>NC_058130.1:602980484-603024134 GCF_016433145.1 Gracilinanus agilis | reverse complement strand
AGAGAGAGAGAGAGAGAGAGAGAGAGAGAGAGAGAGAGAGAGAGAGAGAGAATATGGATGGATAGATAGAGCCCTTGGATTTTTCTTGGTTGTGTGTAAGATAATCAACTGCTCTACATGCTTTCAAAGACTCAATGCTAAAGAGCCTCCAGACAACTACGCATGGGACTCTGTGCTTAGTTAGCCTTTACTTATTAATACTTGTGATTCCAATTCTTTGTTTGAATTTCCCTTATTTCCAAGACTAGTGTAAAACAATGCTCACCTTCATCTTCAAGGCAGGTCCTGGGAATTACAAGAGCTAAGTTTGACCACTGCCTTCCTTTTCAGAGAAGTCAGCACCAAAGAGGCACTCTTGGATTTCAGAACTTATAGACTCCCAAATAAGGGTGAGGAAAGGCATTTGGTCACTCTACCCATCTTTATGACTTTCTGGATGGCTTCCTACAAAATGAAGTGGATAAGGCTTGCTTGTCCTTCTGATCTTAGGCCAAGCTTTCTCCTCTTTTAAGAGCAATGTGATGTAGTGGCATGGTTCTTGGACTTGGAGTCCAAGTACTTGGAATAAATTATTCACTTCACCAACTGTGTGACCCCCAACAAATTCATTAATCTCTTTAGTGTTTAATTTTCTAATCTGTAAAATGAGAAGGTTGGACTAAATGGATTCTAATGTTTTTGTTTTTCTCTTCCTTTAAATCTCTGATCCTTTGGCACTTTTTCAGGTAGATAGTTCAAAACAAAGGTTTGCTGAATTACATTGAAATTGAAATGATACTGTTGGGGGGGGCAGCTAGGTGGCTAATGAATTGAGAGCCAGACCTAGAAACAGGAGGTCCTGGGTTCAAATCTCACTTCAGACACTTCCCAGATGTTTGACTCCCCTGAGCAAGTCACTTAACCCCCATTGTCTGGTCCTTAGCACTCTTCTGCCTCAGAACCAATACACAGTATTAATTCTAAGATAGAAAGTAAGGTGTTTTTTTTAAAAGAAAGAAAATATATTATAAGTACCCTGAGGTACTTGAAGTAGTGTGGAAGCACCTGAGGAACACAAAATAGTTTTTGACCTTCAAAGAGAGAAAAAATAGTGCAGTAGGGGAGGGAAGATGAACACATATGTTATCAGCATGTTTTGTAGTAACAGCTAATATTTTTGTAGTGTTTTAAGTTCTGCTGTTTCCCACATGCTATTTCACTTCTGCAATAACCTAATGAAGTAGACATTATTATTATCCCCATTTTACAGATTAGGAAACTATAGCTTGTCCCTCTGATAGGCAACCAGAACTTACCCCTGTGATAAAGGGTAAGTGACCCACCTAGGGTCACTCAAGTATTCTCTTGCTTATGCAAGATTTGAACTCAAGTTCTTCGAGGTTCTAAGTTCAACTATCTATTAAGTATGCCACCCCAGGCTTAAAAATATCCTTACAGGAAAGAATGAATCAAGAAGAAAGAGAATAGATGAGGTTTATCAACAAAAGCTTTCAAGAAGAAGTGAGCCATGAGCTTCGCTTTGGGAGCAGCAGGATTGCTTCATGACTATGGGGCGGTGTGGACAAATGGTTGGAGGGAGATAATATCTGGTCAGGGCTGAGGAGTATGAAGAGGGATGATTCCAACTGATGTTTACTCAGAGAGAAGAGCAGAGGGAGGGGGAAGAGACAGGAAATGAAAATCTTAGAAGGAGGTGGCCAGGGTTTATTTGTTCTAGAAGGGAATGTTGGAAAACCATTGGAGTTTTTCAATCTGTAAAATGAAGAGTTTGGACTAGATGGAATCTAATGTTTTTTCAAACTTTAAATCTATAATTCTCTGGAAAACGTTCAGGTAGGTAGTTTAAAATAAATGTTGGTTGAATTGCATTGAAACTGAAAATATACTGTGAGTACCTTATGATACTTACTCCAACCTGAGGCACACCTATTAGTTTTTTACCTTCAAAGAGAAAAAAACCAGTGCAATATGGGAGACAAGATGGACACTTATAGTATCTGCATATATAACACAGCATGTAGAGGAGGAAGAGAGTGACATAGTTAAGAGAGAAGCTAGCATATTTTTTAAAAATGCATTCTTTCTGCTCTTTCGTAATTATATCACTTTCCTAGTAATTTCTTAAAAAGTTGAGGAAGCACATATCCTGCTGCTATGGACTTAAATCAAAAAAGCCATGAGATCTAGTTGTCAAAAATGCTTTGTACACTTTCAAGCCCTGTGTAAATCTGAATTATTATTCTTATTAGAATTTATAGGAACTTTTGAAGAAAATGTCCCTTCTGTCTTAGCGTTTGTAATAACCAAGGCCGGGAACATAAACTGTGGTCAGGAACAATTTTGGGAGAAGCATTGGATTTGGAGATTGTGCCAGCATGAACAAAATGATGATCAGTTGACGGGTTGATGGAGACATTCCTGAGGGTGACCTATAAGCTGGACTGAATTTATGTTGCTGAACGAGCTGACCTAGTAAGAAAAGATGGTCACATTCTGTTTCCTTTCTTCCACTCCAGGAAGAAGATGAATGTCCATGCAGGCGATTCATACTCTTTCACTCCCATTTCCATTTGTTAAGCTCTTTGAGAGTTAGCTGAGATTTTTTATAGCTTTATTCTTTCCCCAAATGTTTACTTTCTGTCTTAATTAGTTACCTTATAACTAAGTTTGTTGGCCAAGAAAGGGTGTAGGCTGTTTGATGTATTAATTAAGGTGTAGATAGTGGTAAAAGTAAGAGGGAGAATCTCCCTTTTTACACCTAAAAGATATTTTTCCTACTAAGACTGGCTTGGGGCTAGAGCCTTAGAGGAAAAGATAGCCATTGGTATCTGCTACAAAATTTACAAAAACACCTGAGACTAAATATATAAGAAAAACTCTAGGTAAGGAGTCTGAATCCAGACCAAAGCAAACTTTTTTCACTTTCTTAATTTTTTTCTTCAAGTTTTCTTACACAAAAAGATAATGTGAAAAAAATGTTGCATGTAAAAGCAATATCAGATTGCTTATGATGGGTGAGGTGGGGAGGGAAAGAATTCAAAACTCAAAATTCTTTCCAAAATATTGGAAACTATATTTACATGCAATTGGGAAAAAACAGTTAGTTAATATACACAATTCATACCCCCTCAAAAAAAACACCAAAAGAAAAACTTTAGGCCTATTTTCTTGCTGTTTGCAAATAGAAAACAGCAACATGATGTGGTAGATAGAAAACTGGCCTTGTAGCCAGGAAGAAGTTCTAACATATATGTGTGAAGGTGGCAAGTCACTTAACCTCTCAGTGTTCTTGGTGATGATAATATCCCAGGCTACTCAAAGAATTTACAGATAAGATTGCAGTTGGGAAATGGGAGAGGAACCAAAAGATTAGATGAGAGGGAAAAAAACTGGCCCAGTTTGAATTTTTATTACTTTTTTGTTACATTCAAATTTCCAAGCTGTCTCCCTCCCTCTTTCCCCACCCTGCACCAGAGAAGGAACCATTTGACAAAGATCTCTCTCTGTCTCTGTCTCTGTCTCTCTCTGTCTCTCTCTCTCTCTCTGTCTCTCTCTCTCTCTCTCTCTCTCTCTCTCTCTCTCTTCCTCTTTCTGTCTCTCTCTCTCCATATGCATATATATTTGAAAATAAAGTCATATCATGCATATATCTATTTATCTTTCTCTGGAAATGGACATTCAGTTATTCTCCAAACAATATTGCTGTTGGTATATACTGGTGATGGCAAACCTATGACATGCATGTCAGCACTGACACACGTAGCTATTTTTGATGACACGCGGCTACATGGGGCTGCATACAGAGAAGTATGGGGCTGCATGCCAAGGATAAAACATTTGCTGTATCGTAGTGTAGACACTCTGTGCACTATAGATGACAATTCTACCTATATTAATTTACCTATTTTGTTTTATTAAATACAGTTATATATTGCAATTATAAATTTTTGTTATTTAAACTATAAATATCGCAAAATTATGGGTTTTTTCTCGAAGTGACACACCACCTGAGTTATACTCGTTTCTTTGACAAATTTTGACACACTAACCTCAAAAGGTTGCCCATCACTGCTATATACAATGTTCTCTTGGTTCTGCTCCTTTCTCTCTTTATTATTTCATGCAAATCTTTCCAACTTTTCCCAAAATCCACCTGCTCATTCTTTCTTTTTTTCATCCTAAAACTTCTGTCTTAGAATCAATACACTATATTGGTTCTAAAGCAGAAGAGTGATAAGGGCTAGGCAATGGGAGTTAAGTGACTTGCCCAGGGTCACACAGCTAGTCTGAGGTTAGATTTGAACCTAGGGACCTCCTGTCTCTAGGCCTGACTCTCAATCCCCTGAGCCACTCAGCTGCCCCTTTGCTCATCATTTCTTACAGCACAGAATTGCCCCTGTTTTTAAGAAGAGATAAAATTGATTCTAGAACACAGAAATGAGAAAAATTCACGTCTATACAATTCTAGGATAAATGATAGAGGGAATGTGCCAACTCACTATGATGGAGGAACTTTCCTTACCTGGAATCCCCTCTATCAGTAACTCACTGGTTCAGTCCATAGTCCTAGCCCTCTAAATAGATAGTGAACCAGAAGTAGCATTATAAGCAAAAGAAAAGCTATAGCTACTTCAGTCTAAAAGGCTCCAAGCCAGCTTTTTTTTCTTTCCCCAGTGCTCTCCCCATTTCAAAAATATAACCTCTAGGGGGGAGTGGGTACACTAAGTAGCCTAGCTGAAGGGCATCAACTGCTCATGTGCAGTCATCATCGTGATGCTGCCATAGCAACCCAGCACCATCAGTGGTAGAACTCACTCGTGAGCTTCCCCTGGTGGATAGATAAGAAACAAATCATCCCAATCTGAAAGAAAGGAGGATTTAAAGAAACCAATGGAGGTATATGATGAACTCCCTTTCAAGGTATGATTTAAAAATATGTTTAAAAAAAAGATGGAAAGAGAGACACAGGAAACATGGGACGGAGGGGGTGGAAGGGGGAAGAGGTATGGTAGTGATGTTTATTCAGTGCTTCAAGGATTTTTTATTTTACCAGAGTGAGTGAAATCTTATAAGGAGATTGCAACTCCTTAATGTCTTTGTGGATGGCCTGAATAATTATTGCCCAGAATTTTATCACTTGGTGGACAACTTTTTGGTGACTAACCTCTTTATATTTAAGTAGGCTGGTCCTCCATAAATTGCCATCAGGTACAGTCTTGAATCATTTCTGTCTTGGTACTACACGATAGAGAGTGTGCCCCTCTGGCATCATCTTCTGCCATCAGAATTACCACCACAGCACAATGAGACAATGGAGGAGAACTTTAGCGGCAATAAATAGTAATGGGAGCATAGAAATGAGTGGTACAAACCTCCACGGGTGATGGAAGGCTGGAATGTGCCTATACTTTACAAACATGAAAAAAAGAAAATAGAAAGGAATTTTTCAGTCATTTTCAGCGCCATTGTTTGGGAAATGTTAGCAGATCATGGGGAAAATAGTCCAACTGCTTTCTATACCCAGGGAAATGACCTATAAACAGGAAAAGTTAGATGAAAATTTATTTTTTATTCATATTATCGGCTTGTACAGTGCTTAAATGTTCCCCAGTATCTTTCCTCTCCTTCTCAAAGAGCCATCCAATATAATATTTTAGGAAAAAAATAAGGAAAACTAATCAATACATCAGATAATCCTAAATATAAATATATGTGCATATTTAGGAATATCTGATATATATATGTATATATATATATGCAATGTACCACACTACTGGATCTCCTACTCTGCAAAGCATGGGGATCAGAGTCTTCTCTTCTTTGGGGCCATATCTGGTTTTTTATAATTCTGCAACACAGGATAAACATTACTAAAAGAAATGTAGCCCAATGTAGATGATCTGATTGCTTTAAATCAGTTACATATCCTCCACACTGAAAAGTATTACATCTCAGAGTACTCAAAGAATTTCCAGGTGAAATTACAGATAATCTTTGTAGAATCATGGTACATGGGAGAGGAGCCGAAAGACTAGATGGGAAGGAAAACTGCCCCTGTTTTCAAAGAAGGATAAAATTTATTTTAAAAAATACAAATGAGGAAAAGTCACATCAATCTCTGTAAAATTCTAGAATAAATTATTCAACATATAACATATAGAAAATAGTTATCACTAGGGGCAACCATGGGTTAATTTTTTAAAAATAATTCCAAAATAACTCCTTTTTCTTTTTCGATAGAGTTAAATTCATAGTTGGTTGAACTGTATACAAAATAACTTTGAGGGAAAATTCTAGTCATATACTATAGGACTCTGGACTTGGTTCTATTCTGTTTTGCATACAGAACTTCAGTGAATGAAAGATACTCTGCCCCCCTAACTAAAAAGAATTGAGTTCAAGTCCTGGTTCCATTGCTCATGAACCGTGTCATCATGGGACAAGTCACTTCATCCTCCTACGGCTCAGTTTTTCAACTACAATGTAAGTTAGTTTTATTTTAATGCTTCCCCAAGATTTAGAGGTTACTCTGAGCTCTAACAGGCTCAAACCAGAATAGTTTAGAAGTCCATGCCAGGGTTGGACAATGTGTCTATCATTTGAGGACCAGCCTCACCCAGTACCCAGAGAAGCTCATTATCAGAAGGCTGGCTACCAGCTAATGAAGTTATTTTGGATGGCAGCTCATCACTGGCATAGTGAACAGAGGGTTGGCTATAGAGTCAGGATTGTCTGAGCAGTCTACACATTTAGACCTGAATCTACTACACATTGGTCCCAATATGCATGATGCCCTGGACAAGTTGCTTAACCTTTCTGTGCCACTGGCAAATTTGGAAATTTCCCATATCAATGAAATCACAAGTCTGGTCCACAGAGAAGCAATAACAACAGCAGGAAAAAAAACTTATGAACACCATCTACTAGGGTGTCGAAGGATTGTGTTCTTTTGATAATAGTCTGCTTATGGGTTTCTATAACTAAAGTCTGTCCTCCCTCAAATCCATATCTCTGCTCAGCTTTCAAACTTATGTTTTTGAAGCATGAGTTAACTAAGTTCCCGCCCTTCTTTTTTATTTACATATTTTATTTACAGTTTTTATTTCTTTAACATTTAAAAAATATTGAGTTCTGAATTCTCTCCATCCCTCCCATTCTTTCCCTTCTACCTCTCCCCCCAACCCCATCCCTGAGATGGTAAGCAATCTGATAGAGATTTTACATGCACAATTATGTGACTCTCCACCCCACCCTTCCCTCTGCTTCTAATTCAATAAGCTCTGATATTTCCCTCTTATCTCTATGATGTGCCTTTTATTTTGCTGACATAATAAAACTTATTTAAATTTCATGCATTATGGTAGTTACAAGTGTAATCATGTGAAACTGAAGGACAATCATTTTGCTCTGTCCATACGATGTAACCTTATAAGTGAAATGAATGGGAGTTCCAGTTACAAAGAAACAGAAAGGGTTAAACTGTTTTTAAGATTTAAATTTTGTAAATGGAAATACAGTCACTGAATGTTGCTTTATCACTTCTGAGGGATGTTACAGGGAGGGGACTCTCCACTAATTAAACACACAGATTACATAGTATCTTAATTTATTAGGGGAAAGTAACATTCTAAAGAAATCAACTTTTCAATGAATAGCAACACTAAAAAAGATGATGAGCCTTTTATAAATGTGATGCCTTCCTACCTTTTCTAGGATTCTTAGGCTTTACTTCACTCCGTGGATGCTGGAATCCAGTGACACTGGCATCCATCCTTGCTATTCCTTTCACACAACCCTTTATCTCCCAATTCCAAGCATTTTTACTAGTTGTCCCTCATGGTTGGAATGCTCTCTCTTCTCATTTCCTCCTCTTGGCTTCTCTGGCTTCCTTCTAGTTCCATCTAAAGCTCCCCTGCAAGAAGCCTTTGCCAGTCCTTCTTAATCTTAGGATGTTCCTTCTGAAATGCTGAATGACTCTTGTTTGTACATAGTTGTTTGACTACTGTCTCCTCCATTAGACTGTGAACTCCTTGAGAGTAGATCTAGTTTTTGTCCTTCTTTGCTTGGCACAGTGCCTGGCACACAGTACCTGGTACACACTGATAAATGTTAGTCGATTGATTATCAGTAAAGATAATTTCCACATGAATGAAATCATAGGTCTTAAGAAGTATTGAAGACTATATAGGGAATAACAATAATGATTTCATTAGTAACCTTATGGATTTTAATGAGGACAATATTTTATAAATGCTTAATAATTATGGGTTAGTATTATGAATAAATAAGAGGCCTTGCTTAACCAATTAACAAATGACACAAAGCCAAGAGGGATAGCTAGTATGTTTATAGGGCAAACTAAGGATTCAAAAAGCTCTTGAGAGGCAGGAATGATGGGCAGATTCTAAAAAGAAACCTCTTGAACTATGGTTCAAAAAATTAAATTGCACAAGATAGGGGAGACATGGCTTAGGAGTACATATGAAAAAAACTTAGAGATTTTTAACTGGCCACCAGTTTAGTATGAGCCAACAAGGGGGCATGGTTGCCAAAATAGCTAATATAAACTTAGGCAGCATTCTTGCAAGTTCACTATCTACTTTTGTACTCTGTACCATAATCCTTTTTTTTTAGTCATCTCTTTGTCCATTGAAGTTTATTTAAAAATTTTTTGTTTTATTGTTATTTTTAAAAACAAATTTCCACATAAGTTTTCCGAAGTTATAGAATTCATGTTGTCTCCCTCCCTTTTTCCTTCCCCACCTCCTGCAGTTGACAACAATTTAGTCTGGATTATACATGTCTGTACCATTATTCTTAATACAATTTAAAAAACTGAATCAAGACTAACCAGTTGGAAGAATTTCTTGAAGTATTATAAACTTAGGGGTAGAAAGGACCTTAGAAGGGAATAAGTGTGTCTATACTGTGCTAAGCACTTTATTTATTTTTAATTTAATTTTTGAAAATATTTTTTCCAGGGTTAAATGATTCATGTTCTCTCCTTCCCCTCTTCCCTCCCTACTCCTAGAGCTGACAAGCAATTTCACTGGGTTATACATGTATTATCACTCAAAACCTATTTCCATATTATTCATTTTTTGTAATAATCTTTTAAAATCAAAATCCCAAATCATACACCCCTATTAACAAGTGCTAAATCATATGTTTTTCTTCTGGATTTCTTCTTCCACAGTTCTTTCTCTTGATGCAGATAGCATTCTTTTTCATAAGTCCCTTGAGATTGTCCTGGATCATTGCACTGCTAGGCACTTCACAAATATTATCCCATTTGATTCTCACAACAACCCTGCAAAGCAGGTACTGTTATTATCCCTACCGCGGAAGAAACTGAGTCAAATGGAGATTAAATGACTAGTCCAGGGTCAAACAGTTAGCAAATACCCAAGGCCCAGTTTGAACTTTTTAACTCTAAGCCTAGTGAGGCCATGTAGTCTAAACCCCCTAATTTTACAAATGAGGAAACTCAGACCTATTTAAGGTCACACAATTAATAAATGACAGCTGGGAGATGGACCACAGTCTTCTGACAATAACCAGGACTCTTCCTCCTGCCTCACACTGGCTTCCAGATTGCTTTTAAACCTAAGAGTAGAATCAAATTAAATAGGCTAGAATAAAACTGCACTCTTTATATAACCTTGCTTCTATACCCTGGAGATGAAAAATGGATTAGATAGTTAGCAGGCCTTCAAACTCTGCTAAAACCCCATTCACTGAACTATCATAGTGAATTTAGTATCTTCATAAACTTTTCCTTGCAGCCAACATCGTTTGTGGTTTCCAGGGACAAACATTTTGTAAAGTTGATGCTTCTAATATATGAGGTTGGTCCCTTCCACTTTTCCAATATTTGCCGGTTTGTATGTGCATATTAGGTGGGAGGTTGGGGAAGAGGAGTTTTCCCATGGTGCCCTACAGTCATACTGTGACCCCAGCAATGCCGAGCTGACTATTTTATTAGTCAAGGACCATAACTTACTTAAACTTGATCTCTCACTCAGTGTCGGCCACAACCCTCCAGACCCACGAGGTACTTGGTAAATGTTAGTTGAATTGGAATGAATAGACCGTTCCGAAGAACTTTGATGGGCAGAAGAGAATGAGATGCCAAGAAAGTTGATGCAGCCAGTTTGCTTGTCTTTCATCTTGCAGAGGAGAGCTATGATGGCATCTTTGAAATCTAATAGCATTTCCTTAACAGTTCCATCTGCTGTGATGACAACAGGATCAGTGTTAATGCTCTCTCTGCATCGGCTCATTACAAACTGCTCTTTCCAATTTTGGGGGGCAGTCTCGACAGAAATAAGGGCCGCATTTATAGGTAAAGAAGAGAGACAGAGACAGAGACACACAGAGACAGAGACACAGAGAGATAGAAACAGAGACAGACAGAGACAGAGACAGAGACAGAGAGACAGAGAAGAGAGAGAGACAGAGACAGACACAGAGAGAAAGAGAGAAAAGGAGGGAGATACAGAGAGAGAGACAGAGAGACAGAGACAGAGAGAAAGAGAGAAAGAGGAGGGAGAGAGAAAAGGAGGGAGAGACAGAGAGACAGAAAGAGAGAGAGGGGCAGAGAGAGAGAAAGAGAGATGGAGACAGAGACAGAGAGAAGGAGAAGAAGGAGGAGGAGGAGGAGGAAGAGGTGGCAGAAGGAGGAGGGGGAGGAAGAGGAAGGAAAAAGGGACAAACTCAGAGGAAGACTCAGTGAGAGAAGCTGAGGATGGGGGTGGGGATGGAGGCTCCCCCTGAAAGGGCTTACAACACGTGCAGCTTTATTTCATGGCCTGCCAAATGCCCCTTGCTGTGTCTCTGAATGGAAAATGGGATAGAACAATGAAGTGGAATTTACAACGCCTTTGAAAAAGCAACTGCTGTCAGCATGTGCTCCAAATATGCCAAGTATTGCTTTCAGGAGAGAGAAGGCCTTTTCTGGCCTACGTAGGCCCCATGACAGCCGGCAGAAAACAACAAACCTGGCAGTGCTCTGACCCTAGGGCCCTAGCCTCTCTTTTCCTCATGCACTTCATAACTTCTTTTGGAAATACACAAAACTTGAATTTATAACTGGTCTGTTTAAAGGAAGAAGAAAAGAGTATACACATATAAATATACAGATGATGGTCTAATTCAAAAGAGGAGGATTTCCAGGCCTCAAATCAAATAGTTCCCTTGTTGAATTAAGAATTTCAGAAGTAACATAATCTGGAAGTCCAATCAACATTATTTCTGTGATCTTGAGATTTTAGGGAGATTATATTTAGTTTTCCCTAAAGATTAGTCCTTTATTAACCCATATTTTCATGCTGGTTATCCCATAGCCAAGAACAATATTTTGACACCTGTTGAGTTGCAGCCAGGGCAAGATTCTGATATCTGCTGGCCCATGAAACTCCCTGTGAAAACAGTCCCATGTTTCTCACTATGTTTCTGTCTCTTTTTTTTCCTTTTTTTAAAATAAGATTTCAAGCCAGGAACATTGGGACCATCTAGTCAAACCTAATCTAGTATCTAGATTTGACTGTCCAGTAAAATTTTTAATAATAAAAAAGTAAAGATTTTATAGTTGGAGAAGCTGAAGTCCATTAATTTATAACTACAGAATTTATACTGTACTAGAGGACCAGGAACCAGAAAAAAAAAGATGCTTAATAATTAAAGGCCCTCCATAAACCTAAATGTTGAATAAAGATGAAGTCACTTTCTCGGTGCCATGCAGGAGCTATTCCGAAGAAGATATGGAAATATAGTGAGATACAAGTTTTAGAGAGCAGCTAAGTGGTGCTGTGGAAAAAGTATTAAGCCTGGAATCCAGAAGACGTGTTTTCAAATCTCCAGCCTTAGACACTTAATGGCCATGTGACTGTTATCCTCTGTTTGCCACAGTTTCCTCATTTGTAAAAATAGAGATAATAATAGCACTTTCCTCTCATGGTCCTTAGCAAGAATCAGATGAGATAATTCTAAAATGCTTAGTAGAGTGCCTGGCACATAGGCATCAATATATCAATGTTATCTATTATTATTATAATTATAATTATTAACCCTTGAGGATCGTAATGAGCTCCCCAGGTCAGTAACTTTTCTTTGTAAATTTGTTCAAGGCAATAGTTTAGTTCCATGCTCCCTGAATTCCAACTTGAGGTGCAAACCTCCTAACCCTTTCTTTCTTACCTTTTAACCTACTCTCTGTTACCTTCCTAGCTCAAAGAGCTGCTGCTCCTGAATCTCAATAATTTTCCCTTTTTGTTGCTATAATTAGAAATAGCTAAGTGACAAGATATATAGAGAGCTGAACATAAAGTCAGGATGACTTTGAGTTCAAATCCTACTTCAGACACTAGCTGTGTGACCTTAGGCAAGTCACTGAACCAGACTCAGTTTACTCATCTATAAAATGAGGATGATAAATAGTACCTACCTCCTAGGGTTCTTGTGAAGATAAAACAAGGTATCTCTTATAAAGTACATTGCAAACTTTAAAGTGCTATATTAATATTAGGGGTTATTTGAATCTATTATCTCTTCTCCTTTTACCTTTTGCTTCTATATATTCTACACTAAAAATATCTTTAAGGGTCTTTGAATGAAACTTGAGGGCATTACCCAAGCCCATTATTTACATAAACTGGTTTTAGTTTTGAGGTCATTCAGTTATTTTCATTTGCATCTGGTTTTTCATGATCTCATTTGGGATTTTCTTGGCAGAGCTACTGCAGTAGTTTGCCATTTCCTTCTTCAGCTCATCTTATGGATAAGGAAACTGAGGGAAACAGTGTGAAATGACTTGTCCAGGATCACACAGCTAGGAAGTGTCTGAGGCCAGCTTTGAACTCGGGAAGAAGAGATTTCCTGACTCCATGCCTGGCACTCTATCCACTGCGCCACCTGGCTGCCCTCAGATTTAAGCATAGGTATCATGTATACACTCAAGATAATAATCTCTGGCATGTACAAGACAGCCTTTATTTTACTCGATAGATGTCAGAATGTCTTAAAGCATTCACGGTAGTCCATGAATATTCTTTCTTTTGCACTGAGTTCTACCTTCTTCCCTCCCCACTTAAACCACAGGGATTTTTATAGTCTTCCAAAATACCACTGTGTAGTTTGGGTGCACCTTAGAAGAGAAATGAACTTGGGGCTACCAGAGAAGCACCCCCCTTGGCAAACCATGAGTATCCTCTTTATGCCAGAGATCCAAAGAGCCTCAAGCCAATAGTATCCACCTAATGCCTTCAATCCTGATTGCAAGGGGAATGGATTTGAGTTAACATATAGCTAATCTTTTCCCCACTGGACAAGCTCACTTCACATAACTGAGTAATGGCACCCAACAAAGCTCACTCTTTTCTGCTCCTCCAACTCTGAGTCCACACAGTAGATCCTTAGTTTTGGACCTTTCTTCTCAGGCTTTGTGAGTGAGAGCATGTAAATCTGCAATCTTCCTCTGCCACGAGTAGTTCCTGTGCAGGGACTAGTATTCATGGCTCCCTCCTTCCCACCAGGACCTCCTGACTCTCAGCTCAGGATTCTATTATTCTGGGAAGACTTTGACTTTGCTTCCATTCTGGGCATGTGAATAATGTTTATTTCTATGGATGTTAACTAAGGTATTAAAGTAAGCCATCCAAAGGGCAGCTAAGTGGTATAGTGGGGTCGAGTGCTGGACCCTAGCATCACGAAGACTCATCTTTAGATTTACCAAAAGAGAAGAGGCATGGTATGTAAGGTGAATAGAATGGAGGAAGGATGACTCTGCATTGTTAAAGGTAAGAGAAAAGCCAGCAAGGGTGTGATATTTTATTCTCTTGACTAGGGAAAAGTTGCTTTTTTATTTGGCTGCCCAGAACCCTTTTGTCTGTCTCCCTCGTCTGCTCTTAGGTTCCCTGAGATCTGTAAATTGCAGCATAACCCTTCCTAACATCCTTGCTCCCTAAACACAGGGTCAAAGATGGAAGGCACAAAATGGAGCTTGTAACCAAAAAAGGAGGCCGCTAAGTGACTTAGTGGATAGAATTGCAAGGAATTAAGTTTTATGATTGGACTAAATATATGAGAATTTTAAGATAATACTGTGGTCACCGATTTTTAAAATTAATACAGCTCAAGTTAAAATGACTTTTAGCAGCTTTTATTTACAAAAAAGGTGGAGAGAGTGAAAGCAGAGAAATGAAAAGGAGGGTAGAGAAGATGTCTATCTTATCACACTAAATATTTGCTTTGGTGCTCATTCAACTCCAGCAGGGCTTGTTAATCCTCAACCAGAGGACTCGGAGTTCTACCCACGCAGCCTCCTCCAAGAGGGGAAGGCCTCTCTGGAACTAATCTCTCTCCAGAAGCCAGGAGAGGAAATCCAGCTATTCACTTACCCAACAGGCAGTCCAAGAGCCAAGGTTCCAAGTTGAAGCAAAGGTCCAAGTTGTAGCTCCAAGTCATAGCTCCAAGTCCCAGTCCCAGTCCCAGTCCAAGATCCTCCAAGCTGAAGATTCAAGTAGAAGATCAGCATCCACAGACTTTCAGGACTTTTTATAGTCACCTCCTGTCCCTTCCCCTCTTCACAGGGGCCAATCATAGCTTCCAAATTTCCTAGCACTGCCCAGAGGGGCAATGTCTGTGGGTTCTATACCTCATCCTGTGAAGGTGTCAACTCTTATCAAAGGATTCACAAGTTTCCGATTGATTGGGTTAAAATGGTGTAGCTCTCCAAGTAAGTGACTTGTGAATTCTCTTACTTGATAACAAGTGTTAATTCAAAATAGACAAAGAGAATAAAGAATTCCCTTTCATAGAATGCTGGCCCAAGATCTGATTTCAAATCTAGCCTCAGACATCAGGTAAGTAGCTTAACTGGGCAAACCATTTAATCTCTATTTGCCTCTATCCAATCGAGAAAGAAATGGCAAATTACTCCAATAGCCTTACTAAGAAAACTTCATGGACAAGACGATCCATAGGGTGATAAAGAACACAATATCAAAAAGGAAAAAGGGGAGGGAGGGAGCACGTATTTGTTAGCTAGGTAGTGCAGTGGATAGAATGCTGGGTCTGGAGTCAGGATGATTCTTCAGTTTAAATCTGACCTCAGACTGTGACTCTGGGCAAATCATTTAATCCTGTTTGCCTCAGTTTCTTCATCTGTAAAATGAGTGAGAGAAGAAAATGGTAAATCACTCCAGGAAGAACCCAGATGGGATCATAAAGAGTCAGACACTGTCGAAAAATGACCAAACAAAAAATTTTTAGCAAAGCCCATATGATTATTCTCCCATGTTTTAGAGCTTTAAAGCTAACATTCCCCACCATTTTTATTCAGTGAATCTCTCCTTCAGTTACATTGACTGAGTACTTCTGAGCAAATGTTACTAAAGTAAACCAGTAAGAAATAAAATAAAACAAACACCACCCCATGAACCAGTAAAGAAACCTATTTAGGCTTCAAGTGTCTAAGGAGTTATTATGATCAACAAGCAAGTGAAAGGCAAAAATTTATAAATTCTTAGCCTTGTCTCTGTGATACTATTTTATTACATGCTCCTTTCAGTCACCTATGCCTGACTGCTCACAGCTTTGCTTTATGAGAGTCTGTGAAGCTCGCTGCTAGCTTAACCACCCCTGTTATTGGAGTTAGAAAGAAAAAGGAGCTATAAGCTAATTTTGTCTTTTTATTTATAAACTCTGTCCATCATTCTTTCTTGTTGGGACTCTGAACCAACAAAAACAACATATTGATTCCCTGCCAGACACATTCATAGCTTTTCTCCTCACATTCAAATTACATTCCTCCATCCCTCCTTTCCAAGAAAAAAAATCCTCTTCAAGGATTTCATGTTCTAGATATCTGGATTTCAAATGATAGAAAACAACGAATCTCTGCGAGTGATCTTTTTCCCCCTACTTTTGAACTTAACTTACATGCATACTTCTTCCATCATTCAAAAGCTCAGGGATTCCTTTGATGTGGACCCCCACCACCAACCAAGGCAGATTGAAATCATTCTGTGCCTTAGTAGATGATCTTGGTGAGTTGCTGTTGGCCAATCTGTTGATTGGAGAAAGAAATGGCAAACCACTCTAGTATCTGTGCCAAAAAAAACCCATGAAAAATATTGGTATGCTATGGACCATGGGGTCACAAAGACTTAGACAGAACTGAATGAATAACTAGAGGAGGAGCCTCTCTGAATTTAGCTAGGATGGTGCTTGAATGAAAGGCTTTTACAGAGCCTGAAGTAGGAAAGGGGCGTAACCTTGGCAATCTGGGCCACCTCAGAAGGATAAGAAGATCAGTCACAGAAGCATCTACACACAGGCCAGTTGGAACAAATGGGACAAATTTTATCAGCTTACCTAATCATTTCTATTTTCCATTAAGATTTTCTTAGCCAAATTAACTTCCTAACAATTAGAGCTATCTGAAAGTAGGCTGGACTGCCTTGAGAGCTTGGTGAGTTTCCACTCCTTGGAGAGGATGGACTATCACTTACTGGATATATTATAATAGGGATTTCTTTTATCAAGGGGTTGGATTAGATAACCACTGAGGTCTCTCCCAGCGTGTTCTCTGATTTTATGATGTTTCACGACAGTACATTGCTCATAATAAAAATGGCTATAATAGGAATTGACATTTATATAGCACCTTCAGTCGTGTACATTAGCTCATCTGATAGTCACTGTAGCTCTGTGAGACAGTCACTACCAGTATCCCCATTTTATAGAGGAGGACACTGAGACTGAGATTTTAAATGTCTTGCTCGTGATCATACAATTAGGAAATGTCAGAGGCATGAATCCTGCTCAGGTCTTTCTTGACTGTAAATTCAACACACTTTCTACTATGCTAGGTATTAGTGTTTCAATGTCCCTAGCCTGCTGCCTCGTATATAATAGAAGCTCAACAAATAATTAGTGGTTTGATTGTGGGTGAAAAGATTGGCTGACTGACTGCAGGTGAGCTGGGGAACACAATGAAATAGCAGCACGGGGAGAAAGTGGGCATGCCTAGTAGAGGGATTATGCATGGGAAGGAACAGAAAAAGAAATTGTTGGACAAGTACATATTTCTGTGGGATTATAAACCCTTCTGGCCTATATATATAGCTCTATTATTCTGCATATTTACAATATAGTGGGCACATAAGAGAAATAGAAATACTATAGCGATGCAGCGTTGGAGTGTGGTACCAAGCTGCTTGATTGCTTAATAAATGCTATTTGATGATTATAATAATTCAGACTGCCATTATAAATTAAGTGGTAGAATCCACAGCTGTTTGGAAATAGAAAAGTGTGAAATTCACACTTTGTGAGATTCCAGCCCATTATCTCTTATTCTAGGCACTAAGGTCTCTAACAAAGGACTGGGACCTGAGTTCAAACAAATGCATTGTTACAGCTTAGACTAGAAGTATAAATGTGACCCTAATGAATGAATTTGCTAAAAGTCATTTCCTGCTTAGACTTGGGCACTAGTTGTGCCTTACTTCTAACTTCAGTTCATTTTTCAGCAGGGAGTCTAGATGAATGCAATTTGCATAGCCTATGTCCACTTTCCCAACTGCTCAAAATAATTTTGAATTTTAAAAAGACAGTTAATGCATCCCCAACTTCTATGAAGGACTACATCTGAAACATTCCAGATGGATGATAATATACCCATTTTGGGAGAGGCAGATTTCATTGTTTCCCTCAGTAATCTAATTCATTTTTCAACAATAATTTTCTAGGACCTCTGGTCCAACCAGGATGCAAATCAATGCTTAAACATATGCAAAATTAGGAACTACTATACAGATATATTTATAAGATTGATCTTTATTGAAAAAATATAAATTTTACCCTCACATTCACTTGCTGCCAAGTTAAAAAGGAAGTTTTTTTAAATTTCTTTGATTATAAAATAGAAGAAAACTAAAGGTTTTATATCAAACTCTTGGAAAAGTTATCTTAGGTTTGAAGTACTCTGATCTACTCTAAAATCACAGCTTGCAAACCCCAAAGATGCTCCCTTGCCCATGTTGGATATACTTGCCCATAGAGGGTAACCTTGCTACCAGAGAGGGAGGGCCCACATATGTAAAAAGAAAAAAAAATAAAATAAAGGGACATATGTGGCCAAGGTAATACCTGTAAGGTTTAAATTTAGTTTTTTTACTAAATATGAGAGTTATAAAGTAATATTGTGGTTGCCAATTTTAAAATATTATAGCTTAAGTTAAAATTACTTTTAGCAGCTTTTATTTACAGAGGTGGAAAGAGTGAAAGTGTAAAATATAGATAAAGAGACAGATTCTTGACAAGGCTACCAGCCCTTTTCCAATGAAGTCAGGCTCAGCCCTGGCAGGGGATTCACCTAAGTCCCTGTCTCCACATGGATTTCCCAGTAATCCTCAGCCAGAAGTCCCGATGGTGTCTTTAGCCAGAGTTCCACCAGTGCAACCTCCTCCAAAGCCAAGGCAGGAATCTCAGCCACTTATTCCAAACACCAGGAAAGCAATGGTACCCAGGCCATGCTGGTCTCTTCTTTTATGCTCCTTTTTCCATGTCACTTCCTGTCACTCACCCTTCTTCACAGAAACCAATTGCAGTCTTTCAATTTGCCTAGCACTGCCCTGGGCAGGGGGTACAGGTGGGGGTGGAGTGGGAGGGGGGCAGTGATCTTTGGTGAGCTTACTCTAGTAAGTGATTTGTGAACTCTCATACTTAATGGTAAGTAGGGGTACTTTAAGTTCTTGATTTGATTAGCTAAAAATAGACAGGACAGAGTTAATACTATCCTCACATACCTCTGGGTCTTTAGAGCCAGAAATATCTTCTGGCAATCTTATTTTGGTGCTTTCTGCTGTTCTCTACTGAGTTTTGCACATTTGATGAATATCTCCACTGGTTACCAAACTATTCTTTGCTTCTCAAACTCCATGGGCTTTCATCAACTTGGCATTTTCTGGGTCATCTCCTACTTTCTGCTACCATCTATGACTTTCTGCTACCATTTACAGTGGGTGTAGTGGCTAAAAAGCCTCTCTCTGGCAAGACATTCCTACATTTTTTTTTCAGCACATAACTGAGGACTATGAACTACTACCCCCATCCAAGTAGACAACAAAAACCAGTAAAATGCCCCAGACTAAAATTGTCTATTCTTTTGACTATAATTCTTCTAGTACTAATTAAAGTTTCTTGAATCCAGACAAACAATCTGGCTCAAAGTTAGAAAATTCCTTTTAACTCCTTCCAAATTTCTCATTATGAGACTCTATCCCTTAAACCCAAATTAGGGATTCTGTCTCCCCTCCTTCAAAACAAAATAATAATTAAAAAAAAAAGCCACAGGAAACTCCACAGGATCTGTGTAGGGGTTGGGTTTGACAAGGCAACCACTCTTCCTAAGGTTTTCATTGATTAGCATAAAAATGAAACTAAGTACAATAGCAAGCAGCTTCTCTATGCCCACCTTCAGAGAAAGAACTGATAAATAGGAAGAAATAAGACAAAGTTTTATATGTACATATATCTTTTTGTCAAATGATGCCTTCTCTAAAGGAGGGTGGGAGAAAGAGAGTTAATTGGATATTTTAATGTAACAAACAAATGGATTAAAAAAAACTTAAATGGTAGGTATAACAAGTAGGGCCATAGTCTCTGAACTGTCCACATTTTTGTCCTCATTAGGCATATCTGTCAACATCAACAACAAAAAAATCCTCAGTGGTCTCCCTAATAGAAAAACATCTGTCCAGCCTGCAATTCTACTCATTATCACCTTTGACAGATCATCTCATTCTCACATTGAAACCTTTTTGTCCACTAAAGCCTAATGCTTGCAATGCCATGCTCACCCACTGTAATTCCCTAATTTTCCTTCTCCCAAAAGTCCTTGAAATCTCACCATTACTGTAAACCTACCTAAGATCAAAGTGATCTTTTCTTTGCTTACAACCTAGTCTGAATATCCATTCCACTTTTCCCATCACCACTATTGGCACTTATGCTCAGACAATACAGAGGCATCATGGTCACTGTCAATAAAGCTGTTTGTTTAGATGCCCTTATAAAAAGGGCATATAACGTGTCTGCTCACATTAGAGTTTTACACATTAAAATGGAAACTTCTAAAGGTTTCTTCTATTTAACCTGACTTGTAAAAATCCCAGCGCAGTGCCATTAGAAGTTATTTAATAAATACTTTTTCTTTTTTTTTATCATGAAAGAAAGGTTTGGCTTTTTCAATTTATTTTTTTTCTTTTTAGAAGCAGTACACTATGTAGAATCAGAAATACATGAAATGTGGCAACATTAATATTAAGTTCGAATGCTAGCATTTTACATTTCTTGATTCTGTGTATTTAACCTTAGAATGGCATTAATTTGGACATGAATAGGAATATATCAAAGAAGCTTCCAGAAAGCAGATTTTAAAAAACATGTCACATTACTTCAGTATTAATAAACTTCATAGTTTACTGTTTAACTCCTATGACCCTAGCTCAGCACCCTAAGCTCTAGACATACATGGGCCAGATTCAATCATGGAGGAAGACCTGCCTTCTAAAATCTTTTTTTTTTTCTCATTTCATTCCAGTTCAGAATTGCCCCTAGGAAATCTCAGAATGCAGAAACCAAGGTTCAAATTGTTCAGGAATCCTACCTGATCAATTTACTTGTCAATGATACCATTTTTGGAGGAAGACAGACTGTTAGATAGGGAAAATTAAATAAAGATCAAATACAGTCTTGCAAATAGTTGTCAACAATAAAATGGAATTATCCCAAACTCTTTTTGGATACCTAAATTGTCCCCGTTTATATTCATCTCTTCTAAAAAATTTCCCTTGTAGTCAACTCTTCTATGTTCATTTTATTTCCTGAGACAAGAGTTCAGGGTGAAATTAGTACTGTTGTTTATAATCTTTGTGACCTTAGATCAGTCACTTGAATTCCTTAAACTTCAGCTCCCTTATCTGTAAAATGAAAGCCTTTGCCTCCTTTATCCTCAGTTTCCTCATCTGTAAAATGGAGATAATAACATCTACTTCATAAGCTGTTGTAAAGATCAGATGAGATGATATATGTAAGAACACTACATAAAGGATAGTTATCATTATTATATTTATGTACTGTTCTAGCTTTGATATCATATGATATTGTATATAAGAATCTACTATAGAAATGATAGCTCTGATTATTATTTCTATGCACCCTTCTAGCTCTGATAGCAAGTGTCATATCCAAGAGTCCAAATATCAACCTCCCTCCAAAATCCCCAACAAATACAGATTTCTGTGATAACCAAAGGAATAGGAGGGGTAGAGTTTATTGACTGCCTCATTAGGCCCACTGCCTGGTTCTCATTAGGGAGCCTTCTGGGTAATGGGCTCATGGACCAGTACTTATTTTCATGGCTGAATAGTACATGTGAAATGGAAGCTTTTTCCAATTCATATTATATAAATTCCACACTTTCCTATCACCTGAAATAATGGGCAAAGCCCAAGGAAAATCCCAATCAAATGGCTGGATAATCCTTGAGGGGGAAAATATTTCTGTTTTGCATAAGCTTTTGCTCTCTGCTTAATTAATCCCTAAAACTTTCAGGCCTTAATGAGAATAATTAGACTTGACAGTTACCGAGCTTAATGCATGGCTACGAACAACAAAAACTGTGTTCAGTCTGAAAGCTTCCCAGAGCTCACTGAAAGACAGCCCTAATGTTATTTACGGCAGTCCCTGTTAGGGGCCGGAAGCAAGGTTTGGATTTTAAATGTGTATGAAGTTCCCCAAGGACAGCCCTTCTGTGGAGTAGGTTACTATAGTCCCCCTTTGTGACTTTCGCTCCATAACAAACCATGGTCTAGACAGGACCTGGCTAGAAATCCCCTTATTACCACCCCAGCCAGACTGCATTTATCATCACCTTGAATGTAATGCTAGTGTAAAACCTCTAGGCCTCTCCCTTTCAGCTAATGAATTGAGCCAACCAAAGCTGTTTGGAGCCCTTCGTTGCATTCTAGTCAGTGTCTGTCAGCTTCTGGAAATGCCTCATTTTCCAGAAAAGTATTCGTTCGTCAACAGAGGGATAATGTTAAAACCTTCAAAACAAATCAGGCAGCCAACAAGGGTCGAGGAAGAAGGTGGACTCTCTGATTCCAAGATGGTAGCCGGGGAGACACTGCTCTGGGAGGTTTCTTTGATTTATTCTTCTCCCGGCTAACATGAACTTTCCCTTGTGGCGAGGCTTCGGTCTCATTTTTTTTAAACCCTCATTTTCCATCTTAGAATCAATATTTGTATTGGTTCCACAGCAGAAGAGCCATAAGGGCTAAGCAATGGGGGTTAAATGACTTGCCGAGAGTCAAAAGACTTGGAAATATCTGAGGCCATATTTGAACCCAGGACATCCTCTCTCTGGGCTGGGCTTTTGATCCACAGAGGCACCTAGCTGCTCCCTTAGATCTCATTTTTAGCAGTTTTAGTTCTCCCTCTCAGATAGGTAGTTGGAACTCCCTTCTCACCACTGGATGGTGCCAATCACATTGGTGGCATCTCTTTGTGGTTTCCATTGATAATGTTCTAATTTTATCATGGGTAAGGTTATTCTAGCTGGGACATCTGGCCTGATCATTAAAATCTGGGCATTTTCAACTCAGTGAGAAGATGTACTTGTTCTAGGATGGGATGGAGGAGTGAGTGTTGTTGTTCAGTCTGTGCCTAATTCTCCATGACCCCATTTGGGGATTTCTTGGCAAAGATGATAAGGTGGCTTGCCATTTTTTTTCCTCTAGCTCATTTTATGGATGAGGAAACTGAGGCAAACAGGGTTAAGTAACTTGTCCATGGGCACACAGCCAGTAAGTGTTTGAGGCTGGATTTGAACTCAGGTAGATGAATTTTCCTGATTTCAAGGCCAAAATTTTAGGACCTGTCTACCTTGTGTTGGGTGTTACCAATTTGTAATTTATAGCAGTGATTGCCATGGAGTAAAAGTTGGGGATTCAGTATTGTCCACATGGAGTCATTGCATCACCTTAGGAAGAAATCTTTCTCAAGATGCTGTGGTAGAGGGGGAAAAGAGGCCCACAAGAGCAATGAATATTGAACATTTAGGAGATTAGGGAATGGAATAATTTGATTTCATTATTATAGAAAACTTCCAGATGAGGAGACTATCTTTTGGGTCCTCATCTCTCTAACTTATGATCTTCAGTTGTCACTAGAACAAAAGTGTGCATCAAGCCAATAGTTGTATGTAATTGGGAAATATTTTACAAAATTAATAGAAATACAGTGGAACATAGATAATGTTAATGTTTGGTTTTCTAAGTCAATGTATTTCTGGCTGGCATCCTTATGCCAGGTCTGACAACACTGTCCTAGAATACTGAGAAATTGTGACTTTCTTAAGGTTACCCAGGCTATCTGCATGCACCAAAGGAGGGACTTGAACACAGGTCTTCCAAACTCCAAGACTAGCTCTCTACTACCCCATGATATTAATCTTAAATTATATACTTGATAATTCAAAAATAATATTAATAGTTAAGTGTTCCGTTCTTGAATATAGAGTCTTCTAGGCTGTATTTGGAAACCAATGTGTTGTTGCCTGTTTAAAAAATAGAAATTTAAAAAAAAAACATGGGGGCAAGAACTCTGACCTCAGTAATAGCAACAGGGCAGAGAGCTTTGTTTTTAATTTTCAATCAAGGCCTTAAAACAGACTTCAAAGGGCATTTAAGCTGACAGTTTTATTTTCTCCTTGAGGAAGAGAAAAGATGAATAAGCGTAAAGCCAGATCATTCTCAAAATAATTGCAGCCCTGACATATCTAAATTAGTTTGTAAAAGAAAATACAGTGGCAATTGATCTTATTAATTAGAGATGTACCAGGATCGTAATATCCACTTATCCACAGACTGCCTGCAGCTACAGAAAATAAAATAAAATAAAATAAAATAACCCACTTTTCCCCTGGGGAACAGTTTTTTCCCTCCCCAAGACAGAAAGGCAACTTTGAGGCAACTCTCTGGCTTCCCCCTTTCCATCTTCCAGCAGTAAGGAACAAACCTCAATATACCATTTTGTCATCAGCTTCTTTTCTGCTCTGAAAGCCCTAAGTTGACACTGGATTACACTGCTGCCTAGCATGCCTACTGGCTTGTCACAATTGATTGAACATGTAATCTGACAAACAAAAAAAATGTGCTACAGGAAAATGGTTGCTTTAAAACAAAACAAAAAAATCCTACATGTCATTTACCTGTGAAAGAAAGAAGTGGTAGCCAATAGCAGGCAGGGATTGACTATCAATTGCTCATTCTGCCTTGGTTCTCTGGCAGTCTGATTTCTACCCAGGATTTGAATAGTTTAGATTATAGATTATCATGGAAAAGAAAAAGTCTGGGGATCAGCTTTCATAGTACCAGCAGGAGTGAGGGAAGGAGAAAGGCAGGGTGAGAGGAAGGGAGGGGAGGACTTCTAAATGGGACTTGGTTCTAAATCAATGGAGGGATATTTTTGGGAGGGCTGGATTTGAAGCCCAGGTCAGTCTTCACAGGGATAAGTTACTTTTATGTCATTACTGTTGTTCACAGAGAGCGAGAGAGGGCAAGAGGGAGAGAGAAAGGGGATGATGGGAAGAGAGGAGGAATAGGGAAGGGAGGTGGGGGAAGGAAGAAAGGGGAAGGAAAGAGAAAGAGGAAGAGAGAAAAGAAGAGAGAGGGAAAGGAGAGGGAAAGGAGGAAAATAGGGGAAAGGAGGAATAGGAAAGGAAAAGAGAGACAGAGCAACACAGATAGAGAGAGACTGGTAAGGACAAAGACAGAGAGAGAAAGGGGCAAGAGAGTGAGGGAGAGAAAGGGGGAATGATGGGAAAAGGGGAGAAATAGGAAAGGGGGACAGAGAGCAAAAGAGAGGGAGGAGAGAAAAAGAGAGAGAAAAGGAGGAAGAGAAGGAGGGAGGAAGAGACAGAGATATAGAGAAAGATACAGAGAGACAAAGAGATAGACAGACAAAAAGAGACAAATGGACAAAGAGATAGAGACAAAGACAGAGAGACAGAGATAGATAGACAGAGGCAGAGAGACAGAGTCAGAGAAAAAGAGAGATGGAGACAGAGAGAGGAAAATAGAAGGGGGGCAGACTAACTAGGAGGTTCAGTGGATACAGATCCTGGCCTGGAGGACCTGGGTTCAAATCTAACCTCAGACATTTCCTAGCTGTGGGACCTTGGGCAAATCACTTAACCTACATTGCTTAGCACTTACTGCTCTTCTATCTGGAACCAAATACACAGTATCAATTCTTAGACAGAAGGTAAGAGTTCTAAAAAATAAGGTCGAGAATGTACAGTATACAAGGAGTTGAGATAGTTTTTGTTTAATTTATTTTTAACCTACTGTTGTGTGTGTGGTTATGGTCAGTAGAGAAAGTGGTAAAAATTTTTAAATTTCTTTATGTTTGAGTTGAAGAAGGAATGGGGAAAAGGGGTGAGAAAGACTTTTTTGTTAATAGATCTGGCATTGACTTTCTAGATGGAGAAATGGGAGAAAATTAGAAAGAGGAGAATTTAAAATACTGTCCCCACTCTCAAAGACCTTCCCTACCCCACTGGCATAGATTTGAAGGAACCTAAGAATGGATGAAGCACAAAACAATCTAAAGCCAAGTGTGGGGTGAATAAAAGCACTCAAATGATCTTCCCTTGAGTTCATCTTACTGAGGGCTATGCAAAGTTCAAAGATTTAGTTCCACACTAAAAAATTCAAGACTGGGGATAAGAAAGCCTTTTTTACTTTTCCCTTCTGAAAAACTCCATAGATCAAATATGGCCTTTGTGAAATATTTAGTACGGAAAAAATCCAACAAAACAGAATTCCTGAGCTAGGTGGTGCAACAGCTAGAGTACCAAGTCTGCAGTCTACCAGCCTGAGTTCAAATACTGTGTCAGACACTAGGTGTGGGACCCAAGCAAGCCACTCAACTGCTGTCTCCCTTAGTTTCCTTTTCTGTAAAATAGGGATGATAATGGCACCTACTTCCCAAGGTTGTTGTGAGAATCACATACATATTTGTAAAGCATTTGCAAATGTAATGTAAATGATAACTTTTATTATTAATTAACATTAATAATGTAATAATATATTTATGTTGTATATATTGTACTTTTTATTTATTGATTTTATTATTAATATCTGTGATTAATAATGATTAATAAAATTAATCTGCCCATTCCTCTCTTTGTGTAATTGACTGCCACCAATTACTAGGCTGGCAGACTTGGTTCAATTAATGATTGTATTCACACACAAAAAATTAACACAGTCTGTACATATATGGATTTCTGATTATGTCACCTACCATTAAAAACACTCAGCTGTCCTGGTCCCCTGGGAAAGCTCTTTAGTGGGAAGAGATGTGAGGAACAAATGCGCCTCTGTCTCACCTGACATAGGTTATGAGCATTCATTTCTGGATTCCACAGAACTAGCCATGGGTCACTCCAGGATGAGGCCAGAAGTTCTCCCAAGCACAGAGGTGCATGGAGCAAAGGCCTGTGTGCATGCTCACAGAAGGTCTTCTCAAAACTCGGGACCAGAGAAAGGCTCTGATTCTGTTTCCAATAGTCTACATGTAGCAGTCAGGAAAAGAAAAAGAATGCTCCCAACAGATCAAAGTCAGAATCTCTTAAAATGGAAATGAACATTTAAAAGAGGCCTTTCTCAAGGGAAGCTTAGGCAGTAAATCAGAGCTTTTGAGAGGCAACTGGGGCCTGTGCTGATTTTTGAATAACTCATCGTTTAATAAATGTTCTTTTTTTGTGGCCCTTTGGGGAAAATGTGTGACTCTATGTGAAACCGATGAACCTAAATAATCAAATATTTTTTGTTGTTTAAAAATAAAATCATGCTTTTTTTGTCTCTAGTTTTGTGAAGAGAAGAGAACAATCAGGAAACTTTTATTTCAGAAGTTTTGTAGAAATGCAAAGGCATGTTCACAAGACAAAAATAAGTTCTTGGGGGCAGCAAGTTTAACTCATTTCTTATTGATCAAGTCCTGAGTTTCCGAGGTCCAATTGAGGCAATTCAGAGGCTATTTTCAGGTAACACTGCCCTAGTTCCCAGACAAAAACAATATTTTACATTTTGCTTAATGCTTAAGAGTTTTCAAATGTATTATCTCATGATTCAAATCAACAAATCAATATGACATTAAACACCTACTGTAGACAGGATGCCATTTTAGATGCTCAAGAATATCCCAAGTTTAGATAAGACAAATTCACTGCCCTTGTGGAGTTTATATTCTTGCTGAACATGGAATGTTAAGTGTTGAAAGGGACTTTAGCAATCTTCCAGTCTAACCCCTTCTATTTCTACATAAAGAGAAGACCAAGAATCAGGGAGCTGAAGTCATTTTCTTGGGATCACATAGCATGTTATTGGCAGACCCAAGCTTGGAATTTGGCTCTCAGTTTCCATTGTGGATCTTTTCCTATTTGTTGGGGGAATTTTCTTGACTTGAGGAATGAGATCTTCTGGGAGAGGTGCCCTTGTGGGGGGAGGAGAGGTCTCTGAAGACTGTGGGTCAAAGATAGATGGACAAACTAAGAGCAAATAGATGTATTAGCAAGCTAAGGAAGACTACTCTTACTAAAGAGCAGTCTGGGCTTCATAGGGTTTAGATTTCTTTTCAAGCTTGGAGTACATAGCCAATCAGTAGTAATTTAGCATAGATAAGTAAAACATTTCCCAGGAAGGGGTGGGAGTAGAGAAAGATCAGCCAAGGGAGAAAAGAGGAGTATTTGGAATACAATTGCAGGATTTATTTTAAGAAACTATTCCCCTGTTCAAGAACAGACAAAGAGAGGAAGTGACCAAATAAATACTTTTACAATTTTGAAAGTTCTTTTAGATAAATCTTCAGAGTCTGTGGACCAAGGACAACAAAGAATTATTATAACAGTGCATGAGATCATCAGCTTTTACAGTGTCTTTGCATAGTTCGTCATATTTTATTTCTCCTCCTCAAAAATAAAAGGTGGTTGGGGGGGGGGGGAATAGCTGGGGGACATAAGAGAACAACCTAGCACTTCTAAGAGGTTTTACCTGTCTGAAACTGCAGATGGCACTAAAGATCAGTAGCTAAAATGCAACAGAATTCAAATCTCCTCCAATCAGAAGGCTCCCAGCCTTTTCTTCAACCATCCTCAAAGCAATGCTTCCTTTGCTTGTAAGTACAAGAATTGAATCCTTCTTGGTTAACTGACTGTCTCTATTAACATTTTCTCACTCAGGTATCTGCTTCCTTCTTAGTCATTCCTGTTATCTACTTAACTCCTTTCCTACTGAATCCTTCAGTATTTCTAATGGCAAAAATCAGAGCCTCCTGGCAGCCATTGACTTATCTTTGTCTTATAAGGCAGAACTCAAGAAATACAATTTTCTGTCAGTTTTGAAAACCAACAATCCTTATTAAAGCTTGCCATTGTTTCCAAATAATAATAAATTGTCCTTGGAAAGACCACTTTGAGAAGTCTTACTTCTTAAAGCTTTAAAAAAAACCAGCCCAGTGCCTGGCATATAGTAGGCACTTAATAAATGTTTGTTGAATTAATGAAGGATTTTAAAAATAGTCACATGCAAATAAGATAATGGACCATAATGCTCTGCAGGGTCAATCATTTCTTTGCTCTCAAATATGTCTTCTCAGTTCTCTTTCCATTCCCTCTGCCTACCCTCACATTTAAATGGAAAAACCCGTTTTTTTCCTATCTAGATTCAATCACTTTTTTTTTTAACATTTTTTAAACCCTTAACTTCTGTGCAGTGGCTCCTAGGTGGAAGAGTGGTAAGGGTGGGCAATGGGGGTCAAGTGACTTGCCCAGGGTCACACAGCTGGGAAGTGTCTAAGGCCAGATTTGAACCTAGGACCTCCCATCTCTAGGCCTGACTCTCAATCCACTGAGCTACCCAGCTGCCCCCTCAATCACTTTTTAAAGTTCTGTTTCACTCCTTTCAGCTACCAAACTGCTTAATCAAGAAAAGGGAAGTATCTTACATCCTTCACAAGTTGTTTTAATTATTTTTCTTTGTGTAGAAGTTCATTTAATACCTTAAGAATTCATTTTATGCCCCAATTACTAGTAAATTGCTCACATACAAAAAAGACACTACCTTACATTCTTAAATTCTTATGCTCTTTAAACTCTCCTTGTCAGTATAATACCTCTCCATTACCACTGTCCTCTATTGGCAGCAGGCATCATGGGTCATTTTTATCTTGTGTTTTATATATGGGTTCCACAGATCAAGCCTCCAATCAAAGAATCTCTTCAGGTGGCTGTAGGAATGTTCCTTTCTTGGACCACTCAAATAACATCTCTATTTTCTTTTCTTGATCAACTCATAGTAAATCTTACCTTTTCTCTTCCCTAGAACCAGGTGGCATGCTCCAAAATTACATTAGCATATTCCCTAAATCTTCTGGAGTTCAAAGAGGAATCTGGTTCTTTTTCTATTTTTCTTCACTTCTTTTGTCTTTCTCCAAGGCAACTGGGCTGAATTTTGTAAATTATCCTGAGTCTCTAAAAAGGAGGGAGAGAGAGTCATAGCCACTAATTCCAGGCTGCTACTCTTATCAATATACCTTTGACCTAGAGGAATAAACAAACACTTGCTACATATAAAAGTGATTATTGATTGTCCATCTAGTAATCTTTCTATACAATGCCATGTACTTCCTTTGCATCTCCTAGGATTATTCAGGTTCAATTCAACAAGTCTGTTCAAATCAAGTCAATAAGCATTTATTAAGTATCTACTATTTGCCATGCACCATGCTAAGTACCAGGGATACAAAGAAAGGCAAAAGATAGCCTCTTCTCTGAAGGATCTTTCAGTTTAATATGGGAAGATAGTAAGCATTTATATATTATTATATGTTATATAATATATATTTTTATATATCACATAATATAGATAGAGTAGTAGACTTGAAATCAGGAAGACTTATGTTCCTGAGTTCAAATCTGGGCTCAGACACTTACTGTGTGACCCTGGGCACATTACATAACCTTGCTTGCCTTAGTTCCTCATCTGTAAAATGAACTGGAGGAGGAAATGACAAACTACTCTAGTCCCTTTGCCAAGAGAACACCAAATGGGATCATGAGGAGTCAGACACAACTGAAAATGGCTAAACAACAACAAAATTGAATATTTAAATGAAGAGGCCCACTGAATAGTTGATTATGAAAAACTGGAATTTAACCTGACTTCCTTGGAAAGAAACAGTGCTAGGAATATAACTGATACTCAGTGATTTATTTGTCGAATACATTTTTATTGATATATTTTGTTTATAAACTATCAAAATGTCACCTATCTTTCTTCCTCTGCCTTCCCAGAGGATCAGCTCATTCATCTTTTTCTTATTTTTTTACTTTAAAAAATTATGTTTTCCACAGATTATCTTTGACTTGACTTTTAACATTTTTTCCAAATCTTTAATCTTTGAGAGCAGGTAAATAGTAGTCCAGGGTAGAGAGTATTTGATGTAAGCAAAGCCTTTAGGGAAGAATACCACCACAATGAATTTAGCAACCATGCTGTGTTGCTTCTAAATCACAGAGGTTTGTGGGAGTAAATGCTCATCTTACCTTTTCTCAGCAATCTGCCTCCTCTGAATGAACTGTTAATTGTTTTTTTTCCCATCAAATAATTTAGATAATTTAGGTAAGCTTTAAGTACTTCTCTTTTTTTCTTTCCCAGATTGCCTACTAGCATTTGCTACTCAGATTTGCCCTACTGTGTCCAATAGCTAACACCTTATGTCCCATCTTCCCTTGAAATTAAATTTGATTGAATATATTTCATGTGTTTCATTGCATATGTACAAATATAAATATAGTGTTTGTTTATCCTCATAAGCTCCTTGATGAGTATTTTATATTTTTTTTTGTTCTCAGTTTCTAAGAAGTACCTAGCACATAATAGGTATTTAATCAATTTTCATTGATTGATTGACCAATTCTTCCTTTTATCTTTGGAATATCTTCCCCACACTGAGTCCTGTTTTAGTTCCCCCCCCCCCCACTAACCTGTATCAGATTTAGAGGCTGAGAGGATACAAAGTCTAAAGAATGACTCAAAGACCACATGGAGTAGAGTATTTTCTTTGAGTGTGGGCCAACAAGCCCTCCAAGAATATGACCTCACATAATTTTTCTGCCGGGTGTGGAATCTTGCCATATAAAGATGATTCATGAGAAGAAATTGTCAAGTTTCTGCCTGGGACCAAGTGGAAAAACTCAAGTCTTAAAAATTCCAGACATTTACACAGCAAAGCTGAAATTCACATAGAACCAAATTTATATCCTTATGGTTTGGAATCTGTGTTCATTATTTCTCTCACTTGACTTGGGAAAAAAGCACAGAATCTGATGAAAATGCTTTAGCTGAATGCCAGGGAAGTTTTTTGCTATTTTTTTGGAAACTTATTCTAATAGCTGCCTTGAAGGTCCATGTTATACAAACCATTCACTAATTTTCCAAGATGGTTCCAATGGCCAACTTCTTATGAGTTTTTTTGGTACTTCAGTAATGAAATCTACTTAGATAGGTTATAAGATTGGCCTGCTTTATAGTGATTCTATTCCATAATATAGAGAATATGGTTACCAAGTGGTTCCAGTATACTTCCAATATATTAGGAAAACCAGTCAACATGCATTTGTTAAGCACTAACCATGTGCTAAGTGGATAAAGAACTAGGATATGACTCAGTGGATAGAGAGCTAAGTCTAGAATAAGGAAGACCTGAGTTCAAAACCAGCTTCAGGCACTTACTAGTTGTGAGGCTTTGGCCAAGTCATTTCACCTCTGTCTGCCTCAATTTTCTCATCGGTAAACAGGAGATAATAATAGTATCTACCTTACAAACTTATTGTGAAGATCAAATGGGATAATAATCATTAAGCACTTAGCTTGGTACATAAGAAATAAAATACAAATGTTAGTTACAATTATTATTATTTCTGTGTGCCAGGCACAGGTATGGCAATGTGGACACATAGAAAGGCAAAAATGCTTTTCCTGCCCACAAAGAGCTCACATTCTAATTGGAGTAATTAAGAATTATGGTCCATGAAGATAAGTATACTACTATCTGTCATATTTATTATTGTTGCTGTTTTTTCCCAGTCACTTCATACACTACTTGTCTCTGCTTTTATATACTTTCCCAGAGGTTTCCTGGTTCAGTTTCTTTGTTGAGTGTAACACAAGATGTGACTATAAAGAATGAGGTTGTTAACAGAGGCTAGAACTTCTACACACAAAGTGAATGTTTTCTGGAAGAGTGACGGTCACTTTAGGAGATTATATCTTGACCAACCAAGTTACCATTGCTCAAAACATTTTTGAAGCATTATTGGAACTGCTATCAGGACCAACAAATGAATCTCATTGCTGTGGAGTCACCCCTTGTGACTAACCTAAAATGATATTATTAAGCTTGGTCACAAATCTTATTTGTCATTTTGTTTCAAAAATTCATGTTCACATCCAAAAGATCAAGATTTTTACCCATTTAGGCTGATAAAATGATTTTTATAGTAGCCTCCAAAGACAATTCCATAAGACGAACTCCAAAAAATTTTAGAGCAATACTAAGAATAAGTGCCATATCTCTAAAGTTTGCTACTTCTAAGAGAACAATGGTCTTTTAGATGTATAAATTTAAGTATGTTTGCTTTAGAAATCAAAAGTGTTTCTTCTTAGTCATACCTTCTATGTGAAGTCAGAATTTCACATCATAGCTCAACAACCATGGAATATTTGGGACTCTACTATCCAAACCCTGTATACTGGTCATTTAAAAATAGCTCCCTAAATGAGTTTGCATAGGCTTGACTCTTTCATTTAAATGATGATACAGAATACTGGGTTAGAGGGAATGGAGCCAAGATGGCAGCTTAGTAGCAGCAAAAGTTGAAACCACTCTGACTCTCCTTCCAAACCAATCTTTTGAAGGTGCCTCAAAATGAGAGGAGTCAAAGACAACAGCAGGACAGAATGAGGAGGCTCTCTCACTGAACACAACTTGAAAGGTAGGAAGAGTGAGTTGATTTTCATGGGTTAAGGGGGAACTAGAAGCAAAACTATACACAGAAGTACTGGCCAATCTACTCTACTAGGTTTGAGTATAGGCTAACTTTGGAGACCCAGGATGCAGACTATGCCAACAAAAGAACACCTCAGAACTATCCCCTTGAAATCCTAGGCCCTGGCATTAACTCACAGTGAGGTCTGGAAGTCCATAGTGCTGGGTCCTTTCAAGCCGGTACTCCTGAGATGAAGACCTAGCCCCAGGACAAAATAGCTCACAGTGCCAATCCCTGCAAGCCAGCAGCAGAGGACACAGAATCAGCAGCTTTTAGAATTCCCAATCCATTGGCAAAAAAAAAGTTGGAAAAATGAGCAAACAGTAAAAGAAACACTTAACCTTTAAAAATTTCTATGGGGACAAAGAGAAAAGAACAGAACCAATAGAGGATGGTAACATCCAAGCAACCACATGAATAAATGAATAAAAAAATCAAATAAGATAGGTTAATGGAAAATGGTAATAAAAATGGAAAAAAGAAATAAAAGTAATACAAAAAAGAAAATAACAGCTTAAAAAAGCAAAACTGATCAACTGGAAAAAGAGAAACAAATATCTATTGGAGAAAATGTGCCATAAAAATAGAATTGACCAAATGGAAAAGAAAGACCAAAAGGTCATAGAAAAAATTTAGTTTTTAAAATATAGAATTTGGCAAATAAAAGCTAATCATTTCACAAGACATCAAGCAACAATAAAACAAATGGAAAAATAGAAGAAAATATGAAATATTTCATTGAAAAAACAACCAACATGGAAAATTGATCCAGAAGAGACAATTTAAGAATTATTGGACTACCTGAAAGTCATTACTAAGGGGAAAGAAAGCCTAGAAATCATATTATAAGAAATATTCTTGAACAAGAGGGTAAAAAAGAAATTGAAAGAATCTTGCATTAAATCTCCAAATGACAATTCCCAAGAATGTTTTAGCCAAGTTCAAGAGCTTCCAGACCAAGGAGAAAATACTGCAAGCTTCCAGAAACAATTCAAATATCATGGAGCTCCAGTCAGGATTACAGAAGATCTGGCAGCTTCCACATTGAAGGACCAGAAAGCTTGGTAGATGATATTCTGCAAAGCAAAGGAACTGGGTTAACAACCAAAAATCACCTACCAATCATAACTAACTATATTCTTTCTTGAGAAAGTATGATGCTTTAATAAAATAGAGGATTTCCAAGCATTCCTGAAGAAAAGATCAGACTTAAACAGAAAATTTGATGTCCAAATACAAAATTCAAGAGGAACATAAAAAGGTAAATAAGAAAGAGAAAAATTTTAAGGGTTTTGTTAAGATCGAATTGTTTATAATCCTATATGTAAAGATGTTCTGTAACTCTTAAAAATTGTTGTCATTATCATAGTAGTTAAAAATATATATAGACAGACTGTGGTACTAAGGTGTTTAGGATGATATGTAAAAAAATCTAATAGTGAAAAAGAGCATTGTACTAAGAGAAACAGGAAGAGAAAAGTAAAATAGGGTAAATTATATCATATAAAGATGTGCAGGAGGAGAGGAAATACTATTACAGTGGAGGGGAGGATGAGGGTGGTTATGGGTAATACTTAAACCCTATTCTCATTGGAATTGGCTCAGAGAGGGAAGAATAGCCAGATTCACTGGGATATAGGATCCTTTCTTATCCTATAGAAAAGTAGATGGAAATAAGAAAGGAGGTGGAAGGGAGGAAAGTAATATATAAGGGAAGAAGTTGGGGGGGATGATGAAAAGATCCTAGAGAGAAATAGGAGGGGAATAAGAAGGGAGTTGGTAAGAAGGGGGGGAAGGAGGAGAGTGATTAAAAGCAAAACACTAGTATGGAGGGAAAAAGTGAAGGGAGAAAGGGCCAGATTAAAAGAGGAAATCTGGGGCAGCTGGGTAGCTCAGTGGAGTGAGAGTCAGGCCTAGAGACAGGAGGTCCTAGGTTCAAACCCGGCCTCAGCCACTTCCCAGCTGTGTGACCCTGGGCAAGTCACTTGACCCCCATTGCCCACCCTTACCAATCTTCCACCTATGAGACAATACACCGAAGTACAAGGGTTTAAAAAACAAACAAACAAACAAAAAAACCACAACCAAATGAAGAAGAGCAAAATATTAAATATGTCCTTTAAAAAAAAAAAAAAAAGAGGAAATCAAGATGGAAGGGAATACACGAATGGTAATCATGACTGTGAATGTAAATGGGACAAACTTGCCCATAAAACAGAAGCACATAGCCGAGTGAATTAAAAACCAGAATCCTTCCATATACTGTTTGCAAGAAGCACATTTGAAGAAAGGTGGACACACACAGAGCAAAGATAGAAGGCTGGCACAGAATTTGTTGGGCTTCAACTGAGTCAAAAAAAACAGGAGTAGCACTCATGATCTCAGCAAAGCTAAACCAAAAGTGGATCTGATCAAAAGAGATAAGAAACGTAATTACATCTTAATAAAAGGCAATATGGACAATGAAGAAATATCAGTATTAACATATATGTACCAAATGGCATAGAATCCAGATGTTTTTAAATGGTGCTGCATTTGCATCTGTATGACACTGAGAGGTGAAGTTCACAATTAGTCATCTTATTCTGATACATATATCCTTCCACATCATGAGGTTTAGGGGCATGAGGTCCCCCCTAAATCTACACAAACCTGGTAAAAATTTTTGGCTCTCCCTTTGTACCAGAGAAGAAGTCTGATTTTTTAAATTTTTTATGTTGTATTTACAGTACCTTATCATAAAACTTGGATTAAGTATTTGGTCATAGGCTATATGTAGTTCAATATTAACATTCTAGCTTTTGCATGGGGTCTGCTGGCCTTTGCATTCTTTTTTCAACCTTTAACTTTTACTTATTTTAACTTTTTAAATAATTGTATGTACTTATGATATTAAAAGATAAAATATGTTGATATTATACAATACTATATATGTATATATGTTATGCATTTCTGAATTTCTAAACTTCTTCTGTGCCTTTTGCTAGCCTTTTTATGTTGTCTGTGACTTCCGCAAACCCCGCTCCCCAATTAATTTTTTATGACAGAGACATATCAAAAACGTGATGTGGAGAATCAGGATGTGGAAGAGACCTGTACTTAGGGAATGCTAAATTTCAGATGGACATATTTGATTAAACAAGATGCATTTAATCTTTTATATTAAAAAAATCAGTCTGTAAGGAATGTCTACACTTAGATGTCCAAGTGAACATCACTTTCTGAAATGCTCCCTTTTTCCATAACATGACTAAAGATGTGACTATCGATAGGTTTGCATGCTAAAAACTCATGGGACTCATCTGAAAACCTAGTCATTCAATGCAAAGTAAATTTAAATGGGACTGATTTTAAATGGACTATCCTATCTAAATGATTTTCCAGCTGTAATTAAGAGAACATTTGTGTGTTGTCAGTGTATGGGAAAGAAGACAAAATGAGTAATTTTCTTTCCCTGGGTAATTTCTGACCAGGCACAAATAACGCTAGTCATCATAATAGTCATTTGTTTTTTAACATAACTTTCCCACGAAGAGTTTCAAAGGAGGCACTTTAGTAATGGAACATAATATTCTAGCAGATGCTGAAGGTGAACTAATCATGATGTGACCAGCTTCCACTTCCCCCTTACTGGTCCATTTCCCCCCAAAACAGCCATCTGAACAATTCTGACAGCGTCTGGGTTCTGATGGTGACATGTATTTAGAAGCATCTCATTATCTCATTGTTGAATCAAGACTCTGTCACGGACCTCAGACTCTAGCTCCAGTGACGTGACTGATGGTCATGTTATTTGGGAGCTGTTCAGATAAAAGGTCACCAGCAAAATCGGATCTGAGGGTATTAGCATTCTTGTCAAATCTCTTTCCATCCCCTGCACAATGGAGGATCTCAAAATGGACCTTCTTTTCCTTCCCCTGTTCTGACAGCCCAGAGCAGAGGGCTTTCTGTCAGGATATGGCTTATGCCAGAAATAAATTTAAAAGCCCCGATAAACTTTCAGGACATGGTTGCACATTTTTAGGAGCCGCCAAGTTTTTTGAGAGTTGAGCCAGTTCAGCAGTGATATCACCAGACCAGCGTCTCCTAGGCAATGTAAGTGGTTGCCAAGGCAACCACAGTGCTGCACCCATCAACAGCTTAAAAATTTTGACAGTTCAGAAAGTGACTATTTAGGAATTTCAATTAGAGCCAACATGTACACATTTAAATTAACAAACTGCTTTTAAAAGTCTATTGGAGATGATTTAGATAATGAAAGAAATCAGAAAGCAGGGTCCTAAATTATATTCTCTATGTTGAAATGGGTTTCAGGAGTAATGGAGAAAACATTCACCAGGAAAAAAAAATCCAGAAAAAAGTCCTTCTCTTCCATTTCTCTTTTTTAAAGGGAAAGAAATCCATTAGAGATAAATAAGTTGTGAAAAATGATCAGTAGTTTATTTTAAACAAGGAAGCTACAATAATTGTCCAGTCAGAAAATTTGTGTTTCATTAAATATTTCTTCAGCATTTTATATTCTTTAAGTATTTGTGAAATTCTGACTAGGAGCTCTTTAACACATTTGTGTTAAATAAGTTAGTTTTTTTCACTCCATCTATATAGATAGGGGAAACTGAGAAACCAAAATCTAGATGATTCAGCTATTTGGTGAAATTGCAGCTAAACTATGTTTAGAACTTAAAGTATTTCCCTTCCTGGATTAATGAATAGCTCATAAGCAATACATGCTGCCCAAATATTCCTTTTTAAATCCAAAAGACTCAAAAAGGATACATGAGTTTTCTGAAGATCGACATTTGAATCAATAAATGAAATATTTCTTATTGATTAGACTCAGGAGCAGTTTTAACAGTGTCAAAAATAATAATGGCACCTTAAATCAGTAAAATTTATACTTATTAAGGCATGTTCATCTCTACTACTAATTTTGTTGCTCATGCCAACATCTGGGTTGTTGAGTATGTGTGTGTGTGTGTGTGTGTGTGTGTGTGTGTGTGTGTGTGTGTGTGGCCATATTATTATCCTGTTTTATAAATGAAGAAAGAGAGGCACAGGTACTTACTTAAGGTTACACAAAGTTGGACAGAGAGTCAAAGCAATGCCAGACTCTTAATTCTCCAGAATGTTGGTCCAGTGGTCTTTGAAGTTTCTCTGTCCCTTTGTTCTCTCCAAGTAAAGAGGAATTGAGAGTCTATGTTATTTTTCTCTTATGCCCAGTTCTGTCCTTTTGTCACAAGTGCTGTTTTGGTCAAAATAAATAATAGGAGAAGTTGATACAATAATTATGAGGGTAGAAATTATTATAGGCTGGTCTTCCTCCTGCTAGGATGAAACATTTCATCCCAAACATATCCTTCTTCCTCCGATCTCACACAGAAATCTATATATTTCTTATGTTTCTTCTGTTCTCTTCTATCTTTTTAAACTTTTGAATATTCTTATCTCCCCTATAAGACTATCAGGCCCTTGAGGGTAGAGAATTTCTTTAGTTGTTTAGTAATTCCTATTGAATAAATGATGATTATGCCTTCTTCCTGACTGCAAACTGGAATCCTAAAGACTAGAGGGCATTCCAAAATATCAGGATCATCATAGCTAGCATTTACATAGCACTTAAAACTTGCAAAGCACTTTATACATATTGTCTCATTTTATTCTCCACAACAACCTTGTGAGGTAGGCATTACTTTTTGTAAAGTGAAGCCTGGTTGAAAGCATGAGTTGGGGATCAGGACTGAAACAAAGGTCAAGGAGCAGGGCAAAAAATATGGTCTAGAGGGCTTAAGCTGAAAGAACAGAAACAAGACTGTGATTCCCTTATAGCCAGTGAATATTTTTGTGTTGACCATGTGAACCTGGATCCATCTTCCAGAGCCCAGTAAATTAATTGTAGGAAGACAACTGTTATCAACAGTGTATTATTCTCTAAGGAAACAGCAGCTTTTAAGTGGTGGTAAACAATACAACTGGAGAATCAATTAATCCAATGCATATTTTGCATGTACCTAGTCATCTGTATGTCTCCCCCATTAGAATATAAGCTCCCTGAGGGCAGGGACTAATTTTTACCTTTTTATGGATACCCAGCATTTATCATGGTGTCTGGCCCATTTCAATATTCAATAAATGTTTTTTTTGGTTGATTTGACTAACATATTTATTAAGGGAAAGGAAAGGCAATAAATAAACATTTATTAAGTGCCTACTATGTGTCAGGCCCTGTGCTAATCACTTTAAAGATATTACCTCACTTGGCAGTTGAAGAAACTAAGTCAGATACAGATTTAGTGACTTGCCTAGAGCCACAAAACTAATAAGCATTTGAGGTTAGCTTTGAACTCAGGTCTCCCTGACTCCAGGCCCAAAGTTCTATCTACTATGCCACCTGGCTACCTACTGTGTGCCAGGCACTAAGGATAAAAATATAAAAAATGAAACCGTCTCTACTTGTGAGGATCCTCCATTCTAACAGACTCTTTGCTGAAGGAACAGAGTATTAGTGAGAAATTAGGAGGAGTGAACTTCATCATCTGATGTATTAGGACTTCCTGAGATTCCAAGAACCCCACCATTTTGCCCTCAGTTGCAAAAGTCTTGCCCTGGAAGAAGGACCTAGGTTAAACATTTTACTTTTACTAATTCTAGAGACTGGGAAGGCTTGATACACCAGTAGTCCAGCTTACTAGGATCATTGAATCATAGATTTAGAGTTGGAAGGAATCTTACAGATCAGCCAAAAGTTCAGTCTCTTCATTCTTCAGATGAGGAAACTGAGGTCAAGAGAAATAACTTGTTGGAGGCTGCCTCACAGAGAATAAAGGCTTGAATAATCAGACACTAGGAAAATATGAGAAATTCACATATTGGCATTGACAGGAACTTGATTCACTTCCCCAGACCAAAGCAATTTGATACACTTTGGAGAAATGATCAATGGCCATCCCCTGGGTATTTGCGAAGGGGGTAGAGTAGGATGTGAGACTGCATGGTGTTTAGAATGTTAGTGTTGGACAATGATGAATGATATAAGAGTGACAGTGATTTTGTTCATGATCCATGAGTTGGTGTTTATGTGTGTTAGTGTGTGTGTGTGTGTGTGTGTGTGCGGTTGTTAGGTATAATTCTTCAGGAAACTGTGAGAGTTCACTTTAGATCTTTGCATACATATCTCTGGGGAAATTGGGAATAGATAGGTGATACTATTACCTCCAATTTTGTATATGATGGAGTGATTTTATAGACTGAAAGAATGAGTACTGTGCTCTGTCCTCCTGATACTTCAGATCATAAGACTGAGTGTGTACAGGGTCCTAAGCAGTCACCTCTACAGAGAGATTCCAGCATTTCAGGAACTAGGAACTGTGTTGACCAATGCTAAACAGAGGCAGATATCTAATTGGCAGAGTTCTGAGCTCTCAGATGTTTCCTCACGAGTAAAGAAAGAACCTGGGTAGCTGTGTGACCCTGGGCAAGTCACTTAACTCCCATTGTCTAGCCCTTAGTGCTCTTCTGCCTTAGAATCAATACATAGTATTTGTTCTAAGACAGAAGGTAAGGATTTTTTAAGTGCCTGGGAATGGGGAGTGACTGAAAATATGATCCAAAGCTTCAGACTAATTATCATATTGATTTTCCTGCCATATTTCTTGGGAAGAAGAATAGGAGAAGACCTCATGATGGAGCCATAATGATGCCACAAGATGGCTCCAGTCTACTTTTCTAACCAAATTGTCTTGTTATTCCCTATATTCCCAAATCTATCCCTCATCTTTGGGCCTTTGCACAGTCTGCTTTTCACCTTCCCCCCCATATCTAGAATACTATGCTTGCTCTTCCCCACCTTTTAGAATCCCTAGCTTCCTTCAAGGCATAGCTGAGTGCCAATTTCCTGATGCCCAAATTGTTAGGATTCTGATTCCAACCAAATTATTTTGAAATTCATTATAGATCTATAGACAGGTATACAAATATACATACATACATTTGTACATATATATGCATACATATATATGAGAAAGAGAAAGAAAAAGAAAGAGATAGACAGAGCACCTTTCTTCAAGGTTGGCTAATATAGTTCCTAAAATTCTGGAATCTCTATAGAAATGGATGCTTAATTCTTTTTGTGATGGCAAAGAATTAGAAATTGAGGGGAAGTTTATCAAATGGGGAATGGCTGAACAAATTGTGGTATATGTTGGTGATGGAATGTTATTGTGCTATAAGGAATGATGAACAGAATAATTTTAGAAAAAGCTGGAAAGATCTATCTGGATAGATGCAGAGTGAAATAAGTGGCAACGGAGAACATTGTATACAGTAACGGCAATATTGTAGGATGATCAACTGTGAAAGACTTAGCTACTCTCAGCAATACAATGTTTAGGGACAATTCTGAAGAACTTACAACAAAGAATGCTATCCACCTCCAGAGAAAGAACTGTTTGAATCAGATGCAAATCAAAGCATACTATCTTTCACATTAGTTTATTTGCAGTTTTATTTTGGGGTTTCATTTTTATTTAAATATTCTCTTAAAACAATGACGAGTATGGAAGTATGTTTTACATTATAATACATGCACAATCCAGATCAAATTGCTTACCATCTCTGAGAGTTGGGAGGGAATGGAGGGAAGGGAAACAATTTGGATATTATAATTTCAGAAAAGATATGTTGAAAATTGTTATGACATGCAATTGGGAAAAGAAAAATATCTTTGAGTAAAATAGAAATGGCTGCTTAGGATTCAGGGCATGCTCAGTTTTAGGACTTGAAGTATCAAGAGATCATGGCACAGTATTCATTCTTTCAATATTTCAAATCCTCCCAGGAACGTGTGCAAAAGCCCAAAGTGAATTCTCACAGTTTCCTGGAGAGCTATACCTCTGACCCCCATCTGCATCCATTCCCACTGACTAATGAATTATGAACAAATTACTGTGTTTCTTCTACCATTCACTGAAGAGAGAGGAGAGAGAGAGGAAGAGGAAGAGAAGGAGAGAGGAAAAGAAAAAAAGAGAGGGGAAAGAGGAGAAAAACAGAGGGAGAGAGAATAAGGACTAGAGGGGAAATGACAAAGAGAAAGGAGGTGAGAGGAAGAGAGAAAGAAGAAAGAAGGAGAGGAAGAAAGAGGAATGGAGAAAGGGAGAGAGGAGATAGAGAAGGGGGAGAGAGTCAGAGGAGGAGAGAAAGAGAAAGAAGGAAAGAGAGAGGGATGGAGAGATGGAGAGATAAAAGAGAGGAGGAAGGAGACAGAAAAAGAAAGAGATTTTTAAGAGCTGATTTTGTGCATCATTGTGCTAAGTGTTGGGTATACAAATATAAACCAGTGATAGTTCCTATCCTTAAGGAACTTATATTCTAGCTGAGAAAGAAAACATAAAGGAGAGCTGTGGGGAGACAGGGTTCCACCCTCAGTTGTGGAGACAGGTGGGAAGCTGAATAAAGTAAAAGCTTACCTATCAGAGCCAAGGATACCGGAGACTGAATTCAGAATTTCAGTCAAAGGGATTAAGCCACTGTGGTGAGCAATTCTCTGAGCAGTAGCCTGGAGGTCTGGGTCCTAGCAAGATGCAGGGAAAGCTTACCAATAGGAGTCATTTTGTATACTTTCTTATATACATGTTATCTACCCTCATACAATATAGCCTCCTTGAATACAGAAATTGTTTCAATTTTGCCTGTATCTCCAGACTCCAGAACAGTGCCTGGAATAGAACAGATGCTCTAGAAATGCTTCTTGAGTACAATTCTAACACTCTTCCCTGATTGAGTTGGGTTTCTGGACCTGGCTATCTACTCTAGTAGGGGCTTGGTATAGATGCTAAGGTACTGGAGAGGATTGAATCACACAGGACACATATCCCCATAAGCTTCAGCCAGTGTGCCCTATCCCAAGATTCGTCCACAAGTTATAGCTATGAGCTCACCCCACCCCTCCTTTTAACTCTCTCATTTCTCCAGGGATGAGGTTAAGTTTAGCTAATCTGGCTTCATCATTCATAGTCTCTGGATCATCAGTATTTGTTTGAAGAATGGCAGGGAAGAAGAATATTAATCTCTCTAGGGTCCTTTCCCATTCCATGATGACTTCAGCTGCATAAGACAGACTCATCCCAGTCTTACCCAAACTTGATTAATGTGGCAGGGGTGCTAAGGGCCTCAGGCTGTATACAGCAGAGGGTTAATGACATGCATTCACAAGTTGGTCTGAAAGACTCTAGTCAAGAGAGAGGGATCATCCTATAAGAAGGACTTCTAGTGGCCCAGTGGCAAACTGGCAAGAGCATTTGAAAGATTCTGCATCCTATTATTTTATTTTTATCTCTCTGGGGAAAAGAGGGGAAGGTATAAGGAAAAAGCACTAACTGATTTTCCTTAACATCAGGGAAATTGTTGAGAAATGAATGCAGTCCATTTAGAAAGAGACAGAGAGAGGGGGGGGAGAGGGGGGAGAGAGGGAG
>NC_058130.1:602949477-602975541 GCF_016433145.1 Gracilinanus agilis | reverse complement strand
GGTGCTCTCTCTCTCTCTCTCTCTCTCTCTCTCTCTCTCTCTCTCTCTCCATATATATATATATATATATATATATTTACAACATTTCTCTATTTCTAGTGCTCCCAATGACTGATCAGCTGAGTTTAATTAAGCATCCTTCTGTTTCAAGGAAACAGACTATATAAGCCATATCTTACATGGGTTGACTAATTCAGAAATAATTCTGACAGACCCATCCTAAGACCATGCTGGAGCATAACCAAACCTCAGCCCTGGCTTATCCTGGCCATCTGCCTTCTCGGCCCTTATTTGTGTGTTCCTAAACAACTCTGGGGAAAAAGTCATACAACTAGGCTGGTTGAGTCTATTACCAATTTATTCTATGTAATCTCAGCTGAACCCTCAGTACGCCAAGTAATCATTTTACTTTTCCCTATTTGACTCCATTTCACTACCCAGAGTGGCCATACAAGATATTTTTTTCTCTCTTCAAATCTCCCACATCACTCATTTTCTCTCATTCTCAACCCAGGACTTATCTTTGCAGAGAAATCAAAGACCATTCACTGCAAGCTCCCTCTTCTTTCCTTTTCTTTATCTCAAAGCCACTTATTTCATTCCCTATCCCCTCCTCCTTTGTTCTGGTCTCTAAAAATGTGGCTCTCCTCCTTACCAAGGCCAATATCTACTTATGTTCTTTATCTTATCTTAATCTCTCTCTCCCTCTCTGTCTCTCTCTCTGTCTCTGTCTCTTTGTCTGTCTGTCTGTCTGTCTGTCTCTCTTAAAAAGAGATTATTAGTAGTCTTGGAAAATGAAATTTTAGTTTAGTGATGGATAAGATTGAATGAGATTGGAAACCAAATCATAAGGAGTTGTCATCTATATTTCCTCATATAGCCTCTTTCTTCCTTCAACCCCTTCCTGCTGCCCAAATTAGGAGCTATCCTTTAGAACAGAAGGAAAAAACAATTCAACAAAACTAACCAACATGTTGGGAAAACATATTCATAGTTCTTAATCTCAGTCAAGAAGCAGAGAGACCTTATAAAATTTCTTCTCTGAGGATAATTTTTGTCAATATAACTTAATAGCATTTGGTTTTGATTTTTTGTTGTTATTTTTATTTACATTTACATTGCTAAGGTATTATGTATATTCCTTTCCTGTTTTGTTTACTTCACTTTGCATCAGTTCACAAAAGTCTTTCTATGCTTCTCACTATTTGTTATATGTATCATTTTTACACCTCATTACTATTCCTTCACATGTATATACTGCAGCTTGTTTATCCATTCTCTATTCAGTGGGCATCTGCTTTATTCCCAGTTCTTTGCTGCCATAAAAAAAGTCTTGCAATAAATATTTTAATATATATGATACCTTTGGTTTTGTTACTGACCTAGCAGTAGAATCAAAGGGAATGGACATTTTAGCCACTTTATTCACATTCATTTATTTCTTTTTTTTTTAAAACCCTTAACTTCTGTGTATTGGCTCATAGGTGGAAGAGTGGTAAGGGTGGGCAATGGGGGTCAAGTGACTTGCCCAGGGTCACACAGCTGGGAAGTGGCTGAGGCCTAGTTTGAACCTAGGACCTCCTGTCTCTAGGCCTGACTCTCACTCCACTGAGCTACCCAGCTGCCCCCATTTATTTCTTTATAGTGATTGAAGGTCTCTTCTCAGTCTTCATTTTTTTCTTTTAAAAAAATTAACTTATTTGTTGATTACATAAAAGTTCTCAAGTATATCCCTCCCTCATTTTCCTCCCCAAATTAGAGAAGGCATCATTTGACCCCTATATATATATATATATGTGTATGTATGTAATTATGTCTCGCACGCTTCTATTTATCAGTTCTTCCTCTGGAGGCAGACATACATATATTACTTTTCAACAATCAATGTTCTCTAGATTCAAACTTCATCCTTCTTGATCTTCATTTGACCCTCTAGTTAAAAAATTACAGTTACCCCTATTACCTTCTCCCAGATACTCTCTCCTCCCCGGATTTTCACAACAATGCTTTCCTGGTTCTCTTCCTATCCACCTGACTTCTCCTTAGTCTCCTTTCAGAACCATCCATGTTTGGTCGAACCCCAAGGCTTCATCCTGGATCTTCTTTTGTTCTCTCTCTCTCTCTCTCTAGCTGGTATTGGTGATCTCATCACTTTTTATGGGTTCAAAGATTATCTCTGTTTGGAGATTCCAGCATGGACTAGATAAATCAATTGATATGATAAAGCCTTTGATCCATAGAACTCTGGGCTCTGGTCTGGTATCAACTAGCTTTTGAACATAATAATGATGATGATGACAATGATGATAACAAAAATAATATTATCTATATAACACAGACTAAGTGCCAGGCAGTATGCTAAGCACTTTACAAATATTAACTCATCTAATCTTCACAACACTAGGAGGTAGATACTATTATCTCTTTTATAGTTGAGGCAAACAGAGGTTAAGAGCAAATAAATGCTTGAGACCAGATTTGCACTCAGTTCTTCCTAACTCTAGGCCCAGAGCTCCATCCCTTTTGCCCCGTAGCTGCCAAATGATCTCATTTACTGGAGGTCCTATAAGCATGTCAAACTCAACATTTCCAAAATGGAGCTCATTTTATTTCCCCCCAAACCCTCATCTCCGTGAAATTTCTCTATTACTTTCATGAGTACCCTTATCCTTCCAGTCACACAGATTTGAAACCTTGGTTTCATCCTCGACTCTTTACAAATATTAATTCCACATACCCAATCTGTTCCCAAATCTTATCCTTTCTACCCTCACAACACAACCATACCTTGGTGTAGGTCCCCATCACCTCAACCCTGACTCTTGCTTGGCTTCCCTGTAACAAGTCTCCTCCCACTCCAATTCAAACTCAATCTGGCCACCAAACTGATTTTCCTGAAGCTCAAGTCTGAGTATATCAGTTCCTCTTACCTGACCCCCTTCCACTTTACCCCAATGCCTCTCTATTACTTCCATTAAAAAACAAACAAACAAACAAACAAACCTTACCTTTTGTTCTAGTATTAATTCTAGGAATGAAGAGTGGCAAGGGCTAGGCAATAGGAGTTAAGTGACTTGCCCAGGGTCACAGAGCTAGGAAGTATCTGATCTCAGATTTGAACCCAGGTCCTTCTAACTCCAGGCTTGGTGCTCTATCCACTGAGCCACCTAGCTGCCCTTCTCTGTTACCTCTAGCATCAAATATGAAGTGTTCCATTTGATATTCAATGCCCTTCAAAACCTGATCTCTTCCTACCTTTCTAATGTTCTTACAATTTTTCCCCTTTTTCTCTACAGTCCATTCCCAGGATGCTCTACCTCTTCATCTCTGTCTCTTGACTTCCCCAGCTTCCTTTAAATTCAAGTTTTTTTAGGTCAAACCCCACCTTTCAGGAAACTTTTTCCTGGTGAGTCTACTTGCTAATTCCTTTCCCCTAAATAAAAAGAGGAAGGAAAGGGAACAAGCATTTCTATCACCTACTATATACCAGGCACTGTGCTCAGCATTTTTTTATTTTTAATTAAAGACTTACTTTCTGTCTTAGAATTGATACCAAGTAACCAATTTATGTATATATATATACATATATAATATATGTGCATATACAGACATGCAAGTATATATATACATATATGTGTTTATATATGTATATACATATATATTCCAGTAAAATGTGAGCTCCTCAAGGACACGGCATCTCATTTTTATCTTTGTATCCCTGGAATCTAAAATGTTTGGTAAACATAGTAGAGGCTTAATAAATTAATTTTTATTAATAGATAACTAATAAAACATTTTGAATTGAATTGTGCACTCAGAGTCAGGGCTTTTGGTAATTGTCTCCAGACAGCTTCTCTCATGCATGAGTTTAATTCAGAGACCTTCTAATCCAACCCTTTCATTGCATAGGGGAGAAGCTGAGTGACCTGCCCTTAGTTACTGGAGCCCAGGTTCCCAGAATTCAGAATATGGGTTGAGGGGCTAAGGGATAATATAAGTGATACATAATGAGTATATGCCAAAGGAAGGGCCTCACCTCAGACCAGAGCCTTCCTGCCTGCCCTCTGAGATGCCATCCGATTTACCCTGAACATATCTTGCATCTATATAGTTCTTTGTTTGTCTTTTCCCCATTTGAATGTGAGCTTCTAGAAGGCAGGGCATATTTCCACCTTTTTTTGTGCCTCCAGAATTTAGCTTCCCACATACATTGACAAAACACACATACAACAGAGCAGCAGCCTTGGGTTTTCTTGCATTATAATAGCTTAATAAATTCTTGTTGAAATTTGGAAATAGGTCTTGATAGATGACACATGTTAAAACCAGTGGAAATGCCTGTTGGCTATGGGGGAGGGGAGGAGGTGTATGGGTGGGGGGGGTGAAGGGGAAAGTAAGAACGTGAATCATGTAACCATGATAACTTTTTTTTTTTAATTTTTTTTTTAGACCCTTGTACTTCAGTGTATTGTCTCATAGGTGGAAGATTGGTAAGGGTGGGCAATGGGGGTCAAGTGACTTGCCCAGGGTTACACAGCTGGGAAGTGGCTGAGGCCGGGTTTGAACCTAGGACCTCCTGTCTCTAGGCCCGACTCTCACTCCACTGAGCTACCCAGCTGCCCGATAACTTTTCTAAAAAATAAAAATCATTAAAGAAAAAACAAATAAATAAATAAATTCTTGTTGACTGGTGATGTGAGACTGACTTCAAATCCTTTTGCTTTTTGTATTTCTCTCCCTTGCCCTTAGCACAGTATTTGGCACAGAGCAAGCATTTAATAACTGCTTTCTCATTGACTTATGAATTCATTTAGAGTCGTAACTACTGAATAAAAGGGAGCTTAGCGATTTGATTCAACAAATATTTATCGAAGTAATGCTTTGTGCGACTCACTGTGCCAGGATGCTAAGGATACAAAGACAAAAGAAGAAAATAATATTTCCCTACCTGCAATGAGCTTCCTTAGGGGAGGAGATGGGCATCATTAGAATAAGTTCCATTTTAGGCACTCAGTCTCATATTTTGTTATGTTTTTAAACCCTTACCTTCCATCTTGAAATCAGTACTGTGCATTCGTTCCAAGGTAGAAGAGCAATAAGGGCTAGACAATGGTGATTAAGTGACTTGCCCAGGGTCACTCAGCTAGGAAATGTCTGAGTCCAGATTTGAACCGGGGACTTCCTGTCTCTAGGTCTGACTCTCAAACCACGGAACCACCCAGCTGGCCCCTCAGCCTCATGTCTTGTCAGTGTTCCCAGGAAAATGGGGCCATCATGCATGGATGGCCAGCCATTGATTAGTCAGACCAACTAGAGTACCAAATGGCAGGTCTGGATGAGAAACCTTTCCAGGTTTGGTCTTTGAGGCTGCGCTTCTCTGAGACCCTGCCTTTCACAGAAACATGTGGCTCACAGCGGGGAGGGATTTGCCAAGCTTGCAGCTGATGGTGTATCAGCTGCCTCATCTTCATCTATGAAAAGACAGCAGGAGGGTTTAATATAAAGCGTATTAGCAGGAAGATACGCACGAGTCCCGAGATAATGAAACGTGTTTACAGGATGGAGCCAGCGGCTTCTCCCGGTGCTGAGGCGGAGCTGTTTACCTGATGGGCGTGCTGATTTTTAGAACGGGACTCCGGGGTAGGTGGGATTAGCCCTTCCATCACTTAGTCCAGCAGGTTTCACCGAGGAGGAGGAGAAGGTTTTGATCTAAGAGTCCCAGAAGGCACGTGCTAACTCAAGAGAGGCAACGCTAACCCGCTTGAGCAAGCCCCTCCGTGTGCCCAGCAGAGGGAATCCACTAGCAAGTAAAACAGAAAAATCGCTCCCCATAATATGGGTTGTTGAACATTATGGAGCTTACTCAGAAGGAGTTAAATTCTCAGCTGCTGCTGCCTATAACTCAGTCTCAAGGTTCCAGGGCTTTGTGTATATATATTTGGAGTTTACAAGAAAACCCTAGATAGATCAGCGTGGAGTCCCCAATCAGAGCTCCGTCAGCTCTCTTCTTTGCAAGCAGTTCAGAGCCTGGGTGCATGCCTGGGACCAATTCCAGCTAGTAGCCTTTACTCTGAAAACCAAGCCTCAAATATTCACGGCTTGCCATCTCTAGGGCAATTAAATGGAGAGAGTAAATCATACACTGGAAAACAGCCCTAAGTGCTTAAGTACATGTCAGTCAGCAAGACTGGCATATACACACAGCAGAGTGGACCTGGTGTTTGCATTACACACAACACCCCATGAGATCATTAGAACCGCTTCAAGTCTATAGATTTTAGGGTCGGGGCAGCCCCTCCTTTTCACCCAAGCAAATGCAATCAGATTCAACTGGGAGCAAATTAGGAAGGCAAAACACTGCGCACTTGCTGAAAAGCAGCAAGGAATTGGCCCCTCTACTATTAGAAAAATTAGAGACCATTTAACAACACGAGACCGTTTTGTGTTGGGAATAAAAGAGTCCCCGAATGTGGAAGAGAAGGCCAGATGTGAATGCAGGCCTCCAGGTGAGATCAAATGCCGATCATTTGCTGACAAAACTTAAGGTGAGTTCACGTAAGTCCTTGTTAACTGATGAACCAATCTAGGCACCCTAGATGTGCAAAAATTGGCAAAGCATCGACTTTCCGACCCCATTACATCTCCTCAGAATCCCCCGAATGAGAGCAAAGATCTGATTGTAGAAGAGAATTCAAGATTAGGGCAAAATTATTTTGATCCTCGAAGACTTGGAAGGCAGCAGTAACTGAAAGTATTTACAATGGCCAATATGTTTTCCTTAGGGTTGGTTTTTTTTTTCCTTCTTCATTTTTAGTTTGTCTGTACATCTTTGAACAACGTGATGAAGAAAAGAAGACATTAACTGTAGAGACAGAAGATCTGGGTTCATATCCTGACTCTGATACTGTATGTCTCTATGACCTTGGGCAAATCTCTTTCATTCAGTGGAAATCCCTGTAAAATATAGGGGGGATGACATAGCCTCTGAGGTCCCTTCTAGACCTGTATCTTATGATCTCTTCTGTACATCTTGTTGGGGAATCTGATACATTGCTTGAAAAATAGAGATTAATATTAACCTTTTTCTCTCCTTTTTCTTTCTTCTAGGTGTGGATTGAATGCTGCGGCTGGAATCAGGAAGACTAAAGTTTCTGAGTTAAAATCTGACTTCATACACTAACCATGTGACCCTGGGCAAACCACTTCACCCTGTTTGCCTCAGTTTCCTCATCTTTAAAATGAACCGGAGAAGGAAATGGCAAACCACTCCAGTATCTTTGCCAAGAAATCTGAAATGTGGTCACAAAGAGCTGGATTGGATATAACTGAACAACACCAAAAAAAAAAAAAAAAAAAACTCCAATAAAAACCAACAAATCAAGCCGTTTTCTTTTTCTCTCAGTCCTGCAAGAAAGTAGTGAGCTTGATAGAGTAATGTTTTTATTTTTTATTTTATTTTATTTTTTTAAGATTTAAATATTTCATTTTTTTAGAAAAATTTTCCATGGTTACATGATTCATGATTTTACTTTCCCCTTCACCCCCCTTTCAAACCCCCCCCATCTCCAATGCACATTTCCACTGGTTTTAATATGTGTCATCAATCAAGACTTATTCACATATCACTGATAGTTGCATTGGTGTGGTCCTTTCGAGTCTACATCCCCAACTATGTCGATAAAGTAATGTTTTTAAACCTATACACTCTTAGACTCATGCCATATTCTGTCCTCCAGGGCCCCCTTCCCCCAAGTAAGCGCCTTGAGGACAAGGAACTTTTTTTTTTGGTCTTTGTATCCTTAGCATCTTAACATGCTGACTGTTTTTAAAATAAAATTCATTATCTTATTTTTTCAATTACATGTAGAAACACTTTTTTGTGACTGTTTTCTGACATATTACAGTTTAGATTCTCTCCCTCTCTCCTCAGTCTCCTCTTCAAGGTGGTAAATGATCTGTTATAGGTTATACCAGTGCTTTCATGCAATACATAAATTCCATATTCCATGACAGAAGGCACATATCACACATACAAAAAAAAACTCATGAAAGAAATAAAGTCAAAGATGGCATGCTTTGATATGCAATCAGAGTCCAACAGTTTTTTGTTGTTTTTTTTTTTGCCATTGGAATGCATTTTTTATCATGAGTTGGGAGTATTTTAAGCCTTGTTTTGCTGATTAAAGTTCAGTTTTTCACAATTGATCACTGTATAATATTTCCTATACTGTATATACCGTTCTGCTCACTTCACTTTGTATCAGTTCATATGAGTCTTTCTAGGTTTTTCTGAACTCACCCTGTTCATCATTTCCTATGGCACAATAATATTCTATTATAACCATATAATACAACTTGCTTATCCATTGCCCAGTTGATAGACACCTCTTTAGTTTCCAGTTCTTTGCCACTACAAAGAGGGCTGCTAAAAATATTTTTTTGTGCAGGTGGATCCTTTTCCCTTATCTCTGATCTTTTTGAGATACAGGCCCACTAGTGGTTTTGCCAAATCAAAGGATATACATAGCTTTATGGCCCTTTGAGTGTGGTTCCATATGGCTCTCCAAAATGGTTGAATTAGTTTACAGTTCTACCAACAGTAGCACATTGGACTTGTACAGAGCAGGAACTTATTAAATATTTGTTGAATTTAATTGAATCATTCAGTTTACTCTTATTCAGCAGTTATGATTCTAAATTAATTGATGAGTAAATTAAAAAGAATTTATTGAGTGCTTACTCTGTGCCAGATACTATGCTAAGCGATAGGGATATAAATACAAAGATAGTCTCTGTCTTCTAGCTGTTGACATTCTAATAGGAGGAGACATCTTATAGAAAGAAGTAGTGGGGATAGGGGTTAGAGGTTAGGTCTGAGCAGAAAAATGATGAATGGAGTCATAGAATAATTGAATGGTACATCTTTCTAGGGACAGCAGTGTAGATAACTGCTCCCAGAGCAAGAGGACTGGGGACTGAGGAGGTAAGACCCACTGGGAGTTCATCATGGTGAATCTAGGGGTGAGGGTGATGGTGACAAAGATATGTAGTCCTCTTTGGTCAAGAGTGCAGGTCTCCTGATTATTGGCTGTTACAAAAAAATTAAGTCAACTATCAACAATTAAAGATTTGCTACCATTGAGTGTATTACCCCCAAAATGCCAGGCTCTTCAGGGAGAAAAGAAGGGAATAAACATTTGTATAGCCTTTACTATATGTCAGTTACTGTGCTAAGTCCTTTTTACAAATATCATCTCATTTGGCCCTTCAAAGTAACTCTTCAAGGTAGATGCTATTTTTTTTTTATCTTGGGACTCCATTCTAGGAGCATAGGGCCACAACCAGTAGGCAGTGGGTCACACAGTCGCTCAGGGTCACACAGCTGGGAAGTGTCTGAGCCCGGATTTGAACCTAGGACCTTTCGTCTCTAGGCCTGGCTCTCAATCCACTGAGCTAGCCCAGCTGCCCCTACTTTATTTAGGTTGCAGTTTCTTTAGCAGATGTAGTTTTTACAGGGTGGGGTTGCTAGCCCCACGCCCAACCCTCCTCCTTTTTCATCAGGGCTAGGGACCGTCCTTGGCCCAGGAGTGGTAAGGGTGGGCAATAGGGGTCAAGTGACTTGCCCAAGGTCACACAGCTGGAAGTGTCCGAGGCCGGACTTGAACCTAGGACCTCCAGTCTCTAGGCCTGGCTCTCAATCCACTGAGCCACCCAGCTGCCCCATGTAGATGCTATTATTATCACATTTTTCAGTTGAGGAAACTGAAGTAAACAGAAGTTAAGTGACTTGTTCAAGGTTACACATGGAGTAAGCATCTGCATCTGGATTTGAACTCAGATTTTCCTGACTCCAGACCTCATAGTCTATCCATTGTGCCTAATAATTCTTACTACAGTTAGAGTATCAGCTCCTTGAAGGCAGGAGTTATATTTTGCTTCTGTTTGTATCCCCAGTACTTAACACAGTGCCTACCAGATCACAGACACCTAATAAATGCTTATTGAATGAAAAGGGGTAGTTCTAAAAATGTATCATTGGAATAAGTGCCTAGAATCCTAGGGTGAACATCTTTAAGGGGATTGTACTCATTTAGATATAAAAGTTATGTTGTTGTTCAGTCATGCCTGAGTCTTTATGACTCCATTTGGGGTTTTTCTTGGCAAACATACTGAAGTAGTTTGCCATTTCCTTCTTTAGCTCATTTTACAGATGAAGAAACTGAGGCAAACAGGGTGAAATGACTTGCCCAGGGTCACACAGCTAAGTAAGTGTCTGAGGCCAGATTTGAACTTATGAAGATGAATCTTCCTGATTCCAAGCCTACTACTCTATCTACTGCACCACCTAGCTAGTATTGTTTATCTAAAAATTCTTATTATCATAGGTATTAGGCTCCATATTACTAAAATTCCATATTTATGTAGTACTTTATGATTCACAAAGTTCTCTCTCCACAAACACCTTGTGAGAGAGACAGTACAAATATTAAGACTCCCATTTTGCAGGCAAGGAAGCTGAAATTTGGTTAAATTACTTGTCAATAATTATACAACCATGTAATAAATGTGAGGACAGGATTTTTAACCCAAATCCCCTTTCTTCAAGTTCAGCATGCTTTCTACTATGCTGTGTTGCTTCTGAACCCAATCATAATTTAGGGAGTTCTCTAAAATCCAAATGTGTCAGATCTCTAGGTGTTCAACAAAAATGTACTCTCTGAACAACTGGACCGTTTAGAATACAGCTAAGCTCCTGAGTAATGAGGGTTAGAAGAGTGAAGAGTACACAGATTTTTACTTTCTAATATGAAATCTGGCTGGAAACCAATATAACAGATGAAGTATGAATTGCACTAAAGACTGTGAATATTTAAATAGTGTCATCTGAAATTAGTAAATTTCTTTAAATCTTCACTTTTTTGGCATGTTGTTATTTATGTTTATTATACATCATAAGTCATAATTTTACTCACATGAGTTAGGTCCCCATACTGTTAGCAGGGACAAATGTTGTTTACTTTGTGGTTCATCATAGGATCATAGGATTAGAGCCAAAAGGTATCTCAGGGCTCATTTTGCTGAAGCCCCTAATTTTATGGATAAAGGAAACTGAGACTTAAGTTGAGACTAAACCCAAACACACCTAGGAAATAAGAATCAGAGCCAGGATTTGAAACTAGGATTTTAAATCGAAATCTAGTGCTCTCTTTCTGGATCATGCTACCTCTGTTCTGCTCTCCAATTTTTTAGGAGACAGGTGGCATCATAGAGTATGGTTGCCCATGGAAATATCCAAGATGAACTGGCACTGGTTTAAAAATGAGCTTGTATATATGCTCTATTGGTTTTGTTCAGTCGTTTTACTTAGGTCCAACTCTTCATGAACCCATCTGGGATTTCCTTGGCAAAGACACTGGAGTGGTTTGCCATTTCCTTCTCCAGCTCATTTTACAAATAAAGAAACTGAGGCAAATAGGACTAAGTAATTTGCCCAGAGTCACACAGCTTTTTGAAGTTGGGCTTGAACTTGGTCTTTCTGACTCCAGACCCAGCATCCACTGTGCGATTTAGTTATATGTACTCCATATAGACTCTTAATTTCTTTGATATACATTTTTGGTGAGAAGGAATCAGACTCGTGTTTTTGTTGTCCTCAGGGGAGGAAGAAAGGGTACAAGTATTTATTAAGCACCTATAGAACTATGCTGGGCTCTTTATAAATATCATCTTATTTGATTCCCTACAACGACCCTAGGAGGTAAGTGCTTTTTTATTATCATTCCTACTTTACAGTTGGGGCACACAGGTTAAATGACTTGCTCAGGGTTGTACAACTAGTAAATGTCTGCAAGGGGAATCATCCACTGAAAGAATTTGTTCTACCATTGCAGACTGGCATCTACTGTAAACTTCAGAACCTAGAGAGTTGCCTAGGACATAATATAAATATAGATTACTAGTAATATGAAGTCTAATATCTATAAGATAATGAGAAGAATTTGTAGATAAAAATAACAGCTAGGTGGTGCAGTGGATAGAGCACTGGGCTTGGAATCAAGAAGACATCTTCATAAGTTCAAATCCAGCCTCAGACTCTTACTATGTGATCTTGGGCAAGTCACTTAATCCCATTTTCCTCAGTTTCCTCATCAGTAAAAAATGATTTGTCCTGGATCAAAAAGCTAGCATATGTCAGAGGAAATCCAGGTGTTCTGGGACAGAAGCCAACAGCTAACAGCTACAGTATGTTCTCTCTAAGATACTATTTAGTACATGGCTTCAATGGTGATGATAATTAAATTTAAAAGAATCCAATCCATAATACCTTCATTCAGTTAAATTGTAGAGTGGTCAGTGATGATGAATGAAAAGAGAATTTAAATACTAATTTGCTATGAAAAAGGAAATAATTCACAAAAATTTAGAGATGATTTAAAGTAAGAGTGAAATATAAGAAAGGGCAAAAAATAAAAAGCTAAGGGATGGAGAAAAAGAGCATTACATAGATTAGAGATCTAGGTTAAAATCACACCTTCTCCAAGATATTTTTCCCAATCCTCCTTAATAATAGTGTCTTCTCCCTCTTGATTATCTCTAATTTATTCTCTATATATTTGTTTATAGATAGTTGTTTTCACATTGTCTCCCCCCATTTAGACTATGAGCTCCTTGAGAGCTGGGCCTCCCTTTTGCCATTCTTTTATCTCTAGCACATAGCACAGTGCCAGGCACATAATGCTTGATAAATCCTTACTGACTGTCTGACTAGGTAATATTGGATTAAGAGTCAGAAGACTTGGGTTCTAGGACTAAGTCTGAAGGTAACTGGTTAGTTGCTCCCTTGGAAAAGTTACTTAATATCTCTGGGACTCGGTTCCCCCATTTGTAAAAAAACAAAGGTTGGGCTAGATTAAAGGTTTCCAACTTTTCCCTGATGAAGAAGTACTTTTAATTGCCCTATCTTATGATTGGTGTGTCAGAGCTACATAGATTGGTTAGATTGAGTGAATCATGCATTGGGTTAAGAGATGGGCTATACCTGACTCAGAAGTTACTTAATAAGACTTCTAAGACCAATTGGCATATAATCTTTGACTTGTTGGAGATCCCTTTCTACAGCTCTACAGAAAAATATTTAACCTACATGGCCTTTAAAAAAAGAATTTTGAACATACTTGGGAATTTTGATATAATAAACAAAATTAAAAAAATTTAAAATGGCAGATAGTAACTATATCAGGGGGTCTTAACCTTTAGTCCATGAACTTGGTTAAAAAAATTTATATTTATATTTCAGTCTTGCTGGTTTTTGTTGTAACCCTATGTATTTTATTTCATTTCATTCATTTCAAAACTTAATTCTAAGAAGTGGTTTACAGGCTTTACTAGACCCTAATGCCAAAAGGGTCCATGACATAAAAAGGCTAAGACCCTGTGATCTAGATGAGTTCTAAGGCCCCTTTCAATTCTAATATTCTATGACAAAATAATGGAACAATGCTATTTCCCCTTCTAAAAATAGTAACAATTGTTCACCATTTTCCCACAAAACAAAATGTAAGAGAACACTTTCTGAGGGCAAGTGTAACCCTGGGATGAAGAGCTGGATCCTAAAAGGACTGTTTGCTATATTTACTGTTGTGTGTAAAGCAGGCCTTTATTCTCTTTGTTTGACCCTTTCATCACCAACCCAATCAATCCTCTCATGAACAATGAAAAACTAAACTGGAAAGCCTGAGTTCTAAGCTTATGACAGTGGTATTGTTGAATATCCTCTAAAAAAAGAAGGTTTTGGAATAGATGTCACCAGTAGTTATTAAATTACCTAAATAACAGAGGAAAAATTTTGAAAATAAATTTCAAAATACAGAGGATTGATAGTAAAACATGCCTTAGCAAAGAGGCAGAGGACAGTAGGTACAGAATGAGACTTATAGTGTCTGACATGTCCTCTGGAGTGCTGTTGTTGTTGTTTTTTAATTTAATTTTACTTTTTAATGGGAAGTTACTGTGTGTGCATATGCATTTGACATTTGTATACGTGTGTGTATGTGTATCTCTAAGGGTGGGCTAGTAGGAGCAACGGTCATTGGGAAGTTTTAGAAAACATCAATAAAACATTAGTGTTTCAGGACAAGAAAAAGATAGCACTGAAAACCATATGTGTCAAAGAGAAATTCAGGGGGAATGTTGAGAAGCTGTTCTCCCTTACTGCTGCCATTGTCTTCCTACAGGTAAAAAGACTATTTTCAGCGTAAACCGAACTTAATAAAGACTGATATCAACTACAGCCTGTCAGGCTGTGCTGAAAAGCCAAGTCACTGTGAGAAATAGAGCAAGAGAAATAAATAACCTCCAAAGTAGTAGTCAGCAAATATTGACACACATGCCCAAGGAACTGAAGGAAAATGACAGAATAATGACCTATATATAAAATTCAAGACTAAAACATTGACAAATTCCCACCTGCCTGCTTTACATACAACAGTGCCTAGCACAGACATCTAAAAAAAAGGTATTAATAAAAAAACTGTACTATTTAGTAGGAGCATTTTGTAGACTGGGGGTTTGGGAGAGGAGTTTGGAACATGTAATCACTGACAAGATGAAAATGGAGACTTTGACTTAGAAGCAGTTTCCCAGAGTTCTCATGAGAAAGTCTAACAGTAATGACAGTGTACACTATTTTATGGATGAATATAACTCTACTACCTTGGAGATCATCTAGTCCAATTCCCTTATTTTGAGGATGAGGAAAATGTGACTCAGAGAGAAGGGATTTGCCCAACGTCACATAGATGACAAGTAGCATAGGGAGATTTTGAACTTGGGTTCTCTAGCTCCAAACCAAAGCTCTTTGTACTCTTATGGGGAAAACCAGGGGAGACAACTTAAATATTATATGTGGGTTCAAAAGGGTGAATAGGAGACAGGAATGGACAAGTGGGGACTTAACAAGTTAGGGAGACTGGGTTCCTCACAACAGTACTGCATTTATTGAACCGAATAAAGCCCCAATCCAATAAGCATTTATTGAGCACCTGCAATTTGCTACATACTTTGCTTGTTGCTGTGGATACAAAGGCAAAATATTATATAGTGCCTGCTATTAGGAAAGTTATATAATAATACATTATGTTCCCTGGGAGATAAAGCACATAATCTAACTAGTAAATAAATGAGGAGGGGTAAAGAACTAACAACTAGGGATAAAAAGAATCTTTTACCTCTCATAGGGAGTTGTTCAGTGGTGTCTGACTCTTCGTAACTCCATTTGTGGTTTTCTTGACAAGGATAATGAAATGGTTTGCTATTTTTCTCCAGCTCATTTTACAGATGAGGAAACTGAGACAAACAGGGTTAGATGACTTGCCAAGTGTCACACAGTTAATAAGTGTCTGAGACTGAATTTGAACTCATGTGTTCCTCACTCCAGGCCGGGCACTCTATCCATTGAACCCTCTAGCTGCCCTAAGAAGGAACAAATAAACTAACCTTTAAAGAAAGCTAGGGAGTCTAAGAGAGGAAATTAAGGAGAACTTGAAGCCAAAGGCACAGAGGAAGAAAGTGGAATTCTTGGATGGCAATTTGGAACTATGCCCAAAGGGCTTTAAAAGTCTGTCTGCTTTTTGATCCAGCCATACCACTGCAGGGTTTGTACCCCAAAGATAAATAAAGAAAAAGACTTGTACAAAAATATTTATAGCTGTGCTCTTTGTGGTGGCAAAATTTGGAAAATGAGGGGATGCCCTTCGCTTGGGGAATGGCTAAACAAATTGTGGTATCTGTTGGTGATAGAATACTATTGTGCTCAAAGGAATAATATACTGGAGCAATTCCATGTGAACTGGAAAGAACTCCAGGAATTGATGCAGAGCGAAAGGAGCAGAGCCAGAAGAACATTGTACACAGAGACTGATATACTATGGTAAAATCGAATGTAATGGACTTCTCTACTAGCAGCAAAGCAATGATCCAGGACAATTCTGAGGGACTTATGAGAAAGAACACTATCCACATCCAGAGAAAGAACTGTGGGAGTAGAAACACAGAAGAAAAACAACTGCTTTAATCACATGGGTCAATGGGGACATGATTGGGGATGTAGTCTCTAAGTGATCACCCTAATGCAAATAATAATATGGAAATAAGTCTTGATCAATGACACATGTAAAACCCAGTGGAATTACTTGTTGGCTATGGGATGGGGGTGGGAGGAGGGGAAGGAAAGGAAAGAACATGATTCATGTAACCATGGCAAAATGTTCTTAATTAATTAATTAATTTTTTTAAAAAAGAAGGAATTCTAAGTTCAAGGAAAAGCATCTGGACCATAGTGACTAGAATGCTGAATGTGAGAAGGAGAAGCATGGGAAATAAGCCTAGGATGTCCAGAGACATCACAATCTGCAAACTAGATTGTGAAGAGTTTTAAATGTCAAACTAAGGATAAAATGCCAATTTTTTCCTAAAGGCAAATTTAGGATAAAATGCTAATTTTATCCTAAAGGCAAAAGAGAGTGCCTAGAGCTTCTTACATAGGGGAGGAATATATACTTGGGCTTTAGGATCTGTGGTTTAGGACGTTATTTTGCAGCTTTGCCAGGGTACCCTTTTAGCTAAGAGTATAATACCTAAAGAATTAAATCATATATAGTGGAATCATACCTAGTTTATGTGAAAGGATCCAAAGCTTTTCCTTCGCTTCCAGTTCTATACAAGTCAGCAGTGTGAATATAGCAGGAAAGAATGAGAATGTGATCCTGGGACACATTGAGATCCATACTGGTCAGGCCCAGGAAAATGGCGGTCCTAATCTACTAGTTACATCTTAGAAGTTGATATTGATAAACTGGGGAGCATGGAGGGCATGATAACCAAGAGGATGAAGGATCTCAAGATCATGCTGTACCAGGTTTGTTGCAGGAATTGAGGATGTTTAACCTGGAAAAGAAAAGATGTGGATGGTATTTGATAGTTGTCTTCAAGTATTTGAGAGACTGACATATGAAAGAAGTAAGAATTGGAAGGATTATCATATGGAACAAGACCTGCTTAGCTCCAGAGGAGGCAGTGGGTGAAATGTGAAAGAGACAAAGTTACGCTTTGTCATTGGGGACAGGTGCCATAACTCAGAATTAGGAGAAACTGCCTCACATTTAGAACTTTCAAAACATGGAGTATGCTGCCTCAGGAGGAATTAGGCTCCTTAGGGCTCCAGGTCTTTAAACAAAAACTGGAAGAACTTCCATTGGCTGTTACTGAAGGCAGGCTTTTTCAACTACGCTTTGAACTAGATGGCTTTTTGAGGTCTCTTCAGACTCTGAGATTTGGTGAAATTCTTAACTTGTCTTAGTTCTTACTTCATTCTTCAAAAGGTGACGAGAAGAGAGATCCTAGACCTAATTCTGTCCAACAAAAAGGTAGCTGACAAAGTAGTATAAACATGAGCTTGGGGAATTAGCAACCACAACATCTTAATGTTCATGACATGAAAAGGGGAAGGTCAGGCGTATTCTGAAGTTCACCCTCCATTTTTAGAGGTGAATTCAAAAGAAATTGGTATAATAGTCTCTTGCCTAAAATTCTATAATGAAAGTCATCCCAACACTTTCTTGGGAGGAGACAATCTTGACTGCACAAACATAAAAATCCTAAAAAGGAAGAAAAGGATGGGTTACTAAAGATAGATATTTGGACACTTTAATCAATTTAGAATTTTAAAAGATGTGTGCAAGTAGATAGAAGCAAGGGCAGGTAATAAATGAGAAATCTATCTTCACTCTCTCCCACATACTGCCTTAAAGCCAGGTTGAGAGTAAGATAAAGGTCAGGGAATCAAATATGATTTCTGCTTGGGGTAAATGAGTGAATACAAATATATTTAAGTATTTACTAGATGCTTACTGCTGAGAAAATATAAAAGTGAGACAATTCCTAATTACAAGGAGCTTACATTCTAATAGAGGAAAACAACACATATAGAGGGGAAGTGGCCAAGAAAGGTTAGTTTAGGGTGTCATTTGGTCATTTTTCAGTTGTGTTCAACTCTTTGTGACTCCATTTGGGAGTTTTCTTGGCAAAGATACTGAAGTGGTTTGCTATCTCCCTCTCCAGTTCATTTTATATATGAGAAATGAGGCTAACAGGGTGAAGTGACTTGCCCAAGGTCATGTAGCTAGTAAATGTCTGAGGCCTGATTCGAACTCAGGAGGAGTCTCTCTGACTCCACATCTGGCACTTTATCCACTGTGCCACCCAGTTGCTCTTGGGATGTCATAGGAATGGTAAATGAAACAATAGGGTAATAAATCGATTTAGCCTTATCAGAAGTAGTGGTAGTATTGACCTGATTATTGTTTCCAGAGTCAGAGATGGAAAGTGAGGTACGGTGGGAGAAAGGAATGAATAGCAGCAGGGCTAATAGCAAGAAGATAAATCAAGCAAAGTTAAGACCAAAGCAAATGGGCCAATGAAAAAGGACAAAGAAGGAAAGGTAGAACATTTAAACTTATTTTCCTTCTGTATCGTTTGCTGAGGATACTATAGTCCTTGCTGCCATCCATGGGCCTAAATCACCAACCTGAAAAAGATATATTCTGAGACTTTTGAAAGAACTTGTGAATATTATTGCTGAATTGCTATCTTTGAAAAATCATGGAAATACAGAAAGTGTACTATAGAACTGGAGGCGGGCAGATGTTGCCAATGGAATTTCAAATTTTGGACTTGACTTGCATTCCTATCAAATTCTAGAGCTTGTTATTAAAGGGAAGGCTGGTGAGTACTTCAAAAAGAAGGCAATACCACAAAGAATAAACATTGGCTTATCAAAAAGAATATTACATTTGGAGTCAGAAGAGTTGGGTTTGAATTCTGTCTCTACTATTTCTTCCCAAATGATGCAACCCTTCTGGGTCTCAGATTTCATATTCACAAAATGATACCATTGGCCCAGATAGCTTCTAATGCTCTACTCTAAATCATCAGAGTCCTTTGATTCTATAAAGTCAATGCAGCTATGTGGTTTGGTGCATACAGTACTGGACCTGGAATTAGGAAGTTCAAATCTGTCCTTAGAAACTTACTAGCTGTGGGACCCTGGGCAAGTCACTTAACCCTGTTTGCCTTATTTTTCTCATATGCCAAATGAACTGGAGAAGGAAATGGAAAATTCCATTATCTTTGCTTAGAAAACCCCAAATGAGATCATGAAGACTTGGATGCCACTGAAAATCATCAGAGAGACAGAGATTGTTTTGTTAACCAACCTCATTTTCTTTTTTTGACAGATATACTGATAGAGACACACTTTGGACATACAAACTTGGATTTTAGTACTGTATTTTACAAGGATCCTTACAATATCATTATGAATCAGATGAGTTGGATGATAGTACAGCCATATGGTTTTGAAAATAATTAAATGACTGCACCCACAGAGTAGGTTAATATCACCTTGGAAGGGGGTTTCTATTGGAGTGTCATAAGAATCTATCTTTGGTCGGGTGTTGTTCAACATTTTTACTAATGGCTTGGATAAAAAGCTCAAATAGCATGATTATCAAATATTTAGATTGGAAGGGATAGCTAACATGTTGATCCACTTAATTTGGAATTTTAAAATACATTCATTATATATTCCCACAACCAGAAAAGCTGAGTACTTGATCTATGGGACAAGAAAGTAGTCAGTAGTTGATGTCAATAGCCTAAACAAGAGCACCAGTTTCTCTTCCACTCTGAAGCTACCTGTAGGCATTAGATAAAAGCAGAGGAAATCCATTCCAGACTGGCTCATTTTAATGTGGTAACAGAGCTATGAGGTTGTCTTGATTTGGCTTAAAGGGAGGCCAGAATAGATATATCTTTATTGTCTCTTCTCTCCTTCTCCCCAGCTTTTTACAAGGGAGATTCTAATTTCTGCCAGGAGAGAAACAGAGATTGGGACTCTGCTTGGCTATTTTGCTTTTTTTAGAGAGAGGGTTAGAATTCTATCTGTTTCTTTAAATGTTGTTAAACTAGGAGATATAATCATGATCATTATTTCTTAATGGGAGAAGAAGGACTTCAAGATTTATATCCAAGGTTTCAGTCTCTTCACAGCATATACCAATTGCATGGTGAATAGCAAATATTGAGGAAACCCATTTATCCAAGTTTTTAGCCAAACAGACATCAAAGAAAGTATATGAAAACATACTAGACAGTTCAAGATGAAGGAACTCTCCTTTTGGGAGCAAGGTAACTCAGCTCAACCAAAAGAAAGTCCCTTTTAGAAATTCCCTGAAGCCTCTAGTGTAGCAAGTCTTCTCATACAGACTTCTTTCCAAAATCTCTTTGATAACCTGAAAGTGGGGTTGAAATTTTCCCTCTTTTCTTTCAAAATCAGAAGTCAGAAATGTCTTGAAAAGATTTGAGACTAAATTTTTCTTCTCTCTCTTCTTGACAACTCAAGGGAATTCTTCTCCATCAATGAGAAGAGGGTTCCATAACTGATGGACTTTGGGGTTGTGGTTACATGTATGATTTGGAAAGACAGGGAACAAAAGATTCAAGTAAAATGTCTTTGAGCCAATTTATGACTCTGGATAGAGGGGTGTGTATATGTATATGTATACATATGTAATATAGATAGATAACTAGAGACAAATAGATCAATCAATTGATTGATAGATCAATTGAATGATAGATGTATGTATGTATGTATAGATGGATAGATGTGCATGTGTGTCTGTTGGGCTATGGGGAGTGGAATCTGTTTCCTGTTGTACCTTTTCTTATATGTATTTATTTCCCTGTTTTTTATCTCTTCCCAGAAAAAGGCTTGTCTATTGATTGAGGGGTTTTGTAAGCTATTTGAATAGAATACATTATGGGGGGTGGTGATGATTGTCTCAAGGTTCAGGAAAGCCTTGATACCACCTACTAAGAACTTCCTTATTATCTTTGTAATGCATGAGTCTCTAGTTTGGAGACCAAAGGAGAAAAGCTAGAACAAAAAATCAAATTGAAAAACCTGAAATTTGATATGAATAAATAACAAATAAAATATAACTCTTGTTTTCAAAACTTAAATTACCAAGTACAAGATGGAGAAAGTGTGGTTAAACAGCAATTCATTCAGTTAAACTGAATATGTACTTAAGTGATTGACATTTAATTAAATGTAAGTGTCCTCTATGTGTAAAGGACTGTGCTTTGTACAGTGAACAAGGCCTGGGTTTTTTGTTCTTAGGTCATTCAGTTGTGTCTGACTCTTCATGATTCCATGTTGTATTGCATGCTAGGCTTTCCACCATCTCCTGAAGTTTGTCCATTATCTATCCATCTCATTTCTTTGCTCTCATTTTTCCTTTTTGCCTTTAATCTTTCTCAGCATCAGAGTCTTTTCCAACAAATCTTGTCTTCTCATTGTGTAGCAAGTCTTGAAGCTTCACTTTCAGTATTTTCCCTTCCAATAAATAGGCTGAATTAATTTAGTCTTCTCCAGTGACACATTTGAAAGCATTGACTCTATGTTGCTTAGCTTTCCTTATAATCCATTACTACTGGAAAAACCATAGCTTTGGCTATACAGACCTTTGTTGGCAAGGCAATATTTCTGCTTTTTAGTATGCTGTCCAGATTTGCCATAGCTTTTCTTCCAAGGAGCAAGCATTTTTTAATTTCATGGCTGCAGTCACTGTCTGCTGTGATCTTTGAGCCCACGAATATGAAATCTGACACTGCTTCCTTTTCTTCTTCCTCTATTTGCCTGGGATTGATGGTACCATTTGCCATAATCTTAGGAGTTTTTTTATGTTAAGCTTCAATCTGGCTTTTACACTCTTTTCTTTCACCCTAATCAAGAGGCTTCTTAATTTTTCTTCACTTTCTCCCATCCCAGAGAAAATTCATCTGCATATCTTAAATTGCTGATATCTCTCCCAGCAATCTTTATTCTGGCTTTTAATTTGTCTAGACTGGCACCTCTCATGATGTAATCTGTATACAAGTTAAATAAAGTGATGCTATATAACCTTAACATGCTACTTTTCCAGTCTTAACTAATCAGTTGTTTCATGTTCAGTTCTCATTGTTGTTTCTTTATCCTAATACATGTTCTTCAGAAGACAAGGAAGATAAGATGATTTGGTACTTCCAACTCTTTGAGGACTCATCACATTTTGTGGTGATCTACACAGTCAAAGGCTTTAATGCCATTAATGAAACAGAAGTATATGTTTTTCTGAAACTCTAGCTTTCTCCATAATCCAGCAAGTGTTGGCTGTTTGGTTTTTAGTTCCTCTGCTTCTTCAAAAGCCAATCTGAATTTTTTATAATTTTCAGTTTACATATTGTTGAAATCCAGCTTATAGAATGTTAAACATAAACATGCCTGTATGTGAAATGGGCAAAAATGTCTGGTAATTTGAACATTCTTTACATTGTCCTTCTTTAGGATTGGGATGTAAACTGATCTTTTCCAAACCAGTAGTCATTGTTGAGCTTTTCAAATTTGCTGGCATATTGAGTATACTTTAACAGCATCATCTTTCAGGATTTTAAGTAGCTCAGCTCGATTTTTATCACCTTCACTAGTCTTATTGTTAATGATACTTCCTAAGACCCAGATGACTTTATTCTCCAGTATGTATGGCTCTAGATTAGTAATCCTACCATCATGGCTATCAATGATGTTAAGATCTTTTTTGTATAATTCTTCTGTATATTCTTGCCATCTCTTCTTAAGCTCTTCTTCTAAGTCCCTGCCATTGTTATATTTTTTTTGTCATAGCTATTTTTGCATAAAACATTCCCTTGATTCCTCTACTTTTCTTGAAGACATCTCTTGTCTTTTCCTATCCTATCATTTTCTTCTATTTCTTTGCATCGATCATTTAGGAAAACCTTCTTATTGCTCATTGTTGTTCTCTGGAATTCTGCATTCAGTTGGATATATCTTTCCCTTTCTCTTTTTCCCTTTCTCTTTCTTTCTTTCCCCAGATATTTGTAAAGCCTCAGCAGACAACTATTTTTCTTCGGATTTGTTCTTGCCTTTTGTACAATATTGCAAAACTCCATCCATAGTTCCTTATTCTATCTACTAGATCTAATCCCTGAAATCTATTCATCACCTTCACTTTATATTCATAAGTGATGTTATTTAGGTCATACCTATGGATCTGATGGTTTTCTTCAATTTAGATCTAAATTTTTCGATAAGAAGCTCTTAATCTGAGCCATGGTCAGCTCTAGGTCTTGTTTTAGTTCACTGTATAGAACTTCTCCACCTTTGGTTGCAAAGTATAGAATCAATCTGGTTTTGATATTGACCATCTAGTGATTTGCAAAGTCATTAAGAGTGATAGTGTGACTTGGCAACCACAAGCACCTAAACTATTTTAGGCTTCTAGAATGGAAAAGCCTAGTGCCAAGAATGAAAGAAACCATGTTCCTAGTGATGTCTGCCCTGCCTCATGTCCAAAGTATTTTGTTCAGTTCTGAGTAATACCTTTTAGGAGAATATTGACCGACTGGTGAGAATCAAAAGGAAACATCCAGGACAGTGAAGGGATTCAAGATCATGTTATATCAGGATAAGGTGACAGAAATGGGAATGTTCAGACTAGGGGATGGGGGATGTTGTACAAGGCAGTTGCCTTCAAATATCTCATAGAAGAGAGATTAGATTTATTTGACTTGCCTTTCCCCAACTCTGGTTCTAAATCAGATCCAAAAGGAAAGGATGACAGCATTATAATGGAGGCATTTGTATATATAGTGGATACGTATATATAACAATTATATATTTATATAGTGGAGGTCTCATAAAGGGGGGCAGCTGGGTGGCTCAGTGGATTGACAGCCAGGTCCAGAGACAAGAGGTCCTGGGTTCAAATCTGACTTCAGACACTTCTGAGCTGTGTAACCCTGACCCCCATTGCCTATCCCTTACCACTCTTCTGCCTTGGAACCAATAGCTGGTATTGATTCTAAGACAGAAGATAAGAATTTTTATTTAAAAAAAAAGTCTCAAAGTAGCATTGACTGCCTTGGAATGCAATGAGTTTTTCAAACTACAGGGATCTAAATGGAGGCTAGATGAACATTTGTCAAGAATATTGAAGAGGCAATTCTGATTTCAAGTATAGGCTGGACCAGAAGCCCCTGAGGTTCCTTCCAACTCTGAGTTTCTAGAATTTGTTCTATGAATGCGATTGCTATCCATGCTCTTGTAACGAAGCTGCTATTCCTAAACAAAATTTACCTTTCCTCATTTCCACTTATGTCACTGAATTCATGTTCTGCCCTCCCCTTCCAGTCTTGCACCCTTTGCTTCCTCAGTTAGTGAGATGGGTATGTTCCTTGCTGCTTTTTTTTGCAGCCCTAAGTAGAGAACCTCAGCCTTCATATTCACTAAACAGTTAAGGATCCCAGGCACAATTGTCTTCCATAAATGTATAGTTTTCTTAATTCTATCCCCTACCTAGCAAAGTATGTGAACATTGAATTAATTTTTCATAAAATATTGAGACCTAAGTATTACTGCATGATGTAACTTAAAAACTCTCCCCAACCAAAACTTGCCCAGTTGCCAACAATGTTTCCCAATACAGCTGCCAAGGAGCAAACACTGTGAGACCAGAATAGGCCCCGGCCCTTCCAATCCTACCAGAGGGGCTTTGCTTGGCTGCTCTGGTATTTTGCACATTAGCATTAGTTAATGAATGAGCATCACTTTTCCTTTCACAATCACTGCCTGTGAAGAGCCCAAATCTGAACTTTCCCTTAATTGCTGAAACCAGCACACCCAGCACAGAGCTGTGCGTTTTGTCTAGCTTTGTTGTGATCTCATACAAAGTGCTAATTGGGGATACCGTGACAGATAACATGTCCCAACATTATAGTGAGCAGCATGTGAGGTGTCAAGAATACTGATGCAGGGATGAAAAATTGCATGTTCAAAAACCCTGAGGATTTATTTGATTTTCTTCATACTTAGCCTAAACAGGATTTCACAAGTATAAGATGGTGTCCCAATCTATTCTTGAGTCTTCTCAAATGGGCTCCTGGAATTTCACCCTATTCAGTCACCAATTTCCCCCAAATTTGGATATGATCATTTCACAGACTCAGCATGTGAAGATTGATGAGGAGGGGAAAAAATCCCCTAGAAATTCTGTCTGGGCCATGCTGAAGTCTCAGTTTGTCTGTACAGAGCAATATTTTCTTTGTTAATAATCCAGCTGGTGACAAAAAAAAAGAAAGAAAAGGGAAAGAGATTAGTTTCTACTCTGGGAATTCTACCGTCTTCTGATTTTTCAATCTTGCTAAAACTATTTTCTATACATAGGGCACTTTCTCTTGACAATGTGCTTTTTTATTATTTGGGATAGCAGCAAAGAAGTGGCCTAGATGTATACAGATCACTGACCTGAGTCTGGGTCTAGGGATACCATGGGGAGGCAGCACAGGACAATGCAAAGAATACTGGATCTGGATTGAGTACCTGGGTTCAAGTCTGATATCTGATGCTTATTATCTCTATAACTCCTTGAGCAAATTACTTAATATTCCTGGGCCCCCAAATCCTCTTACTATGAAGTAATAATACATTATCACTTAATATAATAATGTATTATATTTCTAAGATAAGGACTAGACCTAGAATATATTCTTTCCTGATATAGATCTAAGAACTTACCCAGAAGTCTACTCAGATTAGCTCCCTTATTGATTCTGACATGAAGCAACTAAATTTTCTTGGTGCTTCCATCTTCCAATCTAGAAAATAGACAACATGATATTTGATGATAATAATAAGTGATATTTGTTAGTTTTCTAAGGTTTACAACAACCTTGTGAGGTACCAGTGTATGTAGCATTCTCCCCATTTTACAGGTGAAGAAAAAGACCCAGAGGAATGAAGGGACTTTTCTATTGTCACACAACCGATAAGAATTGTAAGTGAGATTCAAATAATGTCTCCTGATTCCAAAAAAGGAAGTAAGGAGGAAAGAAGGAAAGAAAGAAAGAAAGAAAGAAAAAAAGAAAGAAAGAAAGAAAGAAAGAAAGAAA
>NC_058130.1:602937680-602949466 GCF_016433145.1 Gracilinanus agilis | reverse complement strand
AGGAAAGGAAAGGAAAGGAAAGGAAAGGAAAGGAAAGAAAAGGAAAGGAAAGGAAAGGAAAGGAAAGGAAAGGAAAGGAAAGGAAAGAAAAGAAAAGAAAAGAAAAGAAAAGAAAGAAGGAAGGAAGAGAGGGAAGAAATATCAGTCATGAAATTAAGAACTTTGCAAATATTATTTCATTTGATTATCACAGAAACTCTAGGAGGTATTATTATTTGCCATATTTCAGTTGAAGAAACTGAGGCAGTCAGAGGTTGAGTAACATGCTTAGGATCACACTGCACACAATATGAAGCCAAATTTGAACCAGGTCTTTCTGACTCCATATTCAATGCTTTATGCTCTATGCCAAGAGCATAAAGCATTGAATATGTGCCATTGCTTGGTTTAAAAAGGAAATTTTCCACTGTGCCATTTCTTGGTTTAAAAAGGAATATGTCTCAAAATAATCACTAGTATTTATGTAGCGCTTTAAGATTTGCCATGTCCTTTACAAATATTATCTCATTTTATCCTAAAAGGTAGGTGACAATAGTATCCCTATTTCACATATTAGGAAACCAAAGCAAATAAGGGGATAAGTGACTTGCTTGGAGTTACATAGATAGTAAATGTCTGTGATCACATTTGAACTTGGGTCTTCCTAACTCCAAGAACAAAACCCTATCCATTTGCTTATTTTTTAAAAAAGGGAACTTTTTGTTGTTGTTCAGTTGTTAAAGTGGTGCCTGACTATTTGTGATCCCATTTGAGGATCTTACAGATGAGGAACTGAGGCCAGCAGGGTCAAGTGATTTGCCCAGGGTCACACAGTCAGTAAATATCTGAGGCCAGATGCTCCATATACTGTACCCTCTAGCTAGGACCATTTTATAATGCTGTTATCAAGGCACGATATCAACACTGTGGTCTATACTAACTGAGTTATAGCAGGAATTAACAGAATATGGTTGTTATATTTCAATGAACACAACTTGATTCACACTAGAATTCAATATGTTTAATCACTGCCCCTCTTATAGTAAACTGGCCTCCTAGACATAAGAACTAGAAAGAAGTCATTTTTTCCATTCTCTCCCTTCATTGTATGTATGTCAAAAGCCATGCAAAATTCACAGGTTATTGTGTCCAAATATCTTTAAGGAAAATAAAGATTGTCTGGTCTTCAGCTGCTCTTAGCTGTTATGGACCTCGGGAAGAAGTCAATTAAAGAAGTTCTTTAGCCAGGATCGTAATACATAATAGGAGTACTTACTTGATTGCTAATGGCTGGCTTTAGATGATGCCTCAAAGCATCAGTGGGGATGTTTGGCAGCGGCACATTATGACAGTGATTATCTCTATAAATTAAGTTTATGTTGATATAATTAGCAGTTAAAAGCTAAAGTAATATTTATACTGATATAAGTTCTATCAATGCCACACCACTGAAAACAGACTGTGAATGTTGATGTAGTTGGCCAGATTGGATCCTCTAAGGCAAGATGTTTATAGCAGAGCAACATTCTGCTGGTTCAGGACAGCCATCCCCTCAACCAAAACCAAATAACATGAGCTTGACCATGGAGCTTTGAAGCTTTCAGATCTGTAATGGAGCACAATGAACCCCACTGAAGGGGAGATCACCCATAGCAGCTTCAGGTCCATGCCACCCAAGTTCCAGTTACTTTGGAACGTGATTATTGGGAGAGTTATTTCCACAAGACTGTTTAGTTTGACAAGTTGCAGCACAGAACCATTGACTTTGAAGGTCAATGTGTTATGATCCATGGTCAAAGGAAGCTTGGGCAGTTTCTTTGAAGCTATGCACCATTGATTATGAGGAGGTGGCAAAATCAGAGTATGAGTGGTTTGGCATATAACCCATCAGCACTGGTAGAAAACAAGGAGGGCACATTTTTGATTGGCCAGCTCTAGTGCCTGTCCTTGGTAAAATGGATAGTTTGGACTGCTAATCTAGAATATTCAGGTTAATCACCAGTATGCCCTTGCCTAAGTCACTTAACCCTGTTTAACTCAGGTTCTTCACCTGTAAAACGAACTGGAGAAGGAAATGACAAGCCATTCCATATATTTGCCAAGAAAACCTCAAATGGGGTCACAAAAAGTGAGACACAACTGGAAGCAATGAACAACAAGAAAAATACAGTACAAATGAATTATGATTTGTAGTCAATGGATATAAGTTCAAATACTAGCTCTTCCATCTTCTATCTGTCCCACCTATTGGTTTTCTTATTTGTTAAAAAAGGAGTTGGAATGAGTTGACTTAAAAAGACCTGTTCTGCTCTAAAATAAAAAGTCACCGATTATTTTTCATTGTTGATGGTTATGAATTTTATAATTAAAATTTTTTAAATAAATATGGGAGTAAGAAACTTTTTTGTCCACTTTGTGTAGTGGACAGGAGGACGCAGTAGATATTTGTAATCACTAGGATTAGAGTGGGATTACCTTCTAAAAATAAGTAACCAAGTTTTCTTGACCTTGGGGCAGTAGAATGAGTTTAAGATTGGCAGGTCACTTCATTTCCTCTCCTTTCTCTTATAAAAGTTAAAAAGGGGCATATTTCTTCATGGACCACCAGGTAAATTCTGACATTAGAAAAACAGCCAGTGAATTATTGTTCTTTAGGATAATAATCAAAGAACAATTTGTTCTTAGCAGGATCCTCCAAGAGTGAAAACAAAAGAATATTCATATTCCCAGGTAAGAGTCTATTTTCCTTCATAGTACAGAAGATGATATAACAACATTCACAGAGCCAAGCCCCAGAATCACTAAAATTCAGGGTTAAATGGCATCTCAGAGTCTTCTGGTAAATTTAGAAATTGCTTAATTTTCTTGTTCAGTCATTTCAGCCATATACAACTCTTCCAGACCCCATTTGGAAGTTTTCTTGGCAAAGATACCGGATATGGTTTTCCATTTCCTTCTCCAAGTCATTTTACAGGTGAGAAAGCTGAGGCAAACAAGGTTAAGTGACTTACACAGGATCACACAGCTAGTAAGTGTCTGAGGCCAGATATAATCTCAGGAAGATGAGTCTTCCAGACTCCATTTCCGTACTCTATCCACCACATCATACTTCTAGTAAATGGGAACCTACTATCTGCTGAAGTAATCCATACTACTTTTGGATAGCTCTAATTGTTCATCTACATTTTTCTCTCTGTAACTTCCACTCACTATTTCTGGTTCTCTAGGACTGAGGAGAACCAATCTAACTCCCCTTTCACATGACAGATCTTTGAATATTTGAGGATACATATGCCTTTTCAGTCTTTTCTTCTCCAAGCTCTACATCCCTAATTCCTTCATTCAATTCTCATATTGCATGATTCTGAGCCTATTGGCTCCCCTCCACTAAACATTTTCTAGTTTATCAGCTTGCTTCCTAAGATGGGATGCTGAAATTTGAATGTAATATTCAGGTATTGGTGGTACAGCATGACAGAATATATAGAAACTGTTACCTCCTTCATTCTGGACATTGTGACTCTCTCTTAATATAGCCTAAGATGGTGTTAACTTTTTTTTTTTGGCTGCTATATCACATGGTTGACTCATAATGAATTTAAAGTCCATGAAAACCCTCAAGTCTTTTCCAAACAGATTGCTGTCTAGCCACACTTCCCCCATCTTGTACTTGTGAAGCTGACTTTTTAAAGCCCAAGTATATAGCCTTATATTAATTCCTATTAAATTTAAGCTTATTAGACTTGACTCAAACTTCTAGCCTGCTAACACCTTTTGGATCATAATTCTGTCATCATTGTGTTAGTTATCTTCTCCAACTTTGTGTCATCTGTAAATGTGATAAATATGTTAACAATGCCTTTATCTAAGTCACTGATAAAAAAAAATATCCCACAGTACAAAGCCAAACATGTATCCTTGGGAGGACTCCACTCTCCACTAGAGATCTTCCTTCCAAGTTCACTTCAAGCTCTCAACAACTACTTTTTTGATCTGGCCACCCTACCCTGTCTGAACATATTTAACGATGTTATTCTACTGCTCACATTTCTCCATCTTGTCTACAAGAATAGCATGAGATTTTCTCCAAAGCTTCACTAATATTTAGGGAAACTTAACTATAGCATTCTCCTGGTCTGCTAGTATAAAAATACTGTTAAAAAAAACAAAACAAAAAACAAGGTTAGTTTGGCATGACTTGTTCTTCATGAAGCCATGCTGTCTCTTTATGATCATCACTTTTTTTCAAAACTATATTTTCAGCAACAATTCTTTTGATAATACATGCCAGATGATTGCTGAGAATTAAAGCCAAGTTCCTATAGAACATACGTCACTCTTTTTTTTTCTTTTTCTTTTTTTTCAGATCCGAACAAAATTTCTTTTTCTTAAGACCTACGAAACCTCTCCTATCCTCCATGATCTTTCATAGACTTGTCACAATGATTCAGCAATCATATCTGCTAGTTCTTTCAATCATAAGTTCATGATCTACAGCTTTGAGTTCTTAGAGCAGAGACTTTTAAGCAGGACCTGATGGCCCCTTTGGTAGTCTATGGGTTGAAATTAGGATGTCCATGAACTTGGATGCTGCTGCAGTGGGCCTGATTTCCACACTCAATTGCTTCAGGTTTGATTTGGGGATGAAATGAGGATACTCATAAACCACTGATAGTTAACCAAAGGATATCAAAGATATAGTGATACTTAGCCTCTGTAGACCCTTCTATTCATATAGAAATGTATCTCATCAGTAGGGCAAACTGTGGCGACTCAGGTGGTCTTCTAGCATTCTTCAAGTTGAAAGGGTCCAAGCCCATATGAGAGGGACATTTTATGCCCCTAGATGATCAAGAAATTGTGCCAAGATATCTAAAGACCAATAGGAAGCTGCATCAAGGGAGGCACAGATTAAACCTTAGGTTATTCTCAGCCAATTAAATCTTGGTTTAGTTGACTTTTCCTAATCCTTATTGTGGGTAGTGAGGGGTGAGGGGAAACTCAATGAATATTGGTTCTATCAAAGATGAGGGAGAATATATATATATATACTTTTATTTAATTAGTTTCCTTGGCAATCCTATTTCATTTTATGCATTTAAAAACATTCTCAGAAGAGGACCATAGGCTTTACTAGACTATCAAAAAAGTACATCATGCAAAGGAGAGTAAGAACCCTGGATTTAAAGGTTATCTCATCCAAAATACCTTTATTTTACATATGTGGCAACTAAAGTCCAAAGAAGTTAAATAATTTTTCCAGGGATACCTGGGTAGAAAAAATCCAAACTCTCTAAGTTCACTTCTTTTTCTTTTTTCTTTTTTTTTTTTAAACCCTTACCTTCCATCTTAGAATCAATACTGTGTATTGGTTCCAAGGCAGAAGAGTGGTAAGGGCTAGGCAAATGGGGATTGAGTGACTTGCCCAGGGTCACACAGCTAGGAAGTGTCTAAGGCCAAATTTGAACCCAGGAACTCTAGGCCTGACTCTCAATCTACTGAATTATACCTGAAGGGCTACAACTAAACAGGCTTTACATTCAGTCAAGAGGATTGATCTTGCTTTGACTGAGGACTTTGGTATTTGGGGATAAATCTATGGTTTCACCACTGTCATATCCCTGGGAGAATTACATTTAGTGTTTCAGAAATGGTGGAATTGTTCCTAGATTCACTCCCCAGTCAATTTCCTAAGCTGCCTGACTTCCATTCTGGCTCCCAGAGAAAAAACTGACTTAAGCAATAGGTCTCCCTTTGATGGCTATGTTTTGAGTTTACTTAAAAACAAAGTAGGTTAGAGTCTGGCCTGTTGTATGGCTTTCGTCTCAAATTTGGCATGAAGGAAACAAAAGCAAAGTAAAAATCTACTAACAAATTGCAAGCAGGATGAGGAGCTGCATGCCAGCATGCCTCTAGCACATTCTAATGGACAAATAATAAATCCTTCCAAAAAGGGCATTTAGAATGGAAATGCTGATAGGTTCTTTCTTTAATTGCTTCTTGCTGATAGGCATCACTATGACATGGAGAGATACAGCATGTTGTTGGGGGAAGGGGATAGCAAATCAAATGCTCTGTGTTATTAAGATTTGGTCGGTCGACTTCTCTGAGCTCAGAAGGTGCTCCTGGGCTCAGTAGTCATACATTATTGCTGTAATCAGCAGGAGGAGGCCATTATTGGGACACCATCAGAAAAGTATATGCCTGGGCCTCTGTTTCCTCATCTGTAAAATAAGAAAGTTATAGTAGATCATCTTTAAGATTTCTTCATTTCTATTTCTATACTCTCATGAACTCTTTTTTTTAAAAAAAGAGCCATTTTTCTAACAACAATAACAAAAAAGGCCATTTATGTTATGTATTTTACTCACTTCCCTTCCCATTTGTTTCCAAATCTTAGCCATTGTTTTCTTGTATGAATCCATGCCAATATTGCCCTTCCTAAAATGTCAAACTCACAGAGCTTCAGGAGTGGGGGTGGGGAATCTTAAGGAACATTTCATTTCCTTGTGAGAAATACCACATTACTGTTAGGTCTTTTTAGAAAATTAGAGGTTGAATTTATTTTTTAATTCATTTTTTTCAGTGAAAAATCAATTTTCTCTTCTTCTCATCTCCTACTATTAAAAGAAAGAAAGAAAGAAAAAGCCCAAGAACCATGTAACAGATCTGTGTGGCCAAGCAAAACAAATTTTCACACTGGGAAATACGTGTGTATGTGTGTGTGTGTGTGTGTGTGTGTGTGTGTGTGTGTGTGTGTGTGTGTGTAGAGAGAGATCAATAAAATAAATATATGATAGCTGTTTCTCTAAAATCTTTCTCTATAGAGAGATGTATAGAACTACATAGATATATATCTCTAAAATCTACAGATTAAATAGATAATGTTCATCCATCCATCTATCCATCCATATCTTATTCTTTACCCTCCAGCCTATTACCTTTTTTGTCAGGAGTTGGATTGTATGTTTCATCATTGGTCCTCTGCAATCACATTTGCTTATTATATTGCTCAAAGTTCTAAGACCTATCCAAGTTGTTTGATTTTACAATGTTGTTATTTTAGAAACATTTTTTTCTGATCCTCTTACTTATGAATCAGTTTACACAAGTCTTTCCAAGCTCATTAAAACTGTCCCCTTCATCATTTCTCAGGCTATAATATTCCATCATATTCATATGTTCAGCCATTCCTCAGTTGATAGATACCCCTTCAGTTTTCAATTCTATTCTACCACAAAAAGAGTTGCTTTAAAAAAATTTCATACATGAATCTTTTTCTTTTGTTTTCTTTGGGTTATGGGCATGATAACAATAGGGGCACAGTTTAATAGCTTAGGGACTTTTACTGACATTTTGATTTTCCAGAATTGTCAGATTCTAAGTCCTACCAATATGTCAAAATGCCTGTTTTTCTTCCAGATCCCTCAAATGTAGTAATTTTCACTTTTTGGTAAATTTTGCCAATCTGATGGACACAGTGAAATCTCAGCATTGTGTTAATTTTAGTTTATCTAATTAATAGTGATTTGGAGTCTTTTTTCAAATATGGTTGTTGATAGTTTGGAGTTCTTCTTTGAAAATTGCATATTCGTGTCCTTTGACCACTTACCAATTGAGGAATGGACTTTATTCTCATAAATTCAAATCAGTCCCTTATATGCCTTGGAAATGAGACAGAGAAGCTTGTTACCAAAAAATAAATTTCCCCCAGTTATCTGGAGAAGCAGTATGTTGTAATGGACAGAAGAGAAGATTGAGAGCTGATTAGCCATGGTGAAAGTACTAGTGTCTTCATTTTCTAGTTGTATAATTTTAAACACGTGATTTAATCTCAACAGGCTTTAATTATTTCTAGTTGTAACATGAAGAAAGGAATACCTTCTCAAACTAACTTTCATGGCAATTTTGAGGTAAAAGCTTTGTGAACTATAAGGCCCTATGTGACACTTATTACCTATTTGAGGTTTTCTTGCCTCAAAGTGTAGCATGCTATCTACAGAACTCCCCAGCCACTGATAAGAAAGTGAATCTCACATTTATGAGGGAAATGTTCTTTTCTCAGTTTTTCATATTATGCTCTTTCATTAAATGCCTTTGATTTGAACTGTGTCCTTTGGCTCACTAGCAAAAGGAAGCACATTGATGGGGGCCTGTAGACTATGTTTTTGAGCAGATACAGATTCACATATTGCCATGAAACTGATGTATCTTCTCTGAGAGGAATCTATTGGGCTAGGGGATTAGGGGGTGTGGTATCTCCAGGTGCTACATTAATAATAATGAAACTTTCTCAGTAGAAGTTAAAAAGTTGCCTTGGCTTAGAAGAAAAGATTTGCTGTCGCCTTTTGTTTTCACATCATAATCATTTCTAAATTATATACCACCCCCAATCCCATGAGCTTTTCCCTGTAACAAAGAAAAATAAAATAAAATAAAATAAATCAGTATGTTAACCATGCCTGACAGCCTATGCAAATTCCACACCCTTAGTCCCCCACCTCTACAACAAAAGGAGGGAGATACATTCCCTCTTCTCTTCTCTGTCTGAGGGTTTCTGAAATTAGCACCATATACACACTTCCCCTTCCTCCAAGACCGTGTAGCTTAGAAACCACTTTAAGAAGACAAGACTGACACCCAGACTAGAGTGTGGATAAAATGTCCGGCAATCCCCAGCTGTCATTTCTCCTCTGTCTATCGATGCCTTCCTGAAGGGTCTTGATGTGTCCTGAGAATGTGCAAAACCCAGATTCTATCCTCTGAAAGAAGGCGATGGCATCCTGGATCTAGAGCAGTCACTGAGAAAGCAAGATGCTCCGAATGCTAACAAAGCCGGAGGTCACTATTTCCCGAGCTTGTAGCATTTTATACCCACTCTGAGAGCATAATCAAGGGAGTGATTCTGAACCTTGTTAATCAGAAAGGACCCTTTAAAAATGTCATGCTGTCAATATAAAACTTTGCTAAATTGCATTATAAATGCCAGATTCAGTCAACTAACACATTTAACACTATTTCTTAAGTACAGTTTAGATTTTATCCTTTCCAGAGAGAATGAGAAAAATAACTCACAAGAATCAAGCCCTGTGGATTAACTGTACTGACCTCACTTCTCTGTGGAAGGATGTAAATATTTTATTCTATAGTCAATCTCCATTTTTTCTAAGGATGCCCTTAAATATATCTGCCTCTCCCCCAACCTCCTTTTCCACAATCCTGGCTTTAGAATTAGGTAATGATCTGAAACAAAGTTTTTTAATTCACTAAGAAAATCCCTGAAGCTAAGAGTCTGTGTATTAAGAGAGACAAGGGTTCTTGCAATCCAGCAATAAATATGCTTTGCATATGTATTGAACGAAGAACTCCAACATTGTTTTGCCTGAATAGTTCAAGATAACATTTGAAAATAAAGCAACCTCATCTTTGCAAGGATTAATTGTCAAGAATAAACCAAAAGGGAAATTGCTCCCCCAACTCCAGCTTCCCCCAAAGCAACTCTCATATTATTTGAGAGCCTTGAATAACTTACCAGTTTTATTTTTCTTGAGGAGAAAAAAAATGGATTAGGTGAATAATTGAAATCCTTGTGCTCTTGATGTATGATTACACATTTCAACAAAAACTCTTTCCAATTTCTCAAAACAGTCATCATACATTTACCGATGTCTGATCTAAAAACTCATCTCCTGTTTAACTGTGTGACTTATTCACATGCTACAAGCTAATATTAGGTCTGTTTTATGGTGACCTTCATGGTAAGACAGACCTTTGAGAAACTTTTGAATTATGCATAGAAAAAGTTCAAACCATAGTTTGAAATACATATATTTTATGTCAAAAATATCACCTTATTTCACTCAGATTTTCTTTTGGAAACTGCACTATATCACAATTGAATTAACCAGCAGATAGAGGGATTCTTTAGACTACTCCAAGAAATCACAAACTCCTGACACAAAGCCAGTGCCTTCCAGATCTTCATTTGATGACACATCTGAAATTTTGGCTTCATAACCCACCTCTTCAACACACACATACTTTTGACTCTCCTATTTCTTCCTCTTCATTCCTTCTTCATCCTATAGTGAATAATAGCAATGACAAAAGCCAGAGACACAAAGGAGCTCAGTACTGTTGGAAGGTTTGTCTTTTTCCACCTCAAGTTTTAGAGCTGTCCCTTGTAGGTTGGAGTCTTTCTTGTCAATTTTAAAGCCCTCCCTTGAAACTTTAACACTTAAGGGAACGAGACCCACCTCCATCTTCACTTTGAAATGAAGAGAAAGGAGAGATGATCTTCGGGTGTTCTGGGCTTTAAAATACCATTTAAATAAAATGAATACACTGTGTCCATCACAGTATTAGTTTAATTTCAATTGATGGGGGTTAAATAAACAGGTGTGATCACTGGTTATGCTTTATGTATGTGCATGGGATATTTATAGATGAAAAGGGACAGAAAATGACTGATCAGTAGGAATTTTTTTGGCTTCTCAATTTTTTTAGACCCTTGACATCTCCCCTTGAGACTCTATGGCACTTAGAGCTTATGAGCCACAACATTACTGATTAAAAAAGTAAGAAAAACTACAGCATTTCTTCTTACAGTGGCCACTTCCATCAAACAGCTATTGGTCATTCTAGGAGTCCTTTTTTTTACTAAAATTGCTGTGGATATTGGGTGCTTTGGAGTCAAGAGATTGGCTCAATTTATTAATCTTTCTACCATCAAACAACTATTAAGAATGCCCTCACAACAATAGACTCACAGAATAGTAATGGTTTAAAGGGACTTTAGGGATCTCCCATCTCAATTCTCATTTCAGAGATGAAAAAAACTGAGGCTCAAAGAATTTAAGGTAGCTGCTTAACACTTCAGAGTTAATAAGTTGTAGTGCTGGGTCTGCAATGTGCTTTTTAAATTTCATATACTATTTTTTCTTCTGACCATGGATAGTTGGCTAGCTTAAACCCACTCAAAAGTTGGCTGATTCATTGCTTTTACATTAAAACCAGAAACTTTAGTCAATGTATGCGTTAGACCTAGAAGAATAAAAAAGCAACAGAATCCTAGGTACAATCAGAGTTGGTTTCTTTGGTTAATTTCAGGAGTTCGTAATATTGATCTTTCCCTTCTTCCTGCACTCACCTCCTGTCTGTGTCTATAATAATAGCTCATTTATATTGTATTTTGAGGCTTACATAGCATTTTCTTTACAATAATACTGTGAGAAAGGTAGTGCAGATATTATCTTTATTTTAGATGAGAAAACAGAGGCTCACAAACCAAGTAACCAAGCTAGTAAATACTAGAGTGGGAATTCAAGCCTAATGCCTTTTCACTATATCATGATTTATCTCTGAAAAGGAAAGGAAAAGTAGAGGGAAGGAAAAAGCATAGAAGGAAGGAAGGAGAGAGAAAAGAAAGAGAAAGGGAGAAGGGAGGAAGAGACAGAAAGAAGGAAGAGAGGAGAGGAGGAAAAGGAGGAAAGAGAAGAAAGAGGAAGAGGGAGCCAGTAGGAAGGGAAGGAGTGGAGAGACAGAAACAAAAACAGAGATAGAGAGGCAGAGAAAGGCAGAGAGAGGAGAGAGAGGGAGAGAAGAAAGAAGGGAAAAAGAGAGAAAGAGAAAAGGAGAAGGGGAGAAGAAGAGGGAGAGGGAGGAAAGGAAGAAGGGGAGGAAGGAAAGGAGGGAGAAGGAGAAAGGAAGAAAAGGAGAAAGAGAAGGATGAAGGGAGTGAGAGACAGAGACAAAAACAGAGGTGGGGAAAGAGAGAAGGAGGAGGAGGAGAAGGAAGAAGGAGGAGG
>NC_058130.1:602881434-602907866 GCF_016433145.1 Gracilinanus agilis | reverse complement strand
AACACATTCTATGGGATGGCTCCCATTTGCCAATTCAACTCCCCTGCCTCTCTTAGATATGTATATGAGCATATATGTACATATATACTTAATATATTTATATGCATGCACATACATACATGTATATAATAATGAATATATATATATACATATAACTATATATACATATATATATATATATGTTGTCTCCTCTGATTGTAACTTCTTTGATGACAAATGCTTTCATTTTTGTGTCCTGAGTGTCTAGCAGAGTTTGACTTTCAGTAGGCACTAATGTTGCTGGAGAATATAGTCTGAGAGTGGAAAATGAACAAGGCATGAAAAGTCGGACTTCAGTCTCATCTGCCTGGAACGACATTCTAAACCACAAAAACAAGCAAAGATAAAACCTCAGACTCTTACATAGAAATCATGATCAATTTTCAACTTTATCCTCATTACCCTTCCAATTCTCCTGTAGGAATTCTTTCATGTATCTTTGTATCCTCAGCAACTAGCATAAATTCTGGCAAAGAGTAGACAATAAATATATGGTTTTTGAGTCACTGAGTTATGCCTCTATCAGTGAGGTTGTCTCTCAAGGCTATAAGAGCCCGGAAGCCAAAAATAAAAAAAGGAAAAGGGCTGTGAGATCTCTTCGGAACATTTCATTGTCTTCCCTGAAAGGCATGAAACCATCTGTTATGTAGAAATGGCTGCATGGAATCCCTGCAAAATACAGGGACAGCCTCACCCAGAATTCCAGGGGACCCCCCCTGGAGAACTTTGGGTGAGGGGGCAGTTGAGAAGGGTTGAGACAGCTGCTTTGTGGGGGTTGAGGTGAGCAGACTGTCTGCTTATGGCTCCTGACTTGGGGGGTTCACCTGAGTGGCCATTGTGGCAAAGCCATTGTGGTTTTACTCAGAATTTAGCCTGTTTATTAGGATTAGTCCTTATCAATATCAATATAAAAATTATTTAGTGATTTAGTGATTAGATATATTCACTATTAAAAAGAGAGCCAGTGTAGTTAAGTGCCCTTCACCCCCTCCTGTGGATCTAACAGATCAGGGTCACCTTTGCTTATCCAAAACCCTAATTACCCCCTCTAGTTTTTCCTTTTACTTCATAATATAAGCTTTACCTACAATATCTGTGCCTGGGAATTATTTGGGGGAATACTTACTGCTCAAGTCTGGTCATCTAGCTTGAATCCTGTCAGCTGCCAAATTTAAGAAGATCATCTATCTTAGTCCTTCAACATTTAGATAACTAGCTTCTACTTATTCCTCTATCAGACCTGTGGGGAATATAAGTTAAAGAAAAGGGAATATCATTGAAGTTCAGTTTCAATAGAAACTTACCAGAAATACATCAGTCAGTCTCCATTTTTCCAAATGAAACATCAACTGCTTAGGGGGAGGGATTTGAGAGCCAGGAGTGTCTAACCCCCTCCTTTCTCACTGAAGCCTGTCAATCAGTGTTTGTGTCTTGAAGGTTACTAGCCCTGGCATAATCATCAGCTTCCCCAAAATATCTGTTATTTTATCAACATAACACATCTCACAGGGGTATCTGGAGAATCTGTACTTCTGAGATCTAGCAACTAGGTGGTTTAAGTAGATGGAGCAGTAGCCCTGGAGTCAGAAAGACCCGAGTTCAAATGTGGACTCAGACACTAGCTGTTTGACCGTGGGCAAGTCACTTAATTTCTGCTTGTCTCAATTTCCTCAATGATACAATGGAAATACTAACAGCACTTACCTCCTAGGGTTGTTGTGAGGGTCAGCTGAGATAATATTTGTAAACTGCTTAGCCCTCAGCCTAACATATAATTGTTTCTTAATAAGTTTATTTTCTTACCCTCTCCCCCAACAATCACTTAGAGCTCCCATACCAGTGCTGTGGTGGATCCAGGAAGTCTGTGATTGAGGATGGTACAAAAATGTATACACCAGATTGTTCCATGGCCACAGTCCAATTTTAAAAAAATTTAAAAAGCTATTGGGCTATTTTTTTCTCAACAAAGTAAAGCATTATCTTATGCCAGTTGACACACGCAGAAAGCCTAAGTTAGGCAAGAAAGAGTCAGCTGCAGAGAGAGGTGTGAGATTAACCAAATGAGCCAATTCTGAGGAGGACACTGTTAGCAGTTTCAACAGCCAAGTTAAATAAGACACAATTAGAGCAAATCTACAGGGACCCAGTGAGCCCTAATTGTGTCTTGTTTAACTTGGCCAATTAAAGGCCAAACTCTTTTCTAAATTGGCTCTTTTAAAATCTGTCACACCTTTTCCACTCAGATTCTTTATTTTCCAACCTGCAATTTTTAATTCCATTATTTGACTGCTTAATGGATGCATGTACCTGCATACACATATATTTGCACATAAATAAGCCTCATATGCATTTATAATGGCATAAAATATGGCCCCTGATGAATGTGTTCTTAAATCATGTTATATTTATATGTATTTTCAAATATCTAGTAACTCCTAAAAACAAGGGAAAAACTCTAAGCCCTAAAATTGCAATGCCTTGGAGAAGATATCTAAAAAATTATTATTTACTATGCATAGGACCAAAAGACAAATTCGAGTAATAGTATGTGAGTTAGTTATTTTTGCAAGTTCCACTGATGTTTTAATGTTTATAAAAATAAGAAAGGAATTACTAGCTTTTTCTTCCTTCTACTAGTCAAGGATGTAACACCCAGTCTTATTAATTTGAAAGCGTAGTCATAATGATGGAAGGCTCACTCTGTTATGGGCATCATGGGCTTTCAAAGGAAATCCCAGATGCCTTCTCTGTTCTCTAAAGAGAGAAATCAAAGCAGCCACCAATTTTCTATACACAAAATAAGAGGACTGAAAGACGGAAACATCTATATTCATCTGTAGCCTTGTAGAGATATACTTTGGTGTTCGGGGAGTTCTAGCAGCTCTGGCATGAGGACTTCTCCAGCCCTTTTCTTTGCACATTCACCTTTCACATTCACCTTTCACCTAACTTTCACCTGTGGCTCCAAGAAATTGTAGCATGTGTGGTGGCCAAACCCCAGGAAAACTGTCTTAGCAGGTTGGCTAACCCAGCTTAAGGGTAACCAACAGGCATCAAATCTGTTGGTGAGTTGGTAGCGGGGATACCCCAAACATGTGAAGACATTTCCAGGCAGAATGAGTGGATGAGAACAATTCATTCCTGTGGTCATGCAAGTGGCTGAAGCAGGTGCTATGGAGCACTCAGAGCTTGCTCAAATATTGAAGACGCCATGGCCATCCCCAGTCATACTGACTTTTGTCTTCCCATTTGACTTTGATGAGTCTGAAAGAAAGGTGAGGTTAATGATTTTATGCAACTTCCTCATTTAACTTCAATTCATGCTCTGATCTGCTCCACTGGACTCCTCCGTATTTTCCCAAATTAACTTCACTTAGTTGCACCACTCTAGTAATGTCCAGCTCCTGCTCTTTTTTTCTTCTCATTAGCCCAAATTCTTTACACTTAATAGTTGTTGATTTTCATCCTTTATTTTTTAACCATTTATTAATATTCATTTTTAACATGGTTATATGATTCATGCTCCTACTTTCCCCTACACCCTCCACACTCCCCCCACCCATGGCCGATGCACATTTCCACTGGTTTTAACATGTCATTGATCAAGACCTATTTCCAAATTGTTGTTAGTTGCATTGGTGTGGTACTTTCAAGTCTACATCCCCAATCATGTCCACCTCAACATATGCATTCAAGCAGTTGTTTTTCTTATATATTTCCTCTCCTGCATTTCTTCCTCTGAATGTGGGTAGCGTTCTTTACCATAAATCCCTCAGAACTGTCCTGTGTCATTGCATTGCTGCTGGTACAGAAGTCCATTACATTCTATTTTACCACAGTATATCAGTCTCTGTGTACAGTGTTCTTCTGGCTCTGTTCCTTTCGCTCTGCATCAATTCCTGGAGTTCTTTCCAGTTCACATGGAATTCCTCCATTATATTATTCCTTTTAGCACAATAGTATTCCATCACCAGCATGTACCACAATTTGATCAGCCATTCCCCAAATGAAGGACATAGCTTCGTTTTCCAGTCTTTTGCCACCACAAAAAGCGTAGCTATAAATATTTTTGTACAAGTCTGTTTATCTATGATCTCTTTGGGGTACAAACCCAACAATGGTATGGCTGGAGCAAAGGGCAGGCATTCTTTTATAGCCCTTTGAGCATAGTTCCGAATTGCCAGCCAGAATGGTTGGATCAGTTCACAGCTCCACCAGCAATAAATTAGTTTCCCAATTTTGCCACATCCCCTCCAGCATTCATTAATCTCCCCTTCTTTCATGTTAACCAATCTGCTAGGTGTGAGGTGATACCCCAGAGTTGTTTTGATTTGCATTTCTCTGATTATTAGAGATTTAGAACACTTTCTCATGTGCTTATTGATACTTTTGATTTCTTTACCTGAAAATTGTCTATTCATGTCTCTTGCCCATTTATCAATTGGGGAATGGCTTGACTTTTTTATACAATTGATTTAGCTCCTTGTATATTTAAGTAAATAGACCCCTGTCAGAATTTTTTGTTATAAAGATTTTTTCCCAATTTGTCGTTTCCCTTCTGATTTTGGCTGCATTGTTTTTATTTGTACAAAAAGCTTTTTAATATAATCAAAACCATTTAATTTCACATTTTGTAATTTTCTCTAACTCTTGCTTGGTTTTAAAATCTTTCCTTTCCCAGAGATCTGACAAGTATACTATTTTATGTTCACTTAACTTATTTATAGTTTCCCTCTTTATATTCAAGTCATTCACCCATTCTGAATTTATCTTGGTGTAGGGTATGAGATGTTGATCTAAACCTAATCTCTCCCATATTGTTTTCCAAATTTCCCAGCAGTTTTTGTCAAATAGTGGATTCATGTCCCAAAAGGTGGGCTCTTTGGGTTTATCATACACTGTCTTGCTGATGTCATTTACCCCAAGTCTATTCCATTGATCCTCCCTTCTGTCTGTTAGCCAGTACCATATTGTTTTGATGACTGTTGCTTTATAGTATAGTTTAATATCTGGTACTGCTAGGCCACCTTCCTTCACATTTTTTTTCATTATTTCCCTTGATATTCTTGATCTTTTGTTATTCCAAATGAAATTTGTTATAGTTTTTCCTAATTCAGTAAAGAAGTTTTTTGGTAGTTTGATAGGTATGGAGCTAAAACATAAATTAATTTGGGTAGAATGGTCATTTTTATTATGTTAGCTCATCCTACACATGAGCAATTAATGGTTTTCCAATTGTTTAGATCTAGTTTTATTTGTTTGGAAAGTGTTTTGTAGTTGTTTTCATATAATTCCTTTGTTTGTTTTGGTAGATAGATTCCTAAGTATTTTATATTATCTAGGGTAATTTTAAATGGTGTTTCTCTTTCTACCTCTTGCTGCTCTAATGTGTTGGAAATATATAGAAATGCTGATGATTTATGTGCATTTATTTTGTATCCTGCAACTCTACTAAAGTTGTTGATTATTTCTACAAGCTTCTTAGTTGATTCTCTGAGATTTTTTAAGTAGACCATCATATCATCTGCAAAGAGTGATAGCTTAGTCTCCTCATTGCCCATTTTGATACCTTCAATTTCTTTTTCTTCTCTAATTGCTACTGCTAGTGTTTCTAGTACTATGTTGAATAATAGAGGTGATAATGGGCATCCTTGTTTCACTCCTGATCATATTGGGAAGGTTTCTTATCCCCATTGCATATGATGCTTGTTGATGGTTTTAGGTATATACTGTTTATTATTTTTAGGAAAGGTCCTTCTATTCCTATACTTTTTAATAGGAATGGATGCTGTATTTTGTCAAAGGCTTTTTCAACATCTATTGAGATAATCCTGTGATTTTTGTTTGTTAGATTGTTGATATGGTCAATTATGTGGATGGTTTTCCTAATGTTGAACTATCCTTGCATTCCTGGTATAAATCCCACCTGATCATGGTGGATGACCTTAATTACTTGCTGGAGTCTCTTTGCTAGTATTCTATTTAAGACTTTTGCATCTATGTTCATTAGGGAAATTGGTCTGTAGTTTTCTTTCTCTGTTTTTGATCTACCTGGCTTTGGAATCAGTACCATATTTGTGTCATAAAAGGAATTTGGTAGGACTCCTTCTTTGCTTATCATATCAAATAATTTCTATAGTATTGGGATTAGTTGCTGTTTGAATGTCTGATAGAATTCACTTGTGAATCCATCAGACCCTGGCAATTTTTTCTTAGGGAGTTCTTTGATGGCTTGTTCAATTTCTTTTTCTGATATGGGATTATTTAGGTATTCTATGTCTTCTGCATTTAATCTAGGCAATTTATATTTTTGTAAGTATTCATCCATAACTCCTAGATTGTTATATTTATTGCCATATAATTGGGCAAAATAGTTTTTAATGATTACCTTATTTTCCCCTTCATTAGAGGTGAGGTCTCCCTTTTCATCTTTGATACTGTCAATTTGGTTTTCTTCTTTCATTTTTTTTTATTAGATTGACCAGTGCTTTGTCTATTTTATCTGTTCTTTCAAAATACCAACTTCTAGTCTTATTTCTTAATTCAATAGTTCTTTTACTTTCGATTTTATTAATTTCTCCCTTGATTTTTAGTATTTCTAATTTAGTTTTCATCTGGGGATTTTTAATTTGCTCGCTTTCTAGTTTTTTAAGTTGCATGCCCAAATCACTAATCTCTGCCCTCCCAAATTTGTTAATATATGCACTCAAGGATATAAATTTCCCCCTGAATACTGCCTTGGCTGCATCTCACAGAGTTTGGTAGGATGTCTCATCATTGTCATTCTCTTCAATGAAATTGTTGATTGTTTCTATGATTTCTTCTTTGACTAACTGGTTTTGGAGAATCATATTATTTAATTTCCAATTAGTTTTTGATTTGCCTGTCCAGGTGCACTTACTAATTATTATTTTTATTGCATTATGATCTGAGAAGGTTACATTTATTATTTCTTCTCTTTTGCATTTGTTTGCAATGTTTCTATGCCCCATTACATGGTCAATCTTTGTGAATGTACCATGTGCGGCTGAAAAGAAGATGTATTCCTTTTTGTCCCTATTTGTTTTTCTCCACATATCAATTAAATCTAATTTTTCTAGGACTTCATTCACCTCTCCTACCTCTTTCTTATTTATTTTTTTTGGTTTGATTTATCTAGATCTGTAAGAGGAATATTTAGATCTCCCACTATTATGGTTTTTCTATCTATTTCCTTCTTGAGCTCTGCCAGTTTCTCCTTTAGGAATTTGGATGCTATGCCACTTGGTGCATACATATTGAGCAATGTTATTTCCTCATTGTCTATACTGCCTATTGTCAGGATGTAATTAACTTCCCTTTATTTTTTTAATCCTATCTATTTTTACTTTGGCTTTGTCAGAAATCATAATAGCCACTCCTGCCTTCTTTTTCTCATTTGATGCCCAAAAGATTTTGCTCAAGCTCTGAACCTTAAACTTTTGTGTGTCCACCCGTCTCATATGTGTTTCTTGTAGACAACATATGGTAGGATTTTGGTTTCTAATCCACTCTGCTATTTGCTTCCGTTTTATGAGAGAGTTCATCCCATTCACATTCAGAGTTATAATTATCAGTTGTGCATTCGCTGACATTTTTGTATCCTCCCCTAGTTCTACCCCTTCTTCTTACAGTATTTCCTTTTAAACCAGTGGTTTGCTTTAAGCCAGTAACCCTTATCCCTCCCTTGATTAACTTCCCTTTCTACCCCCTCCCTTATTCTTCCCCTCTTTTTATTTTTAAAAGCCTAATGAATTCCCTCCCACTTCTTCTCCCCTTCCTTTTTTGACCTCCCCACACCCCTTTTCCCCTTGGTTTATCCCTTCTGACTTTCTCAGTAGGGTTAGATAGAGTTTTATATCCCAATGGATAATATAGCTACTCTTCCCTCTCAGGGTTAATTACACTGAGAGTAAGGTTTAAATATTACCTCTTAATGCTCTCTTCCTCTCCTTCTTTTAATAGTATTTGTCCCCTCTCCTTCCCATTCCCTCTTTGTGTGTAATAGAATATCCTATTTTTCTCATTCAATCAAGTTTCTCTTGGTGTCCCCTACTATTCACCCCCCTCTTTCCCACCCCCCATATCATCTTAGACCATTTAGTATTCCAACCTCTCCCTATGAATTATTCTTCTGATTACTATAATAGTGAATACTATAATAGAGAATAGTGTTCACTACATAGAATTATACATAGCATTTCTCCATATAGTAATACAGATAATTAGATCTTATTGAAGCCCTTAAAGAGGCAAATTTTAAAAATATGAGTTTTCTTTCTTTCCCCTCTGTTTCTTATTTGCCTTTTCATGTTTCTTTTGATTTTTGTGGTTGTATATCAAACTTTCCATTTAGTCCTGGTCTTTTCTGTGCCAACACTTGTAAATCTTCTATCTTGTTGAAAGCCCATACTTTCCCCTGGAAGTATATAGTCAGTTTTGATGGGTAGTTGATCCCTGGTCTAAGAACAAGTTCTCTTGCCTTTCTGAATATCATATTACACGCCTTGTGGTCTTTTACCGTGGAGGCTGCCAGATCCTGTGTGTTCCTGATTGGTGCTCCTTGATATCTGAATTGTCTCTTTCTAGCTTCTTGTAAAATTTTTTTCTTTTACTTGGAAGCTCTTGAATTTGGCTATTATATTCCTGGGAGTTGTCTTTTCAGGGCAATCTATGGATCCTTTCAATGTCTATATTGCCCTCTTGTTGTAGAACTTCAGGGCAATTTTGCTGAATAATTTCTTTTAGTATGGAGTCCAAATTTCTATTAATTTCTGCTTTTTCAGGAAGACCAATGATTCTCAGATTGTCTCTTCTAGACCGGTTTTCTTCGTCAGTCACTTTCTCATTGAGATATTTCATGTTTCCTTCTATTTTATCAGTCTTTTGACTTCGTTTTATTTGTTCTTGCTGTCTTGAGAGATCATTGGCTTCTAATTGCTCAATTCTACACTTTAGGGACTGGTTTTCGGCTATAATCTTTTGGTTTTTCTTTTCAATCTGGTCATTTCTGGTGTTCAATTTGCTTATTAGTTCATTTGATTTCTGAGCCTCACTTTCCAATTGCAAAATTCTGCCTTTTAAACTGTTATTTTCTTGCCTGATTTCCTTTTGAGCTATTTCCCATTTCTCTAGCCAAATCTTTTCCAACTTTCTCGTCATCTCAGATTTGAACTCTTCAAGAGCTTGTGACCAGTTTTCATTATTTTGGGAGGGTCTGGATGTGATTGCTTGTTTGTTCTCCTTTTCTGTTTGCTCTGTTGTCTGGATTTTCTCTGTGTAAAAGTTGGCGAGTGTTAAAAATTTCTTCTTGTTGTTAATCTTTCTCTTCTGGGCTTCCTGATTCTGGGTTGCCATTTTAAGCCCAGCCTGTTCTCAGCTTTATCCTCACACTTAGGGTCTGTCTGCGCTCTCTAGGCTCCTGAGGTCTCAGGTCTGGTTATTCTCAAAGTCAAGCATCCAGGTGGTCCCCCTTGCTTGATCCTCTGCTGGAGGCTCCTTTACAAGTCTCAGGGCACTGCTTCCACAGTTGTATCCCATCTGCACTGGTTCCCCACTCAAGGTTTCAGAGCCTTCACTCGCGCCTGCGTCCACCTCCATCTGCGCCTGCTCTCAGTGTCAGCAATGTCTGCACGCGTTCTTTAGCCTTTTGGGGTCTTAAATCTGGGTGCTCTCAGGAGCAGGCCCTGGAGCTGCCAATGACTCAATGGGTGCCCCAAACTTGCTCTACTTCTTTTGCGCTGGCTTTGGCACTGTAGGTGGTGTGTGTATGTGTGGGGGGTTGCTCAGCCCGCGATTTAGTGAGAGCTGTTTCACCCCTTTATAGCATGGAAATGCCCCGATTCCATGTACCTTCCACACTGTGTCCTGTTGTGGGGTCCCTCCATTCATCTGGATTTGTTTTTATGTCACTTTGAGGAGTCCTGTATGTTTCGGTTAGGAGAGGTTAAGCACTGCTTTTTACTCTGCCACCATCTTAACCCAGAAACCTCTCATCCTTTATTTTTGAAGAAGACCAATTAAATCATGAGGGTGATTTCTTGACTTGGGGGATGAATTGGATTTAAAGGAGATAGAATTGCACAAAGTTATTGGTCTCATTCCCTCTTCCCAATGTGTGAATTTAACATAAATCTGTACTCTTCTTTCCTTTATAAAGGGGAAGTTTTGAAGGTCCATTTTGGTCTCATACCCCACCCTTTGATCAGGGTGGGAACAGGGCCTGAGGCTCATCTGAATAAGGAGGACATACCACCTGGCACCCTGAAATCTTGGAAGATGCCTCTTGTCCCCTTCCTCAGAGGAGGTGATATTACTGGGGTTATAAGTTTAGGATCAAGGAAATTTGCTGTGTCTTTGCTATAAAGTAGCCAGTCTTTTTGTTCTTTCTGGCAAGGAAAGTTATGGTGCTTTTGCTAGAGAATGGGGACACAAGCTGAGCTGCTAACTCAGATTAGCCACGCGACCAGCCAGGTGATTATGCACTTTTTCTCTCTCCAACCTGCTTTCACCATTTAATAAATGATTATAAATTAATATACAGTCTCCAGAGAATTTTGATCTTAACACAGACTTATGAAAGTTCAGTGGCACGGCAAAAGTCAGGATGACTGGGATGCAGCAGATGACCTTGGTGTCTTTGATGCCACTGAGCTCTTACTTCAGTTGCCTTCATGGTCATTAGAACGAACTGTTCTTGTCTTCCCATTCCTTCTTATAAGGGGCATGAGCAAGATTGGTCATAAAGAGATGGGAACCCTGATAGAATGTAAAATCCTTAAGGGTATGAAATGTTTCATTTCTTTGACTCCATATACCTGGTACCTAGCACATTCGTTCTTCAGTCATTCAGTCCTGTCTGACTCTCTGTGACTCCGTGGACTATAGCATGTCAATGCCATCTGTGGAATTTTCTGGGTAAAGACACAAGTGGAATGGTTTGCCATTTCCTTCTCTAGAGGATTAAGGCATACAGAAGATAAGTAACTTGTCCAGCCAGGGTCACACAGCTAGTAAGTGTCAGGGTTCCGATTTTAATTCAGATCTTCCTGACTCCAGGCTTAGCACTCTATCTACTGAAGCATCTAGATGTCTCACCTCACACAGAGTAGGAACTTAATAAATGCTTGTTGATGAATCAATCATCCATCTCATAGATTAGTGGCAGAAATGAGATTAGAACTCAGAAGATGAGTTATTGTTATGGTCCTCTTTCTCATACCTGGCTTGAAGAAGATAGCCTGCTCCCAGGAAAAAGTGCCAACCTATTAGGATGGTGCTTCAGAGAACAGTAACAGCAAGCTCAACATTGTAAGCTTCTTTATACTTTCCAAAGTGCTTCCATACCTTTTTTCCTCTTCTGTTCTTTATAATGATTCCTGCAATGTGGACAAAACAGGTAAACCACTTTATAAACCATAAAATTCTATATAAAGGCTAGTTATGATTATTGCTATCATTATTATTGTTGTTATTGTTTTTACCCTTCCAGAGTGCCCTGTTTCTCCTTTCAATAAGAAGAAATATGCAATAAAGTTGATCATACTAGGTTGTTAGACTCAGTGTGTTCTACAGGAGTACTAGCATCTGAATTTTAATAGTGGACCCTCAGGGAGAGGGCTAACCTTAAGCCAAAGGAATGAATCAGTCAAGGCAGGATTTCAGACATTCCTAAAATTATATGCTTTAGGGTTTAGGCAACTCCATCTATGCATAGGGCCAGCTCCAGTGCCTCCTCAACTTGGGATATTGTTGACTGAGCCTCACTGTACATTTTGGGTAAATCACTTCCCTGAGGCCCCATCCAGGATACAGAGGGAAATAAATTTAGGTGTTGTTTCCACGGCCAGGTCCAAACATCACAAACCTGTCTATGGATAGCTTCTAAAACACCTGAGCTCATTAGGGGAATGAACTGAGAGCTCCTTGGAAATTCTTCTTGGTCTATGCCACAGTTAGAATGGAATTTCTAGCAGGAAAAGGGGAAAATTCCACCATCATTCACTTTTTTCTTGCCTTTAAAATTGAAGGGAAATAGAAAATAAGAACAGAGAGCAGGAAAGAGTGGGAGAAAGGTGCAGATTAAAAATACTGATGGAGAACAGACACTTATGGCACAGATGGAGACAATATGAACCACTTATGGATTTGTACATAAGAGTAGAAGAGGGAGGTGGGAAGAGGGCAAAAAGGGAGAAAGTCAGTGTATGGAAATAGGTAAGGAGGGGAAAAGATAGAAAGAAGGAAGCAAAAAAGAAAAAAAACTAGGCAGGAGAGACAGTGGACAACTATCTTTCCTCAATATCTTGATTAACACTATTGCTGTCAGCTTGAAATCATATTTAATTGAGAAAGAGGTAAGGGTGGTTGGGATGACACACTCTCCAGTCACAAAGAGAATGGCGCCTTCTCTTTCAAGGCTTTCAGTCCCACATGGCACTTGACAAAGTTCCCTGTGTTAGCAGCCCCTGCCTACTAAGCTATGTTAGAATCCCCAGATATCAGGCCCTCAAATAAATGCCTTTGTGAATCCTCAAAGCTTTCCCTATGTTGGCTGTCACAAATCGGCCACTCCACATAATCAATGGGGTGGGGGCCGGGAGTAGTAAACAGTGAGTCCTTGAAGGTTTCAGACTCCTCACTCTGTTTCAAATGAAGGAGCCATGAAGAATGGCTGTGTGTAGATAGGTATATATTTCTCTACCAACTAGAGTAAACCACGCCAGGCAATGGGTCTCTACTTTTAATATAGGATAGTGAATTATTAAGAAGCACTTTGATTGGAAGGCTGGGCTCCCTGATTCCTATTAATCAAATGGCCGAAATATAAATTGGCTTTCAAAAGGTACTTAGGAGAGGATCTCATCCTTTAAAAAAATGAAGTAGCAACCACAAATCTCTACTGTGAAATCCCCAGGAAAGATGAATAGCAATAATAAATGGTAAAACCTTTGTACTCTTAACATGACTATGTACGTCCCTTTCAAAACTTCTTTCTTATTAAAAAAAAAAGCAAGCATCCCTCTCAATATCTCTATAAGTTGTGGGTGGGCAGGTTTTAAATATTTCCCATTTTTATAGGAACCAGCAAAGAAAAATTATATAGTTTAATCTAAGTGCACATGTGCACACACACACACACACATACACACACAACATTAGCAGCAGAGACGGATCAGAATTCCACTGCCCCGATGGTGCTCCATTGACAAAATTCTTTTGCTGGAAAATGTGTACATGATGGCCGACCACAAGCTGAACTTTAATATCCATATTTTTGGCTGCATTTTCCTTGGGATTTTTGTGCTCAGCAGCTGAAATAAATAAATGATGAGCCATTTATTATTAGTAGTAAACATTTTGGTGTTCCTACCATCTAGATCTGTTTCAAAGTGACTTCACAGGATGCACCCCCTACTAAATGGAATCCAATTGGTAATTGGTACCTGGCAAGGACTGACAGATTACTGATGGATCAATTAGACACATGTCTAGTCAGGCCAGGTCTCTTCACCATCATCTCCACACTTTGCTCCTCTTCCTCCTTGGATGTGGTCACAGATGGGCAGAGGACAAAGAATACTATACTGGAAATCAAGAGACTCACATTCTAATTCTGACTCTGCCACAAACTTACTGTTTGACCTTGCTCAAGTAATTTATCCCCTCTTGACTTTGGGGCTCCACATCTTAAGTGAAGACTGGATGATGTAAGTGCTAAAGTCTTTTCTCTTCTACCTCTACCATTCTACCTTGGCAAATATAGTTATGCAGGGCACCTGTCTTCTTCTAGAATACTCAGATTCTTGATGACTCTACTTTCTCCATTCAGAGATATGCAAACCAAAAGACCCAGTTTCCACCCACCAACTTTTTGCTAAAGGTTAAGAGCAAAGACTACAAACTTTCCTTTTTTGATTCTTCATACTGCCTCATTTTTATTTTATTTAAAAATTAATTACAATCTTTTCCTAGTCTCAGGGTTAAACTGAGCAAATAGCTGTATTTGAATTAACTGAAAACTTGATACTCCTGTCAAACTCACCTTGCAATAAAATACCTTCTCACCAAGGAGTTGATATGGATTTTTGTAAGGACGCTCCCCATAAAAAGGGTTAGAATTGTGTTTGTTCATCTATAAACATGGACTTTAAACATTTAAAAGTATAATGGAAATCTATAAGAGTTTTTTGAAACATAGATGTCTGATATGTAGCAATGAAGGTAATACCTTAAAGAGAAAACAGGATGTAAAGACAGAGAAGGTCAGATGCTGGGGAAAATTCAGCAAAAATTCGCTCTTGTCACATCACCCTTAAAGTACATCCAAAATGAGAGGGCAGTGATGAAAAGGTCTAGAAGGTGAAATGAAAGGAAGTCAGGGGAAGGAAACATGGTAGTTCCATAGTAATGGGAGCAGAAAAAGTGCTGGAAATAGCAAAATATGAGATGGTTTCTAAAAACTAAGAAATAGGAGAGCACAGAACAGGGAGGAGATACTATGGAATGGCTGATAAATTTCACTTGAGACCATATCATAAACAAAAACAATGCACAGCTTCTATTTGTATGTCTTTGGGAGGAATCCAGTAATTTTCAACCAAAGGAACCTGTATAAGCTAGCATCCTATCAAAAGCAAAAGACAGGAAAATTATTATAAATAATTCTCAGGAGACTTTCAGCTCCTGACTCCACTGTAGCTAGGTGGGCATTGAATAGAACACTGGATCCAGAGTTGGGAAGACCTGAGTTCCAAGTCTAGCCCTAGACACTTACTAGCTGTGTAACCCTGGGCAAGTCACTTAACTTTGCTTGCCTCAGTTTCCTTAACTATAATATGGGAATAAGAATAGCACCTACTTCCCAAAGCATTCAGAAGTGTTTAATTAGGAGGGCAAAAGCCCTTGAGATCAGATCATATGAAAATCTATTGGAGGAAATCAGGCATGTTTAAAATCAAGGAAACAGGGGAGGTAGCTAGATGACTCAGTGGATTGAGAGCCAGGCCTAGAGGCAAAAGGTCTTGAGTTTGAAGGCGGCCTCTGACACTCCCTAGGTGTATGACCCTGAACAAGTCACTTAATCCTAAATACCAACCCCTAATCTCTCTTCTGTCTTTGGAACCAATACTTAATTCTAAGATGGAAGGTAAGGGTTTAAAAAAAAAGAAAAAGAAAACCTAGGGTGACATGACAAGTGTCTTCTAGTTTCTGAAGAGCCAGCCTATGAGAGGGACTAGAGTTGTCCTGCTTGGCCTCAGAGAACACGTTTGGGAGCAATGGATAGAAATTACAAGGAAGCAAATTTAGATGATGCCACACACATACATGCACACAACCTCATAATGATAATAGTATTTATATTGCACTTTATGGCTTGAAAGGTATTTTAAATAGATTTTCTCATTTGATACAACAACCCTGAGGGGTTGATATTGTTATCATTGTCATTTTACAGATGAGTAAACTGAGAAAAACAGAAGATAAATGACTTCCTAAGGGTCACACAGCTAGTATATGAGGCTGTATTGGAACTCAAGTATTCCTAACCCAAAACCTGGAACTCTATGCCTAACAATTCCTAACAATTACAGCTATCCAAAAGTAGAATGATATTTGCCTTAATGGTCATTTTAGTCTTTAGATAGTGTGTTTCTCTTCAGTGGAGGTCCTCAAGTCAAGGGATGGTTATCGGCTGTATAAAAGAGGACATTATTGGCTAGATATTAAACACATTAAAATGCAGAGTTAGAATACAAAAACACTCAAAAAGAGTTTACCTTCTTTTGGGAGGGGAATACAATTTATATAGAACTAAGTAAAAACAAAGTAAGATTTAAACATTTTAAGAGTGAGTGCCCGGAGAAAATCTGAATGTAGAAAATGGCCCCAAAGCTATACTTTCAAGGAGTTGGTGATAATATGAGGCAGAATCAAGCAGGTAGCAAATTTCAAATGTGGGAGACCACCTGTGGAAAGGCACAGAACTGACAAATCGAATATCATGTATGGGCAAGCAGGCTAGTTTGACTAGAGTATGTGTAGGGGTGTTATATAAAATAAGGCTGGAAAGGTAAAGTGGGAACAAAGCTGTGGAGGCTTTTAAATGGCAGGCTGAGGATTTTGTACTTTATCTGAGTAGATTGGTTTATGTGCCACTAAGGTCCATTTCAGCTCTTATATTCTCTGATTCTCTTCCCATAGCATCTTCCACATAGTATCACCCTCCAACCATCTTCTCTCCACTGGAATCCAGGAATCCACTGCTGGCTTCCCCTGGCTCTCAGAGATAAGCTTTTATTTTTTAGCAGGTCAGGGTCCAGCCAACAAACCTGATACCTATGTGTATGTATGTATGTGTGTATATATATGTAGACAAGTATAGATACACACGTAAGTATGTATATCTATGTGTAGATATGTTGTTGTTTGCTCAGTCACAACTGTCACCCTATTAGGGGTTTCCTTGGTAAAGATACTGGAGTGGCTTGCCATTCCTTCTCAATCCTCATTTATAGATGAGGAAACTGAGGCAAACAGAGTTTGATGATTTGCTCAGGGTCACACAGCTAGTGTCTGAGGCCAGATTTGAACTCAGGAAGAGGAGTCTTCCTGAATCCAGACCTGGCATTATATCCACTGCACTGTCTAGCTGCCCCTATATATAGATATACACACACAAATATATATATATGCATATATATTTGTTTATATATCAATAGATATCTATAGTGAAAGATAGATAAATAGATGGATGGATAGACAGATAAATAGAGACATACATACATATACATAGATAAATACATAGACAAATAGATGCATAGGTTAGAGAAGGAAAGAAAGATACATAGGATAGAAGGATGGATAGATAGATAGATAGATAGATAGATAGATAGATAGATAGATAGATAGATAGATAGATAGATAGATATCTGTTTAACACACAGTAATCATTTATCTACTCAGTTATATATTTTGTTGTTCAGTCATCTCAGTTGTGTCTGACTCTTCATGACCCCATTTGGGGTTTTCTTGGCAATGACTTTGGAGTGGTTTTTGACTTTTCCTTCTCTAGCTCACTTTACATATAAAGAACTGAGGCAAACAGGTTTAAGTGACTCATCCAAGGTCAAACAGCTAGTAAGTGTCTGAGGCTGGATTTATACTCAGGAAAATGAGTCTTCCTGATTCCAAGACAGATGCTGCATCTCCTGTGACACCCAGCTGCCCATCTGTATGTTTTTCTCTCCCTTATTCACAGAGTTGTAGTGAGTCCTGTATTAAACCTTAAAGAAGTATTGACATGGAAGCTATTATATTTACTTTAAAACTGCCATCAACAACCACTGCAAAAGAGTGAATAAGTTCAAACCTAAGCCAAGCTGATTGACAGCAAGATACTGTACTGATGCCCTCAAACTATTATGTGATGGAGCCACCTGTGTATACTAGGCTGCATTAGAAAAGGTGAGCATACGAGGTACCACTGGGAAAAACAGAAGAGTGAGTAGGAGGTAGGGCCAGGGGCATTCCATTCTATGAGAGGCATTTCCATCCTTGTTATACCCCTGGCAGTAGACAGGAAGTAAATGAACTCAATTCCTTGTTAACCCTGTGGTGGAAAGACAAAGAAGGTGCTAGCTGGTTTCAAGTGAAAAAGCTCCTTTTCCACATTTCATCACATTGACTTATTGAAGTCCCACTCTGTGCACAGTACCATAAATAGGCTTCAGGAGTGATAAATAGCCCCTGCTTTTAGAGAGAGTATAATCTGCAAACACATACAATGACAACTCGCATTTTTATAGAATTTAAGGCTGACAGAGCCATTTTCTTCAAAACCCCCCTGAGATAAGTAACATAAGTACTATACCCATTTTCAGAGCCAGAGAAATGATTATCCAAGAGATTATATGACCTACTCTGGGATCACACAGCTTGTGTGATCAAACTTAGATTTTCTAACTCTAGGGCCAGTGAGTTTTCAACATTCTCTACCAAAATAGAAACCCAATGAAAATGGTACAGTAGAAAGTATAAGATTTGGAGTCCAAGGACCTGGTTTCAAATTCTGGTCCAGCTAATTATTCTCTGTTAAACATTAGGCAAGTCACTTAGTATCACCTTTAATTTACAAAACAAAAAGAGTTGTACTAAATGGTCTCTAAGTTTCCTTCTAGTTCTAAATCTATTATCTTACAAGCTTATAAACATGTAGTCACATATAACTGTGCAGCAGGGGCTAACCCAAAAACCTGGAAAAAAGGAAGTCACTTAGTTTGGTAAGTGAAGGAGCAATTGGATAGGTGGGGAAAACATACACTGACCATTCTATAGAACTTCTGATTTTGAGACCAATATTTTTTATTTTTCTCAACAATGATAGTAGTTCACATTAACACAACACTTTTGAGTTTACAAAGCGTTTTACACATGTTATCTCATTTGATCATCATGATAATTCTAGGAGAAAGAAAGTAGAGAGGGGTGGGTGCTGAGAATAGTCTGAAAGTGTTCATGGAAGTAGGATGTTTGAGAAAGAAGTTAGCTCAATCATTTAAAAAAATCCTGTTCTGACAAAACTCATTTGGACTGTGAACAGAGCTCTAACCGAACATTATTTATTCTTGGGAACCCAGAGAGGGTTACTGTTAAGTACTGGGTATCCTGTTACATGATTAACCCAGAAAGGTCTGGGACTGTGTTTTCATGCCTTCAGTCCCATTATTGCCTCTTTTCCCCAGCCTCCTCTTCTCGGGGTGAAGCCCCCAATGTTGAGTTCCTTATGGCTTCTCAAGCTAATGTTTCTGACAGCTAGCTCCACACTTTTTCTTGGGGACAAAGTAAAGTCTTGTTCTCGCAGATACGTTCATATGAGAAAGTCATTCCCAGATGGAGGGAGGGAAAATTGTAGTCTTGGAGTGACTAGAGGGCATTTTTGGAACCTAAAACTTTAATAGGGTGAGATCCACTACTCTCAGCTTCATTCAGTTGTAGCTCTCCCCTGGCTTGTTGCCTCTTTACTACTTATGCTATTGTTAGTCTGAGAAAAAAAATAGGGATTTAAAATCTTACCTGGAAAATTAAAAGACTAGTCTAGGGAGCTCTAAAATCTTTTTTAAGTCCTACCATTGTACATCTTCATCAAACAAATCTCTAAAATTAAAAAAGAAATACCACTCCAAGAAGAATGGCAAGTCTAAATCAATCACTTAGTGAATAGCAGAGTCAAATGATAGAACTTTATACTGAGCTCACAAAAGAGAAAAGGAAGAATCCTAAGTGATGATTGGCCTTTCATTGCTGCTCATGAGCTAGAAAATAAGGAAACCAGGGTTTTCTTCATTAAAAAAAAAGTCAGCTTTATGTCAAAGAAGAAATTTGTCAGAAATATCTATGTTTCCATTAATTTACTCTAAAGATGATTTTTCCTGTCAAAATAATATTATTACCTGCATTAACAGCCATGAGCAGTATAGTCTGGGGTGGGCAACTGGGAAATAGCTGAGGAAATAATAATTATAATTTACACTATACAACTCTTTATACTTTATTGTATTCTTTTCTCATCAGAACCCTGTAGGGCAGTGATGGCAAACCTTTTAAAGATGGAGTGTTGGGCCCCGCAACTACCCCCCCCCAGACCAAATGCACACTCTGCTAAACCCCATAACCCACACAGGAAGGGAAAAAGCGTTCTCATTAGGCTGAGGAGTGGATGAAGTGAGGAATGTCTTCAGCAAATATAAAAGGGGGAGAGAGTGGCCCAAGCGCTCTGCTCCCCTCTAGCTCTACCACCTGTGAGCTACCCACCTTATCCCTTGGGATCTCCCACTGGGCTGCTGGACAGAAGAGTGGAGGATGTGGAGAGGTGGGAGGAGAGGAGCTCCTCCTGAGTTTCTCTGTCTTTCTAGTAACAAACTGAAGGTGGGGGGAGGGGAAGGGCAGCCATGTGTCCACAGAGAGTTCTCTGTGCACCATCTTTGGCACCTGTGCCTTAGGTTCATCAACACTGCTCTAGGGTCAGTAATAGAAATATCATCCCCATTTCACAGACAAAGAAAATGAGGTAAAATGACTTGCTAAAGGTCATAGAGCTTGTAAAGCCAAGAACAGACTCAAATCTAGGTTTTTTGTACAGTTAAGTCTAGTCTCTTTCTAATGTCGCAAGCCATCTGTCCCACCTTAATAAACATGCGGTGTGGAAAATACTTCATTTGATCTCTGAGGTATTTCTAGCTCTGAAATGCTATGATTCTAAATTAGAACAATTATTCAGCTTTCCTTTATCCCTAGTTTTTGCCCTTTCTCTCCACTGAGCTCTGACTATGCAAGTTAGGCCAACAAATATTTATTACTTATTATGAGAAAAGAATACAATAAAGTATAAAGAGTTGTATAGTGTAAATTATGTATATGTATGCTGTGTGCAAACCAAAAGAAAGATAGTCCTTGCCCTTTAGATGCCTACATTCTAATGGAGGAAGACAACACATAAAAGGAAGCTTTAAAAAGTGGTGGAGGAGGGGGGTGGGATTGGAGAGTGGGGATGGTAAAGGACGTGGAAGCTTGGATAGTGGAAGATTTAGGAGGATAGAAGGTCTAGAGTATTTTGATCCATGGGATCATGAAGAGTCAGACATGACTTTACTACAACAATGGTGAAGAAAGATCAGAGTCTGTAGTGAAATCTGGAAATTAGTGAAGACACAGTTGGCTCAATTAAGGAAAGGAACTAAAAGAACAGAGTGAAGATCAAGGACAAAGTAAAGAAATAAATTTTTAGGGTAAGGAGGCTGTTATGGTGTGGGTGGAGAAAGTCCTGAGGGTTAGGAGTAGTGCAGATACATAGTCTGATTGTTTAGACACATCTTAATTATAAAAAGTTCAGAGGTAGGGGGAGGAGAAAAATGAGATAGGAACTTGGAGTTTCATCTGTAATCACTTAATCAATTAATCTAAAAAAATCCAAATTAACAGAATAAGAAATAGAAGACATATAACCCAGTCTCAGAAAAGAAAATCAAACAAACCATAAATGACTTTCCAAAGGAAAAAAAAGATCCAAACTAGATGAAGTCATAAATTAGTTCTATCAAAAACCTAAGAAAAGTTCATTCAAATGTTGCCTAAACTTGCTATAAAAATGGCAGAAGAAGGAATCCTTCCATATTCCTTTTATGATACAGATATGGTCTTGATACATAAAGAGAGTGAAAACAGAAAAATAAAATGACAGACCAATATACCTAATGAAAATTGATGTAAAAATTATCAAGGTCATATTATCAAAGAAGCTAAATAACTTATTACAAAGGATTCTACAGGTTCTGGGTTAAGATGCTGGCAGAGTAGAAGTAGTGTGTTTAACCTCTCCTAACTTGCAAATACAGGACTCCTCAAGAGGACTCAAAAACCAAATCCAGATGAATGAAGGGACCCCACAACAGGGCACAGCATTGAAGGTATGTGGGATCTGGGCATTTCCATGCTATAAGGGGGTGAAATAGCTCTCACTAAAACGTGAGCTGAGCAACTCCCCCGCAACCCCCACACACACATACCACCTACAATGCCAAAGCCATCGCACAAGAGTTAGAGGAAGTTTGGGGTATTCATTAAGCTCTTGGCAGCTACCTAGGATCACTAGGGCCTGCTCCTGAGAGCAGCAAGACTTAAAACCCCAAGAAGCTAAAGAACACAGACTTTGAACACAGACCCTGAGCCCAGGCGCTGACCTTGGGTGGGGACCCAGTGCGGAGGGGTGCATGACTGTGGAAGTAGTGCCCTGAGACTGTTAAAGGAGCCTTAGGCAGAGGATCAAGCAAGGGGACCACCAGGAGGCTTGACCCTGCGAACAGATAGACTTGAGACCCTAGGAGCCCAAAGAGTGCAGACTGACTGTGCGTGTAAGGATAAAGCTAAGAGGGCTACATGGTGCTGTGAACCAGGCAAAAACTGCTCCACAACTCGACAGACAGAGAGCCTGTCTGCCTCACCCAGACTTTTGACTGAGAAATAAAAACAGCATAATAATAATGGCAAGTCAGGAACAAGAACCTCCAAAGAGAAAGATCAAGAAGAAAGCTTTAACACTTGATAACTTTTACACAGAAAAAAATCCAGACAACAGAGCAGACAGCAGAGAAGAACAAACAAGAAATCACATCCAAACGTTCCCCCAAAATTGAAAATTGGTCAGAAGCTTTTGAAGAGAAGAGTTCAAATCTGAGATCATGAGAAAGATGGAAGAGATTTGGCAAGAAAAGTGGGAAATAGCTCAAAAGGAAATTAACAGGATAAAAGACAGAAACTCCCAATTGGAGAAAGATATCCAAAAAATCAAACGAAATGATGAGCAAATTGGAGGAAACCATGAAAAACATAATAAATTAGAGCAGAAAACCAGTCTCTAAAGACCAGAATTGGGCAAGTGGAAGCCAATGATCTCTTAAGACAACAAGAACAAATAAAACAAAGTCAAAAGACTGATAAAATAGAGAGAAACATGAAATATCTCAATGAGAAAGTGATAGACCAAGAAAATAGGTCTAGAAGAAACAATTTGAGAATCATTGGTCTTCCTGAAAAAGCAGAAATTAATAGAAATTTGGACTCCATACTACAAGAAATTATCCAAGTAAACTACCCTGATGTTCTTCAACAAGAGGGCAAAATAGACATTGAAAGGATCCATAGATCACCCTCTACACTAAACCCTCAAAAGACAACCCCCAGAAATATAATAGCCAAATTCAAGAGCTTCCAACTGTAATAGGTATAGGCTTTAAAAGTATAAAGGCAGATTTTGGAAGCATATTAGGGAAGGCCTTTGTTGGAAGTCATGGACATTCTGAATAGAATGCAGGGTATAGGGAGGAGAGAGCTAAGCAACAGACCTTGCTGTTTTGTGAGAGGTTTGGAGCAGATATACAATCAGCAGTCCTTATTTGACCTGGGGTCTTGGAGATTGGTGAAGCTTGTAAAAGCTGAAGACATCATCCTGCAAGTGAGCTCTGAGTAGGGAAGAGGCCTGTGTTCTGGTGGACAGTTTGCAGACATCTCCCTACCCAGTTACTTTTGGATCAATGGCAATGGAGGAGTTGGTTCCTGGTATCCTGAAGACATCTCTGGATCAGTTGTGAGAACCCAAACCCAAGCCCTCTTCCTCTGGTCCTTAGCCAAGCTGTTAAACCTGGCATAAGCTAGGTTGGCTAAAGAACTTACCCTTTTGACTCCAGTCCTGGGCATTTAGTCATAGTTTCACCTCACTCCCTCTCCTATCCTCTCAAAAAACAATTAAACTATTTCCCTGTGTGTTTTTTTCATACCTTGAAGTTCCCATATTGTGTGTGTTTATTATACTCTGAGTTTATCCCTTGTCTAGATGGAGCAGGGTGACAGTTAGGCCTAATTGTCACTTCTGTCAATAGTCATTTCCCCTAACAGTTAAACCAAGTTTCCCTAACTTATTAATTCCCCACCTATTGCCCATTCCTGTCTCCTACTCACCCTTCTGAACCCACATATAATATTTAAGTTCTCTTCCATGGTTTTCCCCATAAGAGAAGTAAAAGAAAAATTTTTTACAAGAATGCAGAAAGACACAATTCAGATATCAAAGAGCACCAATCAGGATCACACAGGATCTGGCAGCCTCCACACTACAAGACCACAAGGCTTGGAATATGATATACAGAAAGGCAAGAGATCTGGGTCTACAACCAAGGATCACTTATCCATCAAAACTAACTATATACTTCCAGGGGAAAGTTTGGGCATTCAACAAGATAGAAGATTTCCAAGTATTTGCACAGAAAAGACCAGGACTAAATGGAAAGTTTGATATCCAACCACAAAAACCAAAAGAAACATGAAAAGGTAAATAAGAAACAGAGGGGAAAGAAAGAAAAATCTTATTTTTGAATCTGCCTCTTTAAGGGCTTCAATAAGATCAAATTATTTGTATTCCTATATGGAGAAATGTTATGTGTAATTCTCAAACATTGTATACACTATTACAGTAATTAGAAGAATTATTCATAGGGAGAGGTTGGAATACTAAATGGTCTAAGATGATATGGGGGAAAAGGGGCAGGGTGAGTAGTAGATGGCACCAAGAGAAACTTGAATGAATAAGAAAAATAGGATATTCTACTCCACACAAAAAGGGCATGGGAAGGGGAGGGAATAAATACTATTATAAGAAAGAGAGGAAGAGAGCATTAAGAGGTAATATTTAAACCTTACTCTCAGCAGACTTAACCCTAAGAGGAATGAGTAGCTATATCCACTGGGATATAGAATTATATCTAACCCTACTGAGAAAGTCAGAAGGGATAAACCAAAGGGAGCAGGGGAGTGGGGAGGTCAAAAAAGGGAGGGGAGGAGCGAGGGGAAGGAATTCATTATGCCTGAAAAAATAAAAAGAGGGGAATAATAAGGGAGGGGGTAGAAAGGGAAGCAAACCAAGGGAAGGGACAAGGGGGACTGGTTTAAAACAAACCACTGGTTTAAAAGGAAATAGCATAAGAAGAAGGGGTAGAACTAGGAGAAGATACAAAATGTTGGTGAATACACAACTGATAATTATAACTCTGAATGTGAATGGGATGAACTTGCACATAAAATGGAAGAAAATAGCAGAGTGGATTAGAAACCAAAATCCTACCATATGTTGTCTACAAGAAACACATATGAGGCAGGTGGACATACACAGATTTAAGGTCAATGACTGGAGCAAAATCTTTTGGGCTTCAATTGAGAAAAGAAAGGCAGGAGTGGCGATCGTGATTTCTGACAAAGCCAAAGTAAAAATAGATCTGATTAAAAAAATAAAGGGAAGTTAATTACATCCTGATAATAGGCAGTATAAACAATGAGGAAATAACAGTACTCAACATGTATGCACCAAATGGCATAGCATCCAAATTCCTAAAGGAGAAACTGGCAGAGCTCAAGAAAGAAACAGATAGTAAAACTATACTAGTGGGAGATCTAAATATTCCTCTTTCAGATCTAGATAAATCAAGCCAAAAAATAAATAAGAAAGAGGTAGGAGAGGTGAATGAAGTCCTAGAAAAATTAGATTTAATTGATATGTGGAGAAAAACAAATAGGGACAAAAAGAATACACCTTCTTTTCAGTTGCACATGGTGCATTCACAAAGATTGGCCATGTGTTAGGTCATAGAAACATAGCAAACAAATGCAAAAGAGCAGAAATAATGAATGTAACCTTTTCAGATCATAATGCAATAAAAATAATAATCAGTAAGGGCACATGGACAGCCAAATCAAAAACTAATTATAAATTAAATAATATGATTCTCCAAAACCAGTTATAGAACAAATCATAGAAACAATCGATAATTTCATTGAAGAGAATGACAATAATGAGACATCCTACCAAACTCTGTGGGATGCAACTAAGGCAGTACTCAGGGGGAAATTTATATCCTTAACTGCATGTATTAACAAATTAGAGAGGGTGAAGATCAATGAACTGGGCATGCAAATCAAAAAACTAGAAAGGGAACAAATTAAAAATCCCCGTTAAATGCCAGATTAGAGATTATAAAAATTAAAGGAAGAAATCAATAAAATTGAAACTAAAAGAACTATTAAATTACTGAATAAGACTAGAAGCTGGTTCTTTGAAAAAACAAACAAAATTGACAAACTACTGGTCAATCTAATTAAAAAAAAAGAAGAAAACCAAATCATCAGTATCAAAGATGAAAAGGGAGACCTCACCTCTAATGAAGAGGAAATCAAGGCAATCATTAAAAACTATTTTGCCCAATTATATGGCAATAAATATAGCAACCTCAGTGAGATGGATAAATATTTACAAAAATATAAATTGCCTAGACTAACAGTAGAAGAAATAGAATACTTAAATAATCCCATATCAGAAAAAGAAATTGAACAAGCCATAAAAGAACTTCCTAAGAAAAAATCACAAGGCCCAGATGGATTCGCAAGTGAATTCTATCAAACCTTCAAAGAACAATTAATTCCAATACCATACAAACTATTTGGCATAATAAGCAAAGAAGGAGTTCTACTAAACTCCTTCTATGGCACAAATATGGTACTGATCCCAAATACAGGTAGATCAAAAACAGAGAAAGAAAACTACAGACCAATCTCCTTAATGAATATAGATGCAAAATTCTTAAACAGAATACTAGCAAAAAGACTCCAGCAAGAAAAAACATTCTCAGGTTCCGGGTTAAGATGGCGGCAGAGTAAGAAGCAGCTCTTAACCTCTCCTGACCGAAACACACAAAACTCCTCAAGGGGACATAAAAACAAGTCCAGATGAACGGAGGAACCCCACAACAGGGCACAGCGTGGAAGGTACGTGGAAT
>NC_058130.1:602879156-602881335 GCF_016433145.1 Gracilinanus agilis | reverse complement strand
ATGGCGGCAGAGTAAGAAGCAGCTCTTAACCTCTCCTGACCGAAACACACAAAACTCCTCAAGGGGACATAAAAACAAGTCCAGATGAACGGAGGAACCCCACAACAGGGCACAGCGTGGAAGGTACGTGGAATCGAGACATTTCCAGGCTAAAAAGGGCTCTCACTAAATCGCGAGCTGAGCAACCGCCCCACCCCCACCCCATCCACACTCACCTATAGCTCCGAACCCAGCTAAAAAGAAATAGAGCAAGTTTGGGGCACCCATCGAGTCATCAGCAGCTCCGGGACCTGTTCCTGAGAGCAGCAAGACTTAGGACCCCATTAAGTCAAGAACGCACGCGAAATCTGAGCGCGGGAGCAGAGAGTGGACGCTGGGCGCGCAGAGGGCCGGCTGAGCAGAGGCGTGGGTGCCGGCTGAGCAGAGGCTTGGGGGGAGGCAAACACAGCCAGGAACTAAAGCCTAAGTGGGGAACCAGTGCAGACGGGTATACGACTGTGGAAGTAGCTCCCTGAGACTTGTAAAGAAACCTCCTGCAGAGGATCAAACAAGGGAATCCACCAGGGGGCTTGACCTTGGAAAAAACTAGAACTCAGTCCTCAGGAGCCAATAGATCTCAAACAGACACTGAGAGCGAGGATAAACCTGAGAAGCTGCTGGGCTAATGATGGCTAACCAGTTACAGGAAATTCAGAAGAGAAAGAATAATAACAAAAAAAAGAAGTCTTTAACACTCGACAGCTTCTACACAGAGAAAATCCAGACAACTGAGCAAACAGAGGAGGAGAACAAACAACCATCCAGACCCTCCCCAAATAAGGAAAACTCCTCACAAGCTATGGAAGAGTTCAAATCTGAGATTTTGAGGAAAATGGAAGAGATCTGGCAAGAAAATAACAGCTTAAAAGGTAGAATCTTGCAACTGGAAAGCGAGGCTCAGAAACCAAATGAACTGATAAGCAAATTGAACACAAGAAATGACCAGATTGAAAAGGAATACCAGAAGATTATGGCCGAAAACAAGAAGATTATGGCCGAAAACCAAAAGATTATGGCCGATTACCAGAAGATTATGGCCGAAAAACAAAAGATTATAGCCGAAAATCAATCCCTAAAGGCTAGAATTGAGCAAGTAGAAACTAATGATCTCTCAAGACAACAAGAACAAATAAAACAAAGCCAAAAGACTGAAAAAATAGAAGGAAACATGAAATATCTCAATGAAGAGTGACAGACCAAGAAAACCGGTCTAGAAGAGACAATTTGAGAATAATTGGTCTTCCAGAAAAACCAGAAATTAATAAAAACCTGGACTCTATACTAACAGAAATAATTCAGCAAAATTGCCCTGAAGTCCTACAACAAGAGGACAATATAGACATTGAAAGGATTCATAGAACACCTGCAGCATTCGATCAAGAAAGGAAAACACCAAGAAACATCATTGCAAAATTCAAGAGTTTCCAAGCAAAAGAAAAAATCTTACAAGAAGCCAGAAAGAAACAATTCAAATATCAAGGAGCAACAATCAGGATCACACAGGATCTGGCAGCCTCAACACTGAAAGACCGCAAAGCGTGGAATACAATATTCAGAAAGGCAAGAGAGCTGGGCCTGCAACCACGGATCAACTACCCATCAAAATTGACTATATATTTCCAAGGGAAAGTATGGGCATTCAACAAAATTGAAGAATTCCAGGTATTTGCACAGAAAAGACCAGGGCTAAATGGAAAGTTTGATATCCAACCACAAAAATCGAGAGAAACCTGAAAAGGTAAATAAGATACAGAGGGGAAAGAAAGAAAACTTATAATTTTTAAATTTGCCTTTTTAAGGGCCTCAGTGAGATCTAATTATCTGTATTCCTTTGTAGAGAAATATTATGTTTAATTCTCTGTAGTGAACTCTATTCACTATTATAATATTCACTATTATAGTAATCAGAAGAATAATTCACAGGGTGAGGGTGGAACACTAAATAATCTAAGATGGCATGGGGGATGGGAAAGAGGAGGAGAATAGCAGGGGACACCAGGAGAAACTTGAGCGAATAAGAAAATAGAATATTCTATTACACACAAAGAGAGCATGGGAGAGAGAGGGGACAAATACTATTATAAGAAGGAGAGGAAGAGAGCATAAAGAGGTAATAATCAAACCTTACTCTCAGTGTAAT
>NC_058130.1:602843432-602869156 GCF_016433145.1 Gracilinanus agilis | reverse complement strand
GCGGCGTGGTGGCATAGGATGGTTAAAGCAGGAGAAAGAAAATGAGAACAACTAGACTAGTGGTTAGCCCATGCTGTTCTAACGCAATGGGATTTGGACTTTATTTTATACTGGTTTCAAACAAAGAACACAAAGAAAGAATAACAGCTGTGAATGGGGTTACAAATCATACACAATCCATTAAAGTCTAAAAAGTAGAGATATAGGTGCAAGGACAAGGGCCAAATTCCAACCACCAATTAGTAGGGGTTTACTTCTGGGAGCAGAAATAAATTTCATGGAGATGTTTACTAATTGCGTTCTGCCTTGATTTACAGATCTGCACCTGGTCAGATAGTCTGGACTAAATTGTCTGGCTCCAATCCTTATCTAAGTAATATATTTTTTAGGGTTTGGACTTCTTAATTATCAAGGAGAGAAATTGTTAACTCAGTAGCTTCTGGTCTGAGTATGGACTTTCCAATAACTCTATAATGTTTTTCCAATAAGAAAAGGCATGGATCATAAGAGGTGTCAAAAGAGGGGTCTCAGATTTTTATCTATTCTCTTATTGGCTTCCCACAGTTATTCATTATGATCAGGTGGGATTTATACCAGAAATGCAAGGATAGTTCAACATCAGGAAAACCATTCACATAATTGACTATATCAACAAGCAAACCAACAAAAACCACATGATTATCTCAATAGATCCTGAAAAAGCCTTTGACAAAATACAACACCCATTCTTATTGAAAACACTAGAAAGTATAGGAATAGAAGGACCTTTCCTAAAAATAATAAACAGTATATATCTAAAACCATCAACAAGCATCATATGCAATGGGGATAAATTAGAAGCCTTCCCAATAAGATCAGGCGTGAAAAAAGGATGCCTATTATCACCTCTATTATTTAACATTGTACTAGAAACACAAGCAGTAGCAATTAGAGAAGAAAAAGAAATTGAAGGTATTAAAATGGGCAATGAGGAGACCAAGCTGTCTATCACTCTTTGTAGATGATATGATGGTCTACTTAAAAAATCCTAGAGAACCAACTAAAAAAGTTAGTCGAAATAATCAACAACTTTAGCAAAATTTTAGGATACAAAATAAATGCACATAAATCATCAGCATTTCTGTATATTTCCAACACATCACAGCAATAAGAGTTAGAAAGAGAAACACCATTTAAAATCACCCAAGATAATATAAAATACTTAGGAATCTATCTACCAAAACAAACACAGGAATTATACGAACACAACTACAAAACACTTTCCAAACAATTAAAACTAGATCTAAACAATTGGAAAAACATTGAGTGCTCATGGGTAGGACGAGCTAACATAATAAAAATGACCATTCTACCCAAATTAATTTACTTATTTAGTGCAATACCTATCAAACTACCAAAAAACTTTTTTTACAGAATTAGAAAAAAACTATAAGAATATCGAGGGAAATAATGAAAAAAAAAACATGAAGGAAGGTGGCCTAGCAGTACCAGATATTAAATTACACTATAAAGCAGCGGTCATCAAAACAATATGGTACTGGCTAAGAGACAGAAGGGAGGATCAGTGGAATAGACCTTGAGGTAAGTGACATCAGCAAGACAGTGTATGATAAACCCAAAGAGCCCAACTTTTGGGATATGAATCCACTATTTGACAAAAACTGCTGGGAAATTTGGAAAACAATATGGGAGAGATTAGGTTTAGATCAACATCTCACACCCTACACCAAGATAAATTCAGAATAGGTGAATGACTTAGATATAAAGAAGGAAACTACAAGTAAATTAAGTGATCACAGAATAACATACTTGTCAGATCTATGGGAAAGGGAAAATTTTAAAACCAAGCAAAACTTAGAAAAAATTACAAAATGTAAAATAAATAATTTTGATTATATTAAATTAAAAAGTTTTTGTACAAATAAAAGCAATGCAACCAAAATCAGAAGGGAAACAACAAACTGGGAAAAAATCTTTATAACAAAAATTTTGACAGAGGTCTAATTACTCAAATATAAAAGGAGCTAAATCAAATGTATAAAAAATCAAGCCATTCCCCAATTGATAAATGGGCAAGGGACATGAATAGGCAATTTTCAGATAAAGAAATCAAAATTATCAATAAACACATGAGAAAGTGTTCTAAATCTCTAATAATTAGAGAATTGCACATCAAAACAACTCTGAGGTACGACGTCATACCTAGCAGATTGGCCAAAATGATAGCAGGGGAGAGTAAATAATGTTGGAGGGGATGTGGCAAAATTGGGACATTAATGCATTGCTGGTGGAGTTGTGAACTGATCCAACCATTCTGGCTGGCAATTTGGAACTATGCCCAAAGAGCACTAAAAGATTACCTGCCCTTTGATCCAACCATACCATTGCTGAAGAGATCATAGATAAAAAGAATTGTACAAAAATATTTATAGCCTTGCTTTTTGTGGTGGCAAAAAACTGGAAAACAAGGGTATGCCCTTCAATTGGGGAATGGCTGAACAAATTGTGGCATATGCTGGTGTTGGAATACTATTGTGCTCAAAGGAATAATGAACTGGAGGAATTCTATGTGAATTGGAATGACCTTCAGGAATTGATGCAGAGTGAAAGGAGCAGAGCCAGAAGAACATTGTACACAGAGACTGATACACTGTGGTAAAATCAAATGTAATATACTTCTGTACTAGTAGCAATGACAATTCTGAGGGATTTATGGAAAAGAATGCTACCCACATTCAGAAGAACTACAGGAGTGGAAACACAGAAGATAAACAGCTGCTTCAATACATGGGTTGATGCAGACATGATTGGGGATGCAGACCCGAAACAACCACACCAATGCAACTATCAATAATATGGAAATAAGTCTTGATCGGTGACACGTTAAAACCAGTGGAAATACATATCAGCTATTGGGGGGAAGGCGCAAAGGTGGTGGGGGCGAAGGGGAAAGTAAAAACATGAATCATGTAACCATGGAAAATTTTTCTAAAAAATAAAATGAAAAAAAAAAAGATTTTACACTATGACCAGGTTGAATTAATATGAGCAATGCAGGATTGGTTTAATAATAGCCATATTAATTACAAAATGAACATAAATCATATGATTATATCAATAAGTCAAGCAGAAGCTTCTGATAAATATGACATGCATTTAGGTTAAAAAAAGACCTCTAGAAAACCTTGGGAATAAATGCTTCTTTCTTTAAAATAGGAAATAGTAAAGCCTGAAACCAAGCACTATTATATGTAAAGGAGATGAACTAGAACTTTACATACTATTATATGTAAAGGAGATGAACTAGAAACCTTTCCTGTGAAATCAGGGGTGAAATAAGGCTATTTTGGAAACATTTATATTTGATATTTTAAGAAGTGTTGTCTATAGCAATAAGTCAAGAAAAGAAATTGAGGAAAGAATAGGTAAAGAAGAAGCAAAATTATCACCTTTTAAAATGATATGATGGTGTATTTAAAGAACTTTAAGGAGTCAACTAAAAATTTAAGTGAAACAATAATTTCAACAAACCTGAAGGATATAAAATAAATCCACACAAATTATTAGCATTTCCATACAATAACTATGAAATCCAGCAGGAAGAGAAAGAAAAGTTCCATTTTAAATAACCAAAGAATATATAAAATACTTGGGACTCTACCTACCAAAATGTACACAAGAATTCTATAAATAAAATTTATAAGCAAGCAAAAAGGGTCAAAATCTCAAGGGAAATAATGAAAAGAAGTGGGAATGATCTCTAACTTCACTACAAAGTAGTAATTTATCAAACAATTTGGTAATGGTTAAAAAATAGAGATTGATCCATGGAACAGATAAGGTATACAATGTAGAAAGAAATGTATCTATTGCCCTAGTATTCAATAAACACAAAAAATGTTCCAGCTAAGAAATATATGAGTGCCAATTTGTTACATCAAGAAAAGACAGTTTCAGGACCCTCTAAAGAGTCTCTATCCTTAACTCCATGAAAGGAGAAAAGGAACTATTTTAGTAACTAGGTCCTGTGTATAGACCTTTTGGTCATATTTACTCTCTTACTTTGAGTGTACTCTCTCCAGGGAGCTTATGGGTCCCTGTTTTCTATCATCCCCCCAAAATTTTCAACTCACAGGTTTACAAAATATTTTCTTAAAAAAGGGCTGCTCTTAAAAACTTTTAAAGGATCTTCTCATTTTCTTGTAGAGAGTACATTATCTTGCTGCCCTGACATTTTCTCTACCTCTTTCTCAATTGTTTGCTTTTGCCCTGAGATTTAGAGCCAGAGGATCCTGAAAGGTCATCTAGACCAAGTTCCATCCCTCCTTTTACAGATGGGGAAACTGAGATTCAAAGCCAGTTGAAATAACTTGACAATAATAGAGTCAGAATTCAAACCTACCTCTTCCAATTGCTAATCCAGTAATCGTCATTACTGTATATCTAGGATGACCTAAAAGATGGGGGTTAGAGCATGGTTATTTAGAACGCAATAGTATGTAGTGTTGCTATTGCTTTTGTTTGAAGGAGGCAAGCAATGGGAAATGAGAGAGATGGATGCAAATGTTCTGGTTGTAGGAATCCTTCTGCTCAAAGTTTCTCCTGAATGGGCCTCTGGACCCAACAGCTGCAACCTGCCATTCCCACATCTTTTCTGATATTTTCCCAGTTTGACTCATTTTTGAAGTAACTGGTGGGGGGGAAGGGGTTGATGATATGAGAAGTGTTGGTCTAGAAGACTGGTCTAGGCAGATAGGAGCATAGATGACGTTTGCCTAAATGCCACCCACATTCCTTCAGAAATATGGGAGCCCGCCCTGGAAGCAAGACTATTGAATCAAGGCCAGTGTGATTCATGTCAAGTATAACCAAAGTCTCAGAGCCTCAAATAGATAGGACATCTGTACCAATTATGGAATAATAGCAAGCATCCAGTCTGGGTGAGCAAACTAAAGGAAACAAAATCTATAACAACGACAAGAATAGACATCATATTAAATTGAGTAGAAATAGTGATCAGAGTTTAATGTGAAACCAAGACAGGGCCATTATTTGAGCTAATGGGTTACAATCATGGGATACTAATGCTATACACACAAAAATTTTTAGTCTGGTTTTCTGAGTTAAAAAATGTTTACAACAAGCTCTTTCTCTCCCAATCTCTCTCCTACCAGTAAGAACATATTGCCATTATTAACGGGGCCATTCTATAAATGAAGACTTAAGTCCTCTCTCAAGGATATAAGAAACAAGTGATTGAGTCCCAGATCCTCTAGATACTGACTCCACTTGTTACTCCCAGATACCTCTTTTCTGCAGGATTGCCCACCATATTTAACCTGAGTGCTCCAATATCTCAGTAACAAGATGGGTCAGTGGAAAGAAATTTGTGTCAGGAATCAGAGAACCTAGGTTCAAATCCCAGGTCTGCCACCTATTTATCGTGTCTTTGTAAGCTCTGGTAAGTCATTTAAACTCTATGTATTAAACTGCTCATCTGTAAAATGAGAGTGCTGGAGACCTATAAGCTATATTAATTTTTGCCCTGAAAACTCTACTCTCTGCCAATGGGAATATTCATATACTCTGCATCGCAGAAAGAATATGTCCTAAAAGTATAATCAATTCACAGAAGGTTGTAGGCTCCAAATTGTGTGTATCCTGATGCAGGGGTAGGGAACACCAGGTTAGGAAAGGTATCCTGCAGCTGGAGCTAGCAATGATTTATATAAAATGGATGAGATTAGCCAGCTGCAGAAGCAGCCCACCCTGAGAGATGGTTTGGAAAATGTGTTGCTATGAAAGCTGGGGTGCCCCTTAAATCTCACCAGGGGGCCTCCTCAAAAAAAGGAAGGCATCAATTGAAAATGTAACTAATGTAAAATGAGCTATAATCTCAGAAACTGTAACTTGTCTGTCATGAGGCTGTATTGTAATGACTGAAGCTTTCAGGGACTGATAATGAATAATGAATAAGGAGATGGAGAGAATAAGGTTTTTTCAGTGCATCCCTTACACTGTCCATCTAGGGAAGAAGGTACCCTCACGAAGTAACACAAGAATATAATCCACTTGGCAGGTTTATCCCTAGAGGGGAAACAGGCACATACCAGAACAGTGTGGCTACATACTGATTGTTCATGTACTTTTACTCTGATTTTAGTCTCCCCAAGCAACATGTGACATTAATTTGGTTTTCCTTTTAGTCATTTTAAGTGAGCCTGAAAGACTAGATTAGTACTTGGGTTTGAATTAGAGGGTAAATGACTATGTAAACGAGACTTTAAAAGCTCCAGAAGTTTCTTGAAGGCTCCGCAAAACATCAACAGCCCTGTGCTCTATTCCTACAACTCCAAAATGGTGGCCCCATTCAGCCTAGTGAGTCCCTAACCTCAGGCTCTCATGCTGATGATGTTTACTATTTATGTAGCATGATGGATGCTGCTCCAGTGACATTCTGGCCCGTTTCCCTTTGTTGTCCAATTCTCTTTTAGCCTCACTAGGGATATGTGTTCACACGAGAAACATCAGCTAGTTCAGATCGCTTGATAAAATGGTGATTGGTCAGTCGACAAGAGGCCCCTATCCTCTGCTAAGTGACCTTATGTTGACTCCGCATTAAACCTCTGTCTGGCATGTGAAATGACTCCTATGTCAATGGAGAGAGTTAGGCTTTTCTCTCTCTTTGTTCCAAGGCAGCTGGATGGGTACATAAATCAACAAATTTTGCCATTAGTAATTAACAGGATTTGGGCTCTATCTCAGAAAGAGAAGCAATGTATATCATGCCATCCATCATCTCAAATAGGAGTTGGTTGGGCATGGGCTCTAATAAATCTGCTCCTGGGCTGAGTACATAATTTATCTCTCTCGAGATGGCCTTGTGCAGAATATCTTCTAAATTGAGGCAGGGTCTATAGCAAGAGGTACATAGGGGCCCTTTTTATGGAAAATCAGGTTAGGGGGTGAGACAGAGGTGGGGAAGGAATGGAAGAAAGCTGATTCTTGAGAAGCAGAAACCAGCCAAAAAGCAAAGCTCAAATAATGAGTATTTTGGCTATCATGTATATAGTCAATGGAGTTGACTGTTCTCCATGCTTTTCTACCAGGAAGAGAATGTCTATACTCACACACATAGACCCCCACACACACATGTATATGTGTACGAATTCTGGCCCATTCTCGTTTGGCTGCTTACTTCCTGCATGAACATAGTCAAGACACATTATCTCTTGGAGCCTCAGTTTTCTCATCTGTAACATGACTTGACTGGCCTAGATGATCTCTAAGGTTCCTTGTAATTCCAAATCTACAATACTATGAATCACCTTAGCATTTCTATTTCTAATTATAAAATGTCGGGTCAGCATTTTAAATAGTTAAATCAATTTGGTTATACTGGAGAAGAGGAGACATATAGGAAACATGATAGCTGTCTTCAAGTGTTTGAAGGACCGTCATGTAGGAAGGGGATTAGATTTGCTCTCCCTTGGCTCAGTGGGCAGAACTAGGAATAATGGGCTAAAGTTTCAGAGAAGCAGCTTTTGGATAAACTGAAAGACCTTTAGGTAGTGCCTCTGAACCCTATCATCAAGAATCATAAAGAGAAGGGACCTAGATGACTCAGTGGATAGAGAGCAAAGCAGGAAATCCCAGGTTCAAATCTGACCTCAGACACTTCCTAGCTGTGTGACCCTGGGCAAGTCACTTAACCCCCATTGCTTAGCCCTTACTCTCTTCTTCTTTGAACCAATACACGCTACTGATTTTAAGATGGAAGGTAAGGTTTTGTTGGGAAAAAATAGAATTATATAGGGAGTCTAAACAAAAAGTCTAGGAATAGTGCTGTCATATCCTGATGGTCTTAAAGACAGAATGGAAAGGTAGGAAAGAGGGATATACTGGGAGGAGGAAGGAAGGAAGGGCAAGAAAGGACAGGGGAAATTACTTCACAAAATCCGGGGGCACAAGTAGAAATCTATCTGAACAAGAAAGAAGATATAGATGGAACGGGCATGAGGAAGTTAAGGATGCTTGAGGCTCTCAAATGAACTCATCAAAGAAGGAAGAAGGCACACACACAGAGAACTGACTACAAAAAGATATATCATTCAACAGGGAAATGAGGAAAGGGAGAAGAGGAAATTAGAGAGAGGGTAGATTCAAGTGGGGATTAGAGTTATGTAAAACAAACTGTATTTCAAGATATACAAATATATTTATAGCTCTCTTTTCAGTGGCAAAGAATTGGAAACTGAAAAGGTACTCATTAATTGGGGAGTTGTTGCCAAATAAGTTACAGTATATACACATAGTGAAACATGATTTTGTGGTAAGAAATAATGAAGAGAATGGTTTCAGAAAAACCTGGAAAGATTTGTATGAGCTGGTGCAGAGTGATGTAAATAGAAGCAGAACAATTTCTATAAAGACAACATTATAAAGTCAATCAGTTCTAAAAGACATGGGAATGTTAATCAACGTAGTGACCTATTCTTCTCTGCTCCCTGGCTTCCCTTGCTTCCTCCAAGTCCCAGCTAAAATCCCACTTTCTCAGGAAGCTTTTTCAAAGCCCCCTTAATTCTATGCCTTCCTTCTGATGATTATTTCCAGTTGATCCTGTATATAACTTTTTTGTACATGGTTGTTTGCATGTTGTGTTCCTCATTGGAAAGTGAGAGCAAGGACTATCTTTTGTGTTTCTTTGTATCACCAGTGTTTAGCACAATGCCTGGCGCATAGAAAATGCTTAATTAATTTGTTTGATTTATACATAAATGTTTGAACCATGATTCCAGAGGACTAATGGTAAAAAATGTTACATAGATGACAGATGAAAGACTCAGAGTGCAAAGTGAGACATATATTTGTGCCCATATGTACATATTTACATATACACATATGTCTATACATCTCATAAATGCATATGCATACATGTGTATACTTTTGGATATGGCCAACCAATATGAACATTTGTTTTGCTTGACTGTGCATGTTTGTAACAGGGGTCTTATTTTTCTTTTTTTCTCAATTGAGGGGACATGGTAAGAGGGAGAACAGGTAGATTTTTTGATGATTGAAAAACTTTTTAATGAAAAAAATGGTTTCTGTTCATAATAAGGCTAGTAGATCAGACCAAGTTACAGAGTATCTATAGATTATCCAAATCTCTCTAAGGCACTTCCAAGGTCATCGTGACCTCCAGAAGCCAGCATCCCAGCCTCTTCTCCATGGGAGACTGTATCACCTGAGCACACTGAGATCTCCTTAAGAGTCCCCCATTACATATATATGTATAATTAAAAATATATATGTACACGCATAATTTCTCCCTTATATTTCAGTCCCACCCTATCAACTAATCAATTGGTTAGTTGCTGCTAATTCATTAATTAGTTGCCTGCTAATAAATTTTAGATGTTTGCCCCATATTTCATTGAAAAAACTTAAGCCCATTCACTGAGATCTCTCTTCTCCCTTCCTCCCTATCTCACCTTACTCAGTTGCCTTAATCCCTGATTCCCAAGGAGAAGTGGCATGTCCAAGACAAGCCTCTCTGAATGCACAAGTGATCCCATTTCATTTCACTTACTGTAGCAAACTGACCCCTCTCACATCTCCATTCTCTCACTAATCTCTCTGTCTGTCTATACATTCTCATTTGGTCCATCCATTCATAGTAGGTATCATATTATATAATTATTTCTTTTTGTGGCTAAACTCCTTTAGAAAATCATCAGCAATTGATGCCTCTACTGCCTTTCCTCTTATTTTCTTCTTGACTCTCTTCAGTCTAGCTTCCAACTTCATCATTCAACTGAAAGTACTCTTTCCAAAATTACTAGTGATCTCTTAATTGCCAAATCAATCCCTCGTCCTTCTTGACTTCTCTGCAGACTCTGATGTTGTCCAACAACTTCTTCTCTCTGATACCTCCTTCTCTCTCAGTATTTATGACATTTTTCTTCCCTGGTTCTCCTCCTACCTGCTAGACCACTTATTAGCCTACTTTGCTAAATCTTCATATAGGTCATACCTGCTAATTGTTAATATCCTATACAACTTTGTCTTTGGTTCTCTTCTCTTTTTCCTCTATTAATCTCATAAGCTCTCTTTGATTTGCAAATAATTCTCTGATCTCTATCTCCAGCTCCAAACTTGCTTCTGACTTCCACCTTGTATCTCTAACTACCTGCTAGGCATTTCAAATTGAATATTCTCTAGTCATCTTAAAGCGGACATGTCAAAAACTGAACTCATTATCATTTCCTCCAAAACCCTCCTTTCTTCCTACCTTCCCTATTACTATCAATGATACCATTATCCTCCCAATCATTTAAGCTTTCAGCTTCAGTGCCATCCTCAATTCCTTACTCTCTTTGTTTTCCATGTCCAATTAATTGCCATTTCTACCTTCTAAACATTTCCTCACTCCAGTCCATCTGCTGCTCAGCTATGCCAACCCCAGACCCCATCCATTCAATTCCAGTAGCTCCCTATTATCTCCAGGATCACAAATAAAATCCTATGCAGCTTTTAAAATCTTTCACAACTTTTTAAAGCCCTTCCTACCTCTCTAGTCTTCTTACACATACTTCGCTTCACATACCATGTTATCCAGAGACACTGGCCTCTTTGTTGTTTCTTGCATAAAACACTCCATCTCCTAACTTGGCATTTTCCCTAGCTCTCCCCCGTGCCTGGAATTCTCTACCTCTTCACCACCACTTCCTGTTTTCCTTCAAGTTTTAGCTAAAATTTCAACTTCTACAAAAAGCCTTGCCTTTTCTCCTTTAATGCTAATGTCTTTCCTCTTTAATTTCCTCCAAACTAGCTTTCATATATATTGCTTGTAGATAGTTGTTTATATATAGTCTCCCCCATTAGACTGTGAAGTACTTGCAGACCTCTTTTTGCCTTTCTTTCTATTTCCATTGTTGAACATAGTGTCTGGCACATAGTAAGTGTTTTATGTTATTGTAATTCAGTCAGTTTTCAGTCGTCTTACACTTCATAACCCTTTTTGTGCTTTTCTTGGCAAAGATACTGGAGTGGATTTCCTTGGCCTTTTACAGATGAGGAAACTGAGGCAGAGTTTGATGACTTGCCTAGGATCACAGAGCTAGGAAGTGTCTTCAGCCAGGTTTGAACTCAGGAAGATAAGTCTTCTTGATTCTAGGTCTGGTATCCCACATCCACTGTGCCACCTAGCAGCAACTCAAACTCAATATGCCCCAAATTAAATTTCTTACCTTTCCCTTTAAAATCCATTCTTTTTCTAACTTTACCTGTTTCTGTTGAGAATGTACCATTTTCCCAGTCACCCATGTCCATAACTTTTATCCTCCTTCTCTCATTCTATTCTACAACCAATAAGTCACCTCCTTTGCCGCTCTTTATTTCTCATCTCTGTCCTCTTCTCTTCATTCACATAGCTACCACTCATTCGTTCTTTCATGTCTCACTTGAACTCATAATAACTGCCAAATTACTGTTTTCTTGCAGTATTTCCCCTGAATCCATCCTCCATGAAGCTGCCAAAATGATCTTTATAAGGCACACACATATATATGACCATATTGCTCCTCTAGTCATAAGACACATATAACTATGCTGACAAATCTTCAGTGGTTCCCTATTGGCTCCAAGATAAAATGCAGACTCCTCTGTCTAGAATTACAAACCTTCTACCTTCAGGCTCCAGCCTATATTTCCTGTTTTATTTCACATTTCTCCTATATAAACTCAGCATTACAGTCAAACTGAGCTCCTCTGATTTCGAGATTATGATGGGTCGACTTCTTTCTCCCATTCTAGGTCTTCATAGACTTGAGGAATAGAAGGGACTTTAGAGATCATCTGTTCCAATTCCTTTATTTTACAAATGAAGAAACCAAGTCTCAGAGAGATCTGGTACTTGCTCAAGGTCACACAAATCTAGTAGTGCTGAGGTTTGAGTCTAGGTTCTCTGATCCCAAACTGATTGCTTTATTTACTATACCATATTGATTCTCCCCTTGGATATTTGCTATTTTTTGTTCTTATAGCTATGTCCATGATTCATTTATTATTTATAAGTGCTCTGCTTCTGCCATCATCATATTCTGTACCCCCTCAAGGGAAACATGTGCACTCACATAGCTGAGGTGTCTATCTATGAGCTATTACAATAATAGCTCCTATTTAGGTAATGCTTTGCATACATCATCTCATTCAGTCTTCACGACAGCCTTGGGAGATAGATAACTGTAGGAATTATTAGCATCTCTGTTTTATAGCTAAGGAAACTGATGTTTAGAAAGGGGGGGACAAAATTAAGATTTGAACCCAGGTTCTCTGACTTCAAAGCCAACTATGTGATTTCCACTTTAAGATGCCCCCACCCCTAGAAACAAATTGTAAAGAAGCTACCAAAAAATGATTTCATAAACTCTATCCTCTTATAAAAAGACATTAGGGGAGTTTACTTTAAATAAAAGAAAGCTTTTTAGTATGTAAGGAAAAGAGTGAGTAGATAATCATTCCCTAATGAATCTCTTCTGTAAGCCTGACTTTTTATTTATTTGATTTTCTTAATGTGGGACCCACACGAAGAGAGAATATAATTCTAGGATGGCCTGAGTCTACACGATATTTTTTGGAGAGGATAGGGGAAATGGGGAGGGAAGAGGATTTGGGGGGTAGGAGAGAAGAGGGAGGGAGTTTTCCCTTGCCTGATAACTAAAAATTGTATTTTCCTGTAAATGGACGTTAGCTCTGACAGCATATAAAGCATTTGCTGGGCATAGGGGTTGGCGGGGTGGGGGATTAGCGGTGTTGACAGAAGAGAAGCTAAACAGTCTGGATGGTGTAGTGCAATGTACTCCAGGCTGAACACAGGCTCCACATTGTCCTCCCTGGAAAGAAAATGAGGCATCCGTTGCGAAAATGACGGAAAGGCTAAGTTAGAAAGTTTATATGAAGTTGTCGGGGGAGTAAGTAAGGGAATGTGGTTTCTATCCAGTGGAAAGAAGACGACAGGAAGGAGGCAGGGAGGCGAGGATGAGGCGGGGGTGCTGGTAAGAGGGAGCCTGGCCAGGGAAGTCCTAAGGTAGGAAACGATGCCCCTCCTCCTCCTCTCAACTCTCCCCTACGGAAGCCGGCATTGTTTATTTATTTTAAAATCTTCAAATATTTATACTCTTTTTTTGCAAACAGTTTAGTGGGCAGAGGGAAACTCTCCATACTGTCAGGGAGGTTTAGCTTTATTTCCAGATGACAGGTTCAGTTAGAGAGGTTGACCACACTTCCCAGGGCTGGTCTGGCTGGGAGCCAAGACAGAAGTAATGCATCACTGTTATTGTTACTAAGTTGTCCTAAAGAAAGTTCAAGTAGGCTTATCTGAAAAGTATTCATTTCTAATAACTTGGCAACCAAGCTTATTTGTGTCCTTGACTGCCTGTTACCTCCCGCCCCCCCCCTCCCCACTTCCTTTGCTTCTTACAGGCTCCCTGTTGATTTACAACCAAACTTTTGACATTTGATCTGTTCCTTTAATAGGGGGCTTATGACACTGCCTGAATTTGAAAGGGGAAAATAAAATTCTGTGGACTCTTAGATAGTCTAGTTCTGTGAAGGGGAAGGGGAGAAAGATAATTTCAAAGAACAAAGCAAAAATGACTTGCTCAGAAGACTCTTTGTGCTCTCATAGTAAGCAAGTTTGATATAAGAAGGAACTTGAGAACTGGACCCAAATTGAGAGACATCCAGGTTCTTGATATAGTGGGGAAAAGCACAGGACGGGGAGGTCTCTTATATGCACTTGTATGAAGTTGGACAAATCAATTTAACTCTGGGAGCATCCTTTTCCTCATCTATAAAAGAGTTTGGGTAATGGCACTTGCTCTATCTAACTGAAATAAGGCTTTAAAGGGCTCAATAAACGTAAGCTGTTATTTACAGATGTAGAACCCTGGCAAAGGGCACCTCCATGTTCAGAATGAGAACCGGTTTCCTTAACTTCCAGTGTATTGCGGTCAGAGTTTTGTTTGTTTGTTTTTGAGGCATCCTGCTGGGAAAAGGGAAGAGAAAACACCAAGGGAAGGTGGGCAGGGGCAGTCCTGTTGGCAATAGGGAAACCTGTAGGTAACTGGGTTATTTGTTTAGCTGCCTTAAAAAGAAATCCTGTCGTACATCAGCAACAGAAAATCCTTTGGGCATCTAGCCAGGAAATGGGGAAAATCAGTGGGCTGTTTGCGTAAATCTTTAGGAAGGGACCTATGAAAAGGGAGACAGTGGGTCTCCATCTGGTGAGAGTTATGTTTGGTGAGACTTTGCAGGGCTAGGGGAGTTGGTGAAAAAGCAGTTAGAGCTCTTGGCTAGTCCCAGGAGCACCACAGGGGGCTCTGTAATCACCCTGGCTCCACCACCAGTCACCTGCTCCCCAATGAAAGTGAGGTCCTGGTTCTTTATGGGGGTGGCGGTCAGGACCATAAGATATGGTCAGAAAGAAAAGGGGAGTAATTGAGTTTCTAGGTTCATGGCTAGTTTGGAAAGAGAGGAAAATCTCTTGTGGTCAATTTTTTGTTTGCTTTTGAGCCATCCTGTATGGAATATGGAAGAGAAAATACGAAGGGAAGGTGGGCAGAAGCAGTCCTCTTGGCTATAGAGCACAGCTCCTCCAATGTACCCCTCCCCCAATAATTATCTCCTACAAACATTAATCTAAAAAGAGAGACTGGCATAAAAATACATGCTTATATGCACATACATTCACATGTATGTTTATATGTTTAAATACATGTTTAAATGCATGTATTTAAAACACTAAATTTCAACATGTATTTTTTGTTTGTTTGATGGTTTGATGTTGGGGGGAGTTCTTTTCCTAATTCACCCACTTTATAATCACAATGAGCCATTTCAGATGATGGGAGAGTGTTTCCTGATGAATGTACACCTCAGGTGTTTCAGTACACTCCCAAAGTGTGTATTAATCAGCAGTACCACGCCATCTGTCATGACTTATTGCTTAATTAGAAAATGGGCATTAAGAAAGGAGACATCAAATTGGCTGGGGGTGGTGGGAAGGGGGAGAGGGGAAGGGACCAGGGCAGGGCACACTGGCACTGGCTCATCAGGGCAGACAAGCACACAATCAGAGAATGCCCTCATTTGCTCTGGTGCACAATAAGAAACCTTCCTAAGTGGGTGATTCTGCTATCAAATTTAAATAAATAAATAAACCAAAACAGTCCAAGACTTCATTGCTGGTGTGATGATTCCTGCCACAACAAGCCTTCTGGGGATGGAGGGCCTTTAGGGGCCAGGGAACATCTGTTCTAAGCACAGGGGAAGGGAAGATATTGGTGCATATAAAGAAGGATGTCAAATTAAGCCATCAAGGGAGCAAATTCCAACTTTTTTTGGAGTGACCGGTCTTTTATGCATAGGGAAGAGCCTTAAAAAGAATGAACAAATAACTAAGGTCTGAATTCCTGATCTCCATCTATATCCACCTGCTACCCCCTTCCTACAGCTTGTCACACAAAAATAACTGGTATGCTCTAACAAAATCACAGAAATTATTCACAATCCACATTAGCATATTTTTAAAATAGCCCTCATTTTGTCTGAGAAAAGCCGAGTCAAGAAAACATTTGATATACCACTACCTAATAATAAGGGTTTGGTTCTCTCATTATTCAAATTTCTCCCCTAAATAATTTTCTCTTAATGCTCTCTCTCAATATAGGTGGTCTTCAAATCTCTGTTCTCTTCATTTCTTACTCCGTGTTCTCTTTCCTTTGTCTATCTCATTTATTCCATATGTTTTAAACGCAACCTTTCTACGAATGGTTCTTTTAGCAGGTCACTATAATCTCTCTGAGGCTCAGTGTCCTCCAAGGTCCCTTCTAGCTCTGTAACTGTGATTCTATGATACCTAAATCTTTATCTCTCTTACTCTGTCTTAGGCATCAGATGGCATTTCTATATGCCTGCTAAATACAGTATGACAGGGTATCTCCTGGATATTTCCAGGTAACTAAACTAAAAAAAGAGCAGCTAGATGGTTCAGTGAATGGATAGAATGTCAGGCAGGCCTGGAGTCAGGAAGACTCATCTTCCCGAGTACAAGTCCAGCCTCAGACACCTACTTAGCTGTGTGACTCTGGGCAAGTCACTTAACCCTTTTGCCTCAGTTTCCTCGTCTATAAAATAAGCTGGAAAAGGAAATGGCAAACCAGCACCTTTATCAAGAAAACCCCAAAAGGAATCACGAAGAATCAGAAACGAATGAAATGACTGAACAACAAAAAAACTCAACAAATCCAAAATGAACTCATCTTTCCCACAAACCTATTTTTCCTTCTATCATTTCTATTTCCCTTGAACATCACTCTCTAAGACACTCAGACTCCACAACATTTCCTAGAGCTTCCTAATCCCTTCCCTCTCTTACTGCCTACATTTAATCAGCTGTCAGGTTCTGTTAATTCTACCCTGGCTTACATCTGTTCCCTTCTTTCCTTTCCCACTGCTACCATCTTTGTTTGGGTCCACATTGTTTCTAACATGATCTATTTTAATAATGTTTTGAAAATTATTTTTCTTCCACTTTATCCCTTTTCCAATTTATCCTTCATACCACTATTTAAAGAAATTTCCTAACACAACAACCCTCTGCTCAATAATGTATCCTTCCTTGCTTCCCAAATATAACATATATTCCACTTTCAAGGATCCATTATTACACCATCACCAGCACCCCACCTAAAAATGATCTAGCCTTTTTCAAACTTGTCATAGAACTTTATCTGAGCTCTTGACACACTTACCCTGCTAGAATAACTATTTTGAGGCATATTGCTTTTTCTGTACTAGATTTTAAGTTAATTGCGAGCAGGCCTTATGTCATATCTATCTTTCTATCCCCATAAGTATATAAAGGCACACAGTCTGATCCATAATTAGTTTTTAAAAATTAAATGGAAACTCCCTACCACCATCACCATCTTCATTACCCTATATGTGCTTCTCCTTCTGACTTCCCTTTTTCTTGTAAAAGTGCTAAGGATAGTAATACACCATATAATACACCATATAAATGTTTATTCTCTTCTCTTTGCTACCATGGAAAATAGGACTTAACTTATTGGAAATAAAGTTTGTTCTATTCTTTTTCCCCCATTATCTCCAATAACAAGTCCTATTTTCCATTAAGAATAGATCATCAACGTATCCCATCCTTATATCCCTATTGCTGTCACCATTTTAAAGCCTTCACTTATCTCACCCCTTAATTCCTGTAATGGCCTTTGAGCTACTTTTTTCCAAGAAAGCATATCACTGATAAATAGCTATGATCTAGAGTCACAGTTATATCATTTTAGAGATGAAAGGAGGTTAAGAGGTTTTTGTGTAACAATGCCCATTTCTATGGGAGCAAGGGGAAGGGAATAAGCATTTATTTGGTGTGGTATTGTCCTAAGCATTTTTACAAATATTATCTTCATTCGATCCTCATAACAATCCATACATTTTAGGTGTTATTATTATCTCCATTTTCCATTTGAGGAAACTGAGACAAAGAGAGGCCAAGTAATTTTGCCCAGGATCACAAAGCTAGTAAGTGCCTGAAGCAGGATTTGAACTCATGTCTTTCTGACTCTAGACCAAATGTTCTGTCCATTGCATCACCATATGCTTAATATAATTGCTATTTGGATTACAAGTACAATAATACTTAGGTATTCATTAACATCTGTTATTGTCAGTTTGGGTTTGGGTCAATTTTTTCTGCAAAACATTTGTCTTGGTTTTCATTGGTTACCTTGGATTTCATTGGCGTGCTCACTTGACCTCATTCTAATTTTGCAAAAACAAAGGGTGACCCACTCATTCTCCTGCTCATTGTGAACAAAACATGTATTGAAAAGCAAATAAATCCATTTATCCATATGGACAGCAAAGGAAAATCAGATAAACCATATGGAGGAGAATATATACCTGGCAATATACAAAATGAATTGGCTCTTTCATTGGGACTGAAATATCTCATCTCAGTCAAGTAGAAATTCTCCCATAGAATCTCAGCTAAGAAGAAGGACTTAATCAAGTTAACAACTCCTCTACATGTCAGCTTCTTTCTAGTCTTTCTAGATAGTGCCTTGATACCTAATGTCCTTATGGAGAGGGATTCCCCTTCCAAACAATAACCTCTCTCTCTCCTCCTCACTGTCTTCCATATGCCAAGAAGAATGTTTAGAAAGGTAAATGTCATGTTAAAAGTTCATTTATTCTTTACATTAGTCTTTTATATTCATTTCTTATTAGTTTCAGTATTAAACACTATTTATTCTCTATAAAATGTGTTCTGGGTATGTATTTTTGGAGTGTCTAGAATGAATTAAGATTTACATTGATTAATATGAAAATAATTGCCTCAGTTTTTGTTGGTTTGGGAGTTCACCAATTGATTTCAGATGGATTATCCACAAAAACTGAGGTTTCACAGTATTTTGAACTCTTCTAAGAACTAGATAGCATTCTCCCCCACCTCCACCTCATGTACCTCTTTATGTGATTTTACTTCTCTCTTCCCATTTCTCTTAGTACCATCCTCTTTTTTTACCTCTAGTTTTTTTTTTAAATTTACATATCATCCTAAAGAGCTTACTACCATGTCCTCTGTCTATGTGTACTTATATCTACTATAATAATGATAACAATTTTTAAGAGTCACAGATATTATCTTTCCATATAGGAATATGAACAATTTGACCTTATTGAAGCTCTTGAACTTTTTCTTATTTACCTTTTTATGGTTCTCTTGAATTTTCTATTTGAACGTCAGAATTTCTGTTTAAGTCTGGTCTTTTCTTCAGAAATACTTAGAAAGCTTCTATTTTATTAAATGACCATACTTTCTCCTGAAATAATATAGTCAGTCTTGATGGGTAGATGATTTTTGGTTGTAAACCCAGTTCTCTTGTCTTCTGGAATATCACATTCCAAGCCTTATGGTCCTTCAATTTGGAAGCTGCCAGATCCTGTGTAATCCTGACAGGAGCTCCATGATATCTGGGCTGTTTCTTTCTAGCTGTTTATAGTATTTTCTCCTTGGCATGGGAGTTCTTGAACTTGGCTATAATATTCCTGGGAATTGTTATTTGGGGATTTATTGTGGGAGGTCATCTGTGGATTCTTTCAATGTCTATTTTTACCCTCTTGTTCAAGACTATCAGGGCACTTTTCTTGGATAATATCTTGTATCACGTGTAGGTTGTTTTTTTTTTTTTGTCATGATTTTCAAGGAGTCCAATAAGTGTCTCTTCTAGATGTATTTTCCAAGCCAATTGTTTATTCAATGAGATATTTCATATTTTCTTCTATTTTTTCATTCTTTTGATTTTGTTTTATTGTTTCTTTTTTTTTTAATTGTAAACCCTTAACTTCTGTGTATTGGCTCCTATGCTTCTAGAAGAGTGGTAAGGATAGGCAATGGGGGTCAAGTGACTTGCCCAGGGTCACACAGCTGGGAAGTGTCTGAGGCCAGATTTGAACCTAGGACCTCCCATCTCTAGGCTTGGCTCTCAATCCACTGAGCTACCCAGCTGCCCCTGTTTTACTGTTTCTTGATGTCTCATGAAATCATTAGTTTCTATTTGCCCAATTCTTAAAGACTGAATTTCTCCGATGACCATTTGATCATTCTTTTCTATTTGGTCCATTGTGCTTTTCACAGCACTATTTTCTTCATTGGATTTTTGTGCTTCTTTTTCCAGTTGACCAATATTGCTTTTTTAAACTGTTAATATCTTTTTGCATTTTTCCCATTTTTCTTTAACCTGTCTTATTTGATTTTTAAATCCCTTTTTGAGTTCTTCCAGAGCCTGTAAACAATTCCCAGATTTGTTTGCTTTTTTAAAGTTTTGAATGTGGTTACTTGGTTCTCATCATCTCCTGTGGGTTCCTTACTTTGTTCTTTTCCCCCATAGAAACTTTTGAGAGTCAAATGTTTCTTTTGCTGTTTGTTCATCTTCCCACCCTTTTTTTGCCCTTGGACTGGGAACTCCAAAAGCTGCTTTTCAATTCTTTCTCCTCTGCTGACTTTTGCCCTGAGGCTAAGTCTTGAAAAGTAGCCAACCATGGAGACTTGAAAGGGTCCAGCCCCAATGTCTCTGTTGACTATGCTGGTGCAAGGGCCTAAGACCTTAAGGGGGGAGGCTGAGGTGCTTCCTTGCTGGTGCAGCTCCCATCCTGGGTTCCCAAAGTTGGCCCATGCCCAAAGTCAGTTTCTGACTTTGGTATAGTAGGTGGGGGAGGGGTCAGCTAGTACTCCTCTGTTCAGTTTTGCTTTCAGCTTCTCCTTATCCCATTATATTAAAAAAAATCTGTGCCTACTTTTCAAGTTGTATTCAGTGGGAGAGCATCCTTACTCTTCCTGCTTTGAATTCTGTCCTTTTGAGGTGCTTTCTACAGATTTGTTTGGAAAGACAGTCAGAGTGTTATTGGCTTTTGCCAAAAACTAAGCCACTATATTGGTTCTGTCTTCTCTTCTAAGAACTAGCGATCTCTAAACTGCCTTCCATTTCTAAATCCCTTAATTGCTATGACTATTAAATTGCTTAATAATTTGCAGCCATTCAGGATCTCTGAGGAATAGATTGAAGAACATACTTTTGTATCAGAAATGAAGAAAAATAAAGACTGGTAGACTACTCAGTATCCTCACCATCATACATCATAGATATTTTCTATCGAAAGAAAGAAAGAAGATACTAGACATAATGACAACATTATTCAATTCAATCCAAAAGAGACTTTGCATTTACCTTGATTTTGTTAGATTCATTATACATCTGTAGCATTTATTGTAAATGTATGTCCTAATGGACTAAGCTGGTGGGACGCTATATGCCCATTGAGCTGCATGCCATAGTCTGGGCAATATGCCATTTTTCATCCACTTTGTTTTCTTTACTGGATGATTAGATCAGTTTCTTGAACATTACTATGGATTCCACTCAAGAAATTTTATGGTTGGAGCTTCAGTACAGTGAACACAAAGTCTTGTATAAATAGAGGTAATTTGGAGCACTTTGCCATTAATAAGGAATCCTTCTGTTTAGATTTTGTAAAGGATTCTTCCCTTGACATTGTGTCACAAGTTAGGTAGCCATTTGTTTCTCTGTTTTACATCTTGTTTAACGGCTCTAGATGATCAATGAACAAAATTATCTTCACGATCCCAAATGTCATTAAGCCTTTTATAATTTTTAACATATACATGGGAGACTTATTGAAGGACATACACTAAGGTTTCATTTTGTTTGAGAGAGTCAAATACTTTTAAAAAATAAAAACAGATACCTATTTAAAAAGCAAACAAACACTTATGTTCTATCTTAGAAGCAATATTGGGTATTGGTTCCAAAGTAGAAGAGTAGTAAGGGCTAGGCAATGGGAGTTAAGTAACTTGCTCAGGTCACATATCTAGGAAATATCTCAGGTCAAATTTGAATCCAGGATCTCCCATCTGTAGGTCTGGTACTCAATCCATGGAGATACCTAGCTGCCTCCCTATTTTAAAAATAGAATTAGATCTTATATTTAATATACCTCTCAGAGTCATGTGACAACAGATATGTTTTACATCAGAAAATCATCGGCAAAATTTTTTATAATCTCTTCTTGGGTGTTCATAGGATCATATCATTATATTTTTAAATCTAGAAGTATGTGTTAAAATGAATGGTTTGGCTAAATATATGAAAATTATAAATCTCTTATTTATAAAAGAGGTGGAAAGAGTGAAAGCATAGGAATACAAACTGGTAGAGAAGACATCAACTTATCTAACTAAATATTGTTCCAGTGCTTGGCTCAGCCAGGACTTGTTAACTTTCAACCGGAATTAAGCTCTCTCCAGAAGACAGGAAGGGAAAGCCAGGTATCTACTCACCCAAGTTCCCTCCAAGAGGCAAGTCAAGACAATGACTTGAGCTGAAGGTAACTCCTGAGGCCAATTTTCTTCTTTGAGCCAACCTTCTTCTTGAAGCTTACTTCCTTTCTTGGAGTCATCTCTCTTCTTGGAGTCCACTTCCCTAGCCTCAGAAATTCAGGGCCTTTTATACTGGCTTCTTATCTCCTCCCTTCTTCACAGGGGCCAATCACAACTTCCAAATTGTCTAGCACTACCCAGGGGGGCAGTGTTTGTGGGAACTAGTTGGCATCTTCTGGAGGGGTGAATATTCATCTGAGGGTGTGAACCTGTTTATGACTGTTTGAGTTAGAAAAAAGGGTGGAACTCTCCAAGTATCTTGTTGGCTTCTCACCTAGCACTAGATAGGATGTGAATTCACTAAGTGGTTTTTGAGCTCCTCCACCTAGTTCAAGCTTGTGTTGATTCAAAGTTATTGTTAACCAAAGTGTTAGCTCCAACTAGGCAAAGAGAATAAAGGATTCCCTTTCACAAGTGCAAACTCAAAGAGAACAAAGAATTCCATTTTAGAGAAGGAACTTCAAAAGTCATCCAAAAATCTCTTCATTTTATAAAAACCAAGGTTTTTCCCCAGAGGGACTTCCTCAATGTCATATAGACAGAATTTATACTTAAATCCTTTGAGTGAAAGTCTTGTTCTCTTATTGCCCAACCTTCCTCACCATCAGAAAAATTATCATTCAATGCTGCAGATATTTGACATAGACAATTTTTATAATGATTTCATAGAGATAGGAAAACAAAGATACAGGTCAATAGTTACAGCTCTCTTTTTCTCTCATAGAAGCACCATCTGTGATCTTTCCTATTATGTAGAATTTTTTCATCTTTGAGATATCTTGAAAATTGGCCCAAGAATGTATTTGAAATTGTATTGCCTACAGCAAAAATTGCATCATACTACATAAGTTCTATTTTTTCTAACTTTTTCTTAAGTGTGATTGTTACTTTCTTACATCATTCTTTAGGTCTTTAAGTGATAGAGTCTAATAATGATGGTTCCACTATTGCTACTGCTAAAAATAGATCACTATAAAAATGACATCAGAGCTGTTCTTTTTTACATCTATTTCTTGTCATCTGGATTCATTTAACAAAGTTCTCAGTATGATCTGGTTTACTTGGGTTTCACATCAAGTCTTCCTAAAGCTTAGTTTCTGATGATATGCTTTTCACTATTCTATGATGCAATCAATAGTGCTCATCATAGTCTTTCTTTAAAACAAACAAACAGCTTACCTTTTGTCTTTAAGTATTGGTTCTAGGGCTAGGCAGTTATGGTAAAGTGACTTGCTCAGGATCACAAAGCTAGGAAGTATCTGGAGTCAAATTCAAAACCAAGTCCTCTTGACTCCAGGCCTGGTTCCCTGTTAATTTATCTCCCTCACTCATCAGAGTCTTTCATGCTCCTCCTTCATAATGTTTTACAAATGAGCTCATATTCTAACTTGGTACTGCTCATGGCTGCCATGCCTCTCTGCTTGGGAAGTCAATTAAATGGCTACTGGCTGCAATGGTTTCCAGAAACTTGCAGATTTTTATTCTTTGCAACTGTTCTTACAGTTTGATTTTTCTAGGAAATGGTTATAGTCAGAGTCAGTGTCTTGTTTTTACCATTCTTCTATTTGGGTAGAACTTTCTTAAGCCTTCTGACTGAATTTTTAGCAAGAATGTCAATGTAGATGTGGCTCAGTTCCTCCAGTAATGTATTCATTGGACAAAGATCACATTAAAATATTAAGAATATAACCAGTCAAGGGGGCAGCTGGGTAGCTCAGTGGAGTGAGAGTCAGGCCTAGAGACAGGAGGTCCTAGGTTCAAACCCGGCCTCAGCCACTTCCCAGCTGTGTGGCCCTGGGCAGGTCACTTGACCCCCATTGCCCACCCTTACCACTCTTCCACCTATGAGACAATACACCGAAGTTAAGGGTTAAAAAAAAAAAGAATATAACCAGTCAAATAAATGTTTGTAGTTGGTTCCTGAAATTGTGGGTCCTTTTCCTTCATTCTGCCATCATTGCTGTGGCAATGGAATGGGGACAGACAGTACTGAGGATCATTTGAGGTTTTTTTTTCCATTTTAGAAATTCATTTGGACCCATTAATTGATATAATCATGAAAACTAATTTTTATATAGTACTTAAAATGCTTAGCACTTTATAATTATTGTCTCATTTGATCTTCATTACAACTCTGGAAAGTAGATGTTATTATTATTCCCATTTACAGATAAGGAAACAGAGACAAACAGAGGTTAAATGACTAGACCAGAGTCACACAGCTAGTTGAAATTGACTTCTCTATGATATTAGACCTCCTTGGGCTCTATCCACTGTACTATTAGTTGCCCAATTGCAATTAGATTATAAGAAAAAATTCTTATTCCTTTGGTAAGGTAAAATTCACAATAATGAGTAATATCTTCACTACAGAGTTGACAAACAGACTTGGAGAGAACATCTTACTACTTACTGGATAGGTTTTATTTGCAAGCTTTCTTATATCTGTTCTTTAAAAGGTTGAGTTAGCCATTTCTAATTACCAGGATAAAGGAACCCAGTAAGTAGCAAGATAAGATCAGGTACTTTGATCTAAGACTACATCAATATGTCTCAGAGAGCATATAAGAAAAATGGTGAGTATATTTCTCAAAGCCTGGAAATTAAATTTTCCCCACTAATTTCATACTGGGATAGATTTCCCTTCCTATACTTTCACCCCTCACTTTATGTAGAAAATAGCTTAGATCAGCAAATAGAATTAATATATCAGCAGTTCTGTTATTGTGCTTATTGATTCCCAAGGGACCAAAAAGAACCTCAAAAGGTGAGTTTAAGTGGAAAAAACATGTAGGCAATATTCCGCTGGCTGTATTTATGAGCCATTTAGTAGCTCCCAGGAGGGCAGCAGTTTCAAAACTATCAAATCTTTGGTGTTTCCCCTCCCCCCAAAGATATACCAATAATTGTTCCTCTTCAAGTTTCTTTCAGATTGAAAGACTGAAGACTACCTTTCACAAGGGCTGCTGGAAAAAACTGACTGTGTGCAAAGTCCAAATTGGGGGGTGGGGGTGTGGTGGCAAATAGTGACATTAGAAAAATGGTAGCTTTGGTTTTAAAGGAATTTTAAAAATTTCTATTTTGGAACCATTGTTTAATCATCAGGAGAATTTGGATTTTCAAAAATGACTTTGTTATTGCCTAAATTCAATTATGTATGTATATATATGTATATATATTAAGATTTTAATTATGACACCTCAGCTACACACATTTATGCTACTACATACAGAATTCAAAATATTTGACCCAGTTTCCTGATTGGGTTCCTCTCTTCACCTTTCTGATTTTCCCTTAGTGTGGATTTTTTTTCCAACTCCAGGCAGGTTCTAAGAAGAATCAACCCAGTAGAATGTTTGATCTATGAACCTCTCCATCTATGAAAAAAACAGTTGTTGGGAAATCTTCCTATCTCTATCTCTCCCTGGTCTCCCAAAACATCTCTCAAATCCTCACAAAAAAAAAAATTCAAGATTCCCTTTCTGGAGGATAAGAAATCTAATACTGCCATTTTCCCCTTTAAAAAAAGAGAAATAATAACAGGGAAGGGAACAAGGGAAAAATAAACAAGTAAGAAAGGTCAAACTATGAGGAAGATATGATAGACAGAAAATAAGAAGAGCCATGTGATAGACAATAGTGTGTGTGTGTGTGTGTGTGTGTGTGTGTGTGTGTGTGT
>NC_058130.1:602821658-602843032 GCF_016433145.1 Gracilinanus agilis | reverse complement strand
GTGGAATCTGGTTCTTGAAGACTTGGGGGAGGGGTGGGGGATGTCTAAGACCAAACAGATTGCCATCCTCTAATGACTTATAGTCCAGGTGTGTTTCCAGATGGAGAGGAGGAGGCCATATTCAGAGAAATTAAGTGTCACTCTCCTTGCTGCATATTCTTGCTGTGTCAGGGCAAGGTAAACCTTGTTAAATGTTCATTGACTTGTGAGTGCCTCATTTCATCCCAACACTGAACCTAAACTAAGAGGGTGCTGGCATTAGAGCCATGCCTCCCATGCCCCTCTTCCCCAGATGATCTATTCCAAGTTCAAGGTACTATGTGAGTTCATAGTCACTAAAACTGATAGCTCATTAACCCCTTCCAGTATATTTACCAGTCAGACAATTAATTCAAAACAGAAGCATTTAAAGAAATATTGAGAACAGTAGCATCAGAACCTCAGAAACCCAGGACATACTTTCCCACAAATAAATTTACCAACCATTATTGCAAAGAATAGACAAAATCTAGGGAGCATGCATAGAGGGTCACCTACATAAGTGTAATATACTCTTCCTTTGCTGTTTTCACTTGGAGCTGCCCTGGATGATGATTAAACTCCCATGTGAACAACTCCCTCTCCACCATTACCATTTCCTACTCTGGGAGTTATAATCAAATTTACAGTAACATTGTTATTGTGAAAGAAGAAACAATTTACTGTCTTGTGACTTTACTTAGAATCCCTGTCATTCAGAGTTTTAGCCTACCTCAGCAGACACCCTCTTCTCTGCCTACCACTCCATGCTCCCTCATCCATGTCAACCTTATTGTTATCTCCTCATCCCACTCCATTGTGCCCTAAAGAACCCACCCTCTTGTTAACAGATAGACCTCCATATTAAGCTGATTCCTCTTATCCTCCTACTATCTTTTCACAAAGAAAGAAACCTGCCTCTACTACAAATTTATGTTATATAATCTCACCTGAGCTATTGAGTCTCTCCTTTTACTCTTTTCTAATTGATTCTCTATGTCAGTGATTCCCAAAGTGGGTGCTACCACCCCCTGGTGGGTGCTGTAGTGATCCAGGAAGGCAGTGATGGCCACAGGTGCATTTATCTTTCCTATTAATTGCTATTAAAATTAAAAAAAATTAATTTCCAGGGGGGCTAAGTAATATTTTTTCTGGAAAGGGGGCGGTAGGCCAAAAAAGTCTGAGAACCACTGCTTTATATCATGGTCCCCCATGACTTGAAATCTCTCCCTCCTCATGCTTGTCTCCTGGCTTCCTTGCCTTCAAGTCCCAGTTGAAACCCTTCCCTAAGAAGCCTTTCTTGATCCCCCTTAATTCTGGTCCTTTCCCTCTCTTAATTATCTTTAATTTATCCTGTTTTTTTATCTCGTTTGTCCATAGTTGATGTCTCTTCTCCTTGCCCTCAATCCTTGAAGGTAGAGATTGTCTTTTATTATATCTCCTTTGCTTAGCACAATGACTGGCACATGGTGATTAATAAGTGTGTATGAAATTTATTGATTCAGCTGTCCACAGTATCTCTTCCAAATTTCTTTACTCTCCTCAAGACACTTATACCACCTCTCCATCACCCCTCTTAGCAGAAAAGTTCATCTCATTCTTTGCTGACAAAATCAAGACCATGTCTTAGGAGCTCCCTCCCTTTGCTTCAATCTCAGAAAAGATGTTTCTTTTTTCTGACACCAACCTCTACTTTTGTCCTAGATGCCATAGCCTCTCATATTCTGCAGAAGCTTTCCTCTCCCAAAATCCCTTTTCTCCATAGTTTTTGCTCTTGTTCTCTAGTGGTTCCTTTACTTCTATTTACAAAGATAACGAAAGTACCTCCATCATTTAAAAAGTTTCACTTTAATCTTGCCATATCCTCAAGCCTATATATAAACCATATCCTATCTCTTCTCTTTTTTGTAGCTAAACTCGTAGAAAAAAAGTCTACACTCACTGCCTTTACTACTCACTTTCTAGTTACTTTTTTATCCCCTAAAAATATCATTCTCTCTTCATCACTCAACTGAAACTGATCCCTCAAAAGATACCAGTGATCCCTTATTTGCCCAAAATTATAGTGATTTTCTCATTCTTCCTTTTGGACCTCTCTTAAGCATCTTACACTGTTGACCACCATGTCCACCAGGATTCTCTCCTGCTTGGAGTTTTATGAAACTATTCTTTACTGGTTTTTCTCCCACCTTTCTGGCTACTCTTTCTCATGCTCCTTTACTGGATCATCCCCCTCCTCCCACTGCTACTCCTGCCTCCATCCCACTCCCTTTGTGAAACTGTACTTCAGAGCTCTGATCTATTCTCTTTGTATGGTCTACTTTAGTGATCTAATTGGTTTCCATGGATCTAACTACCTCCTCTATGCAGACAGCTCGGGGAATCTATATATTTAGTCCTAGTCTCTTTGCTGATCTCCAGTCTCTCATTACCAAATGTCTTTTGGATACCTTCAACTGAATGTCTCAGATATATAAAATTCAAGATATCCAAAACATAGCTTGTTTTTGCATCTTAAACCTTCTTCTCGTCTTAGCCTCCCTAATTCTTTTGTGGGCAACACCATCCATCTAACACAAGGTATCCTATAACCTTGGATTCATCCCTGGCTCTTCATTTTAAAGAATTTCTCATATCTAATGAATCACTAAGCCTGGTTGATTCTGCCTAAACAATATCTCTTGTATCTGTCACCATTTTTGTACTCATATGCACACTATCCTAGTTCAGGCCTTCCTCACCTCTTACATGGACCATTACAGTAGTGTCCTAATTGGCATAACTGCCTCCAGTCTCTCCCTTTTCCAGTTCCTTCTCCATATATCCACCAAATTGATATTCTTCAAAACAATGTTATTTTCCTGTTGAAGAAGTTTCATCTTTCCTGTAGGAAAAAAATGGAAAGTCCTCTGTTTGACTTTTAAAGCTTTTCACATTCTGGACCCATCTTATCTTTCCAGGCTTATAAATCATTTCATATGTTCTCTGTTCTGGCCAAGTTGGTCTACTTGCTTTTTCTGATATTTCCTCCTACCATCTCCATGCCTTATTCAGGCTATCCTAAGTAACTGGAATACACTCTATTCTTACCTCTGCTCCACAGAATTCCTAGCTTCCTTTAAAGTTCAGTTTATGGACTATCTATTGGGGAAACCTATTGGGATCTCACTAGCCTTGAGTGCCTTCTCTTCCCCTTTGAAATTATTTTGCATCTACCTTGAGTATTTTGTAGTTTCTTTTATGGGTCCATCTTCCTTCTCCCCCAGCTCCCCAAGTAAAGTCCTTGAAGGAAGAGACTCTTTTGTCTTTGTATGTTTTTGTATTTTTAATTAGGTACTTATTTAACATTAAATGAAACACAAACCTATAAAAGCAATAGACTTCAGTGACACTGTGGCTGGGGGTTGAAGCAGGGCAGCCTGGAGCAAACAAACAACAACAACAAAATATCCTCAAAAATAGTAGTGCCAATCTCTATTGTGGAGGATGAAGAAGTAGAAGTTTATGAACAACTCAATAAAACTCTTCAACTTAAATTAATACATATTTTTTATCTTCCATAGTCTCAAAAGTGTGAAGAAGTGAGCATGGTGAGAAATACATTGGAAAATATGGATTAGAAATAAAGGAATGAGTTATAAGAAATGATAATCAAGATGATTTTAGAAAAAAAAAACCTGGAAAAACCTACATGAACTGATGTAGGGTGAAATAAGCAGAACTGGGAGAACATTGTAAGCAGTAACAGCAATATTACACAATAATCAGCCATGAAAACTTGGCTATTCTCAGCAATGCAAGGGTCAGGGACAATTCTGAAGGATTTAGGAAAGGGAATTCTATGCACCACCAGAGAAAGAACTGTTAAGTCAGATGAATACAGATCAAAGCATATATCTTTCACATCGGTGTATTTACTATTTTATTTGGGGGTTTTGTATGAGCGTGCTCTTACAACAATGACTAATTATGGAAGTGAAAAAATTAAGAAATGATAGAAACCAAAGACTTATAAAGTATACAGAAGATTTGAATGAATAGTTTTTCTAAGAAAAGGATTAGTAGATTCTGGACATGGAAACTATAGGATAATATCACCCCAAACCCAAACTGAGTATTTTTAATTGACAGAAAATGATTTATTTCTAATATGGGAATCCTTCTGGAATCAGCTATTCTTGTATAGTCAGACCACTGACTTTTTATAGCAAAGATCAAATTTGATACAAGGACTAGGCAACACAGTGAGCAACAGGCCTGGAGTTCAAATACAGCCCTAGATACTTCCCAGCTGTGTGACCCTCTTCAAGTCACTTAATCCCAAATGCCTAGCTCCTGCCATTCTTCTGTCCTAGAACTGACACTATGAAAGATTGTAAGGATTTTTTTTAATTGATAGGGCTAGAAAAAAGAATAAAAATGAAAAGATACAGCATACAATAAAAACAACTACATCTTGATTCAATCAAATAAGTTACTGATAAAAAAAAAATGGGATACATAGGAATGAAAGGACATGGACAATGAAAGGACATAGACCATGAAACTAGAGGAGCCTAAAAAATGTCTTAGTAAAAATGACAAAAAAAAAACAAACAACCAAATAACAACATCAACAAAAAAAAAAACAAAACCACTAGACTTCTTGCTAAGCAAGCTATAGGGTAGCCAAGGATGACACCAATTTAGAATTCAAACTCATCAGGAAGTTCTTACAGAAAAGGATGATGGAAGATTATATTAGTGAAACCAGTTTAAAGAAAGGTTGGTGAGAGACTCAAGACAACACATCTATCCTGAGGGCTTTAAAGGATGAAAATGGAAGGATAACAAATAGAATAAAAATAGAAAATCTTTTTTTGTATCCTAGGTCCCTTTGGCAGTTAATGAAGCTTATGTACTGCTTCTCAGGAAACATGTTTCTAAATGAATAAAATAGAATACATAGAATTATAAAGGAAATCAGTTGTATTAATATACTGCTATTAAAATATTAGAAAAACAACAAAAGAAATTCACGGTCCTTAGATTAAAAATCTCTGTTGTAGAGAAAGAGAATGCCTTAAAGTTTTTCTTCCAACAAAATATTTTCTATGCTTATGGCAAAAATTGTTCAAAATTCCTTGAAAGCTAAACAACAGAGATAATCTTGCTGGCCAAACCTTACATCAGACAAACCACATAACAAAAAGACAAATGATGACTAAAGGTTTTGACTGCTGCGCATGGACAAGGACTCACACAGAATTGTAGTTCAAGATGATTTCCCTATGGATAGTGAGCTCCTCCAGGTACCTCTGCTTGTGGGTAATACCTTTCTGGTTGCACACACACTGGGAACATTTCAGAATCTTCTGGAAGAGATCCGTAACCACTTGGAAAAGGTTGGCTTAACTGCCCCCAAATGAGAAAAAGCAAGTGGATAAAGAGTATCTATTATCCATATTATGACATGCAGTTTAGTAGATAACCTCTGGTTCTTGTCCATCAGAGTGAATATCTGGAGAGTTCAGATGGATAACAAATTGGGCCCAGTATTTGACATATAAAGAGTGAGGTGGGATGGAATACTTTCAGGAAATTGCAAAACACCAATAATAATCTTAAACTTTTCCCCAAACAAAGGTCTATCTTATTAATACCAACATTATACTTATCTTGCTACATGTTTATATCAAAGAAGGAATATCATTTGTGGGGTAGTGGAGAGGTATATGGTAAGTGTCAACATGCTGCAACCCATAACAAATAAGGAATCCTTACTAAAAATGAGCATAAAGAATGCTGGCAAAGAAATGTGATTGAAAGAGATGATGGCCTGACCATATGGGAGAATGAGGTCTAGATAGGGGAATTGGTGTCCTTTGGAGAGCATGTAAGAATGGCCCCCAACATGGTGAATGAATATCTTGTGGTGGACTTCAACAGAATAGTCAACAATCCTGGGAAGTAAGTGCTATCATTACCCCCACTGAAAAAACTGAGGCAATCACAGATGATTGCCAGAAGTAACTTTCTAGGGTCACATAGTTATTGTCTGAAATTAGATTTGAACTCAGGTCTTCCTGATTCCAAGCCCAGCTCTCTATCTACTACACCATTTGCCCAGGAAGGGTATATTATGATGAGTTGTGATTTTCTTTGTTGAAGGAATTTTCATATTGACAAAATCACAGATCTATTTAAATATATTTCTTTTCTTTATAATTACCTTAGAGAAGGGTATGGGTAGCAGGAGTTGATCAGTCATGTCTGATTCTTCATGACCCCATTTGGGGTTTTCCTGGCAAAGATACTGAATGGTTTGTCATTTCCTTCTCCGGCTCTTTTCACAGTTGAGGAAACTAAGGCAAACAGGATTAAGTAACTTGCCCAGGGTCACACAGCTAGTAAGTTTCTGAGGTCCCATTTGAACTCAGGAAGGAGGAGTTTTCTGACCTCAGGCCAGGCACTCTTATCTATTATGCTCTATTCAGAATGTGAGCCTGGGAATTCTTTCCAAAGAACAGTGGTGGGGGGAGAGAGGGAGAGGGTGGTGGAGTGAAGGAGGGGTTAGAAACCTTGAGAGCACTGCTGAATCAAGACCTCTGGATGGTGGAGAAAGTAAAAAAGTGGCCCCTCGGATCGGGGCTCACATTCTATAGCATCAGTAAAATAACTTTTACTTCTCTGGTCATGTATTTGTGAAATCTGGTGGGAACTTGGCTCCAAAGAGAAAATAATTGGGACCTCATTTAGAAGAAAGGGCAGTGATCAGTCCCGATGAGATAATTTAAAAATTATAACATAAATTAAAAGAAATAGAAAGCTTTCATTCTTCCAAATACTGTATCCAGCATACACTGAGATGCATGAGGACTAAATGAATAAAATGAACTAATGCAAAACTGCATTTCATACCAAGCTTATGTCATATGTTCACACCTCATAAACACAAAGGTCCTAAAGTATGTTTTATTTATTTCAAACTCTGTTTTCAATAAATAGATATGTGTCCTAATTACTATACATTCCAAATTACTGGGTTCAAGTTAATTAAATTTTACTGTGCAGTAAAAAATGAAGGGAGATGCAATGTAACTGAGCTTATAAAGAGCTCACAGTAGAGTAATAACAAAACCTTTTTTGTTCAATCTTAGAAACTCTTCACAGCAGTGTGATATTTAATTGATATAGTGTGTTGCACTAGTAAGTAACTTAATTGCACCCAAAGCCATTTTGTTTGCTAATTGCTATTGGTTGAATCTCCACTAAGGTGCTGAAGAATGTACTAAATATACATTTGATACAATCATTGACTTCTAGAAGCTTAAATCATTTTCTACGTAGATTATGAATTATATAATATATACTTACTCTCCAATCTTATTAGCATGTCTCTCTCCTTCAGATTGCCTGTGGATTTGAGATCTCTTCGGGGTGAATAGTGAGAACAACATAAATATACTCACTTTCCACTGGTGCAAACCACAACCGATCTTTTCCTTCTCCCCTTTCGCAATTCATCTCTATGTTGCAATGAGCCCTTCATGTAGATATATTCAGAGTTCTGGAGGCCTTCCTGTGTGACTTTTAATATGTTGTAGATGCCAGTGCAACACAATAAAAACTCACACAAACACACACACGCACACACACACACACACACACAGAGGAACATTATGCTAAGATCGCATTAATTGTTTTGAGATCGTGTCACATCACCAATTTGCATTGAGTTTATGGTCCATTAAAACATAAGATAATAATTACATAGTCTATTAAAATGAGAAAATATTTATAAAGTGCTTTGCAAACCTTAAAGCACTATATCATTGTTAGCTATCCTCATCTTTGTCATCGTTATTTTTGCTAAAACACCCAGATCTTTTTCACACCAACTTTTCTATTCTCTCCGCAACTATTCTATATTTGTCCTGTTCATTTTTGAACATGTGTAGAATTTTATTTTAATGCTTGTTCATTTTATCTTATAAGATTTAATCCTTCATTCCAGACTTATGACTACTTTGTTGGATCTTGACTCTGCTATCTAAGAAATTAGCCATTCTTCGGAGCCTTGTGTCATGTGGCAATTTGATAAGGATGTCATCAATATCTTTCTAAGTTACAGCAAAGGATCTAAGGCTTACCACTAGAAACCACCCTTAACAAGCAATTTAATAGATTTTTCTTACTGAGTTCAAAGCACTGTGCTAGGCTCTGGGGACAGAATGATAAAAAGAAATAACTCCCTAGCATTTGTCTATTGGTCTACTGGTCAAAATAAAACAACTAACTATTAGTTTTTGGATCAGGTAATTTGATCCATTTTAAAATCAACTTAATCAATCAAGCAGTTCATCTTTGCCCATATTATCCATAAAGAAATTATGAAGAATTTCCTTGAGTTGCTTCACTAAAACCCTTATATACTATTTACAGTATTCCACTGATACATTAATCTGGTAACTTTGTCAAAAAAGGAAACTGAGTTAGTCTGGCATGATTTACTCTTTTTTTTAAAAAAAAAAAAAACCTTTAACTTCTGTGTATTGGCTCCTAGGTGGAAGAGTGGTAAGGGTGGGCAATGGGGGTCAAGTGACTTGCCCAGGGTCACACAGCTGGGAAATGTCTGAGGCTGAACTTGAAACAAGCCCCCCGTCTCTAGGCCTGACTCTCAATCCACTGAGCTACCCAGCTGCCCCAGGCATGATTTACTCTTTATGAAACCATGGTGGCTTTTAGATTTCCCTTTCTTTTTCTAAATGCTCATAAACTATCCCTTTCGTAATCTTAAGGTAAAACCTGGGGTTAATTTATATATTTTACCTGGGTTCAGAAGGGTGAGTAGAAGACAGGAATCGACAATAGACCAGGACCAAACAAGTTAAGGAAATTGTGTTTGGCAGTTTGGGGAATGACAGTTGATAGGAATGACTGTTGGGCCTTAACTGTCACACTGATCCACCTAGCCAGGGAGTCTGTGAAACCCACAAGTGACAGGGTAGTACAAGGACAAAAGAATTATAAACACAGGGATTTAATAATAATTGAGGGTCAGGGATAATGGGGAAAGGTCACACTGAATCTAATCACTGGGGACCACACAGGGACTGGAAGAATGGGTTAAAGCCTACATTGCACTAATCAGACTATTACAGACTAGAAGGGAAAATGGGTCTCTCACAAAGCCATGTCCACTTCAGCTCCTCTTGATGGTACAGGAAACAGATACACAAGAAGGTAAATCCAGAAAATGCTAATCAAGGAGCTTGTCTCAGACTGCGATGTCAACCACCCCAGCTAGATCTTCTTGCTCACTTGACCTTCCCTGGCAGGTCTTTCTTCTCAGTGGTAACTCCACACTCCTTGGGCTCCTCACTGGGCAGGTAAAGGCATCCACACCCTCTCCCTTTCCCAGCTTGACCAGAGTCCTCCTAGGGCAAACAGTTTCCTTCCCTTCATTCTATTTAGAATGTCCATGGCTGACTGTCAAGGTTTTCCCTCTAGCCTGCTTGCAAAAATCTGCTTTTCTACTTTTAAAGCCTATACCTATTATAGTAAGGACCTGGCTAATGAAGGCTTGGTCTTGGGAGCATGTGATTTTGGTTAGTCTGCTTCTAGAAGCACCTGATGACTACAGATGGAGGGGCCCAGCTCTCCGTTTTAGAGTATACACCAACATAATGTAATTCTTATTCTTTCCTGTCTGTTTAACTTTTGATTAATTACTGAACCAGAACCTGCTGTGCTTTTCAAAGACACTAGCCAGTCAAAATAGTTTCTTTCTCTCTTCTTTGCTTAGCTGAAATCAAGTGGAGAGCCAAAGATTGCTGTAAACTTTTAGGGGGACGAAAGAGAGATAGAAACAGAAAGAGAGAGGGATAGAGATGGAGAGAGACCAAAATAGACAGAAAGACTAAGGGGTCAGGGAGAGGGAGGCAGACTGTGGCCCCTTCTATCTGCCTGAGTCAACAGGCTCTAACATTGCTTTTGTCTCTGGTGTATCTTGTCTTTCCTGCCTTCAGTCAAAGAACACTAGAGAGAGGGGCAGCTAGGTTAGCTCAGTGAGTTGAGAGCCAGACCTGGAGATGGGAAGTCTGGGATTCAACTTGATCTCAGATATGTTCTAGCTATGTGACCCTGCTAGACATTGAGCCTACATTGCCTCGCCCCATGTTGATGAATCTATGGCAAGTGTGCCAGAGAGGGCTGCTTCCTTCCCCCTCTTCATGCTCACCTGAGGTCATTTCTCTCATCACCTGTCCCTCTGCCCAGTAACCCAATGGGGGCGCTTCCTCCCTCCCCTGTGTGGGGTAAGGAGGCAACTCACATGTGACATGAGGGTTGTAGTTTGGGCACTTGGTCTCTAAAAGGTTAGCCATCACTGGCCTAGCCCTTACCTCTTTTCTGCCTTGGAACCAATACACAGGGATGATACTAAGGCAGATGATAAGGGTTAAAAAAAATATTGGATAAAGAATGGACTAGGCTACTAGTATGATATCTTCAGAAGATCAGATGAATGAATGAAGTATCAGTGTGGAGAATCCATGCCAGAATGTATGGGTCCTGAGCCTGTGGAATAAGCTGTTTGTCTTTGTGTAATAGCAGATCAGAAATGGCCTTGGTGGGGTGGGAGGGGGTGGAGGAAGTGGAGGAAGGCAAATGTTTTGTAGTAATTGCTTAAAATTTGAACCTGCTCTTCTCAGAGAATGAGGGTGTGCTCCTGGGTGCCTAGGGGAAATATGGTACTTCTGATCTTGCTTGCTTTTTTTTTTTAAATAAATGTTCCTTTGTAAAAGCTAATTGATGTTAATTGCTTAAATGACACTAGAATGCTAATCACCACTGATGGATATTGGGAAGAACACACCAGAATGAGGGCATGAGCTGATGGCATCAGAAAGACAGCTCCAACACCTCAGAGATACCCCCCCAGAACCCCAAAAGGCAGATATAATCTTGTTTGGGATCTGACTTGCTAAATGGATGTTATGATAAAAACTCCTAGAATCTATAATTAGCTGCCCCCATGACCTAGATTTGCTACTGAGAGTGGCTTTTGGGATATGGATTCCAGAGGCTTTAGTTAGCCTGGTCTTAAAGGACACAACTCCTCAAGGAGAGTGGACATCAGATTAAGAGACCCCAGAATCTATAGCTAGCTGTTTTCTGGGGTTGCAACTTGTCTAAGTGGGAATTAAGATAAGGATCCCCAGACCTTATAAAGACTACAAATACATCCTAGAATTTTGTCAGGAATTGAACTCAAGCTCATGGGTTTATGGGTCAATTATTCTCCTTTTTGGAAATTGGGACTTTTGCCATCTCCAGACCTATAGTAACTTCTATTCTCCCAATTTTTTCAGGGAAAACTAGCAGTGACTCTCCTAGTTCTTTTAGTATCCAGGGATGCCATTTGTCTAAACCTAGAGAACTGAACTTATTAAGAACAGCTAAATCCTCTCTTGGGATAGCTAGGTGGCAGAGTGGATAGAGTACTGGGTCTGGAGTCAAGAAGCACTCATCTTCTTGAGTTCAAATTCAGCCTCAGACACAGCCAGCTATGTGACCCTAGGCAAATCACTTAACCCTGTTTGCCTCAGTTATCTCATTCATAAAATGAGCTGAAGAAGGAAATGGAGAGTCACTCCAGTGTCTTTGCCAAAACAACCCAATTTTATGAAGTTCCCAAGTGGCAGATATGGCCACATGACAACAAAAATCTTTTGTTGCCATTTCTTCACTTAGCTTTCTACTGTTAAACAGTTTTCTTCTGTCTTTCTCATTCTGAAGATTATTCTCTGTGGTAGAGAAAATAAAAACAAAATAACAGTTGAGCAATTCTTCCCTCTGTCCTTTGTGGTCAGTTATACTCATCTCATCCCAGTCCCCCACTTCCAATCAGCTATTCTATCCCTCTTTTGATCTTCCTCTTGTGCCTAACACAATATAAAAGTGCTGGGTGGAGGATGGAGAACATCTAGTTGCTAGCCCTTATTTTATCTTCTTTACATGTCTTTTCTAAAATATAAGTTTATATTAGTTCTGGATCCCTGGGCAAATCAGTCAGTCCATAAACATTTATTAGGCGCCTACTATGTGCCAGGCACTGTGGTGCCAGGAATACAAAGAAAGAGAAAAAAGGCAGTCTCTGCATTTGAGGAGCTCCCCATTAGAAAATGGGGAAGAAAACAAGTATATAAATAGCTATAAACAAACTACATACAGGATAATTAGGAAATGCTTAACAAAGGGAAGGCACTGGAATTAAGAAGGGTTGGGAAATGCTTTCTGTAGATGATGACATTTTAGCTAGATTTAAAAGGAAAAGAGGTAGTCAGTAGATGGAGTACAAGAGGGAGAGCATTTTAGGCATGGAGAAAACGTGGAGAACAGGAGATGAACTGATTTGTTCGTGGAACAGCCAGGTTAAAGAATAAGGTTCAAAGAATATGTGTGGGGTGTAAGATGTAAGAAGACTAGAAAGGTGGGGAGGGGGAAGGACTCTAAATGTCAAACAGAAGACATTAAATTTGATCCTAGAACTGATAGGGAGTCATTAGATGTGGGGACATATAGTCAGATGGACTCTTAAGGCAGTTGAATGGAGAATGGATGGAAGTAGGGAGAGATCTGAGACAGATAGATGCACCAATAGGCTATTGCAGTAGTGGTAATAAGGAATAATACCAGGGTGTCATTTGGGCAGTATCCCAGGATGCCTAGGAAATTCTCTGGTGACTATAAATTACATATCAGATATAAATCTGTATTGGTAGAGGAAATTTCTCACCTGCAGTTCCCCATACTGATGAAATGATATAGAATTGATCAATATTTTCATATAAAATGTGTGTGTGTTGTCAAGAGCGAAATTTAGCAAATGGCAAACTGAGGCAATTCTCTGAGGAGGATATCATTGATAGTGTGATGGACCTATTAATAAAAAGGCTTTACAGTCAGTCTCCAATTGTGCCAAAAGACACCGAAGTGAGGTCCAACAAATTTAAATGTGTCTTCCTTCTGGACCTCCCCGGCCAAGGCAAGGCAATTCTGAATGGTGGATATTTTAAGGAGGAGGTGGGTTAATAGATTCCGTTTCATTATTTCATTGTTGGGAGGAAGTGGGGAAGCAGGCAGGACTAATCCTCATGTTAAAGGATCTATCTGCAGCTAGGTCTGGCTTTCACATGTGGTTTGATTACCGCCTCTCTGGACACCTAAGGAATGCTAGATGTTTCATGAAACTCAACTGCCTCCAGCAATCTTGGCTAGAAAAACAGAAGCCCTTTCAATCAGGTTTTCACTGGCTTCACCTCCTTGTTATAGACCTGGTCACTTCCAACTTTAGTCAGAAAAGCAATGATATGAGTCACTGGGAAGGGACTAACCCCAAGCTGGCTTCTGTTTACTGGGTAAATAGAAGCAGGGTGCCCAGCCCAGACTGATGCCTTGGGAACTGGAAGGGACCACTTTACTCAATAAGGATCTTCAGAAATTGCCTGCCCTTCAAAAGTTGGATTTAACAAAATGAGGGAAAGGAGGGATCACATAGAAATATTGGCAATGAAATAATAAGCACACTATTAATTTTCTTCTTTATGTATATATAATATATGATATATGTATATGCGTATATATATATACATATATATATATATATTACATTGATTTTGGTGCTGACTTATCAAAGTCCAAGCATATATATTTCCTTGAAAACACAGAAACTACTAAATTATAAGGTTATATGAACTATTAATTGTAACTACTCTTTTATGATTTTAATTGTTTGGTTAATTCTTTAGGGGTGTTGTACATGATGGAGGCAAACTAATCAATAAAAATCTGTTATTCAGTCATGTCTGGCTCTTCGTGACCCTATTTGGGGTTTTCTTGGCAAAGATACTGAAGTGGTTTGCCATTTCCTTCTCTGGCTTATTTTATAGATGAAGAAGAAACAAGGCAACCGTGTTAGTTGAGTGACTTGCCCAGGGTCACACAGCTAGTAAATGTCTTTGGTCAGATCTGAATTCATGAAGATAAGTCTTTCTGACTTCAGNTAATAATAATTAGGTAATAATCTTAATAATAAATATATAAGGATAATAATAGTTTTACTACTTTTAAAAAAAACCCTTACCTTCTCATTAGAATTCATACTAAGTATCAGTTCCATGGCAGAAGAGTGGTAAGAATTAGGCGACTGGAGTTAAATGACTTGCCCAGGATCAAATAGCTAGAAAGAGTCAGAAGCCAAATTTGAACCCAAGATCTCCTTTCCCCAGCCCTGACTCTCTATTCACTGAACCACCTAGTTACCCCTTACATCTACTTTACAGGGCTGATGTAAGGATTAAGTAAAAGAACCTTATCAATCTTAAAGTGCTAGGTATCATCATCATCATCACCATCATTCTAATCTTTGGTTTCTGGATTAAGACTTTATAATTCCTACCTTTCTCAGTTCCTCCTGGATGTTTCTTTGGTTTCCCATATACGAATTACTAGAAGTAGGAAATGACCATTAGGTTTGCTAGTACTTTGGACACTTCCTATTACATCTGAAATATATGCCCCAGAATGCCATTGTATCCTTATTGTTCATGGTCTTCCTGACATGTGGCAGCATCAGTCTTAGCAGAAAAGTCAGCCACTAGCCTTCTGAGCAGCTTTTCTAGCTCTTTTTTGGCTGGATGGGTTCTTTTCTGGTGACACCTGTAGGTTTTCCCTATTATTCCTTAGAGAACCAAAGGTCCACCTCAGAGGACCTAGCTTCACCATCTAGGGAAAGAACCTCATAGATGACAGAGTTTCAAAGTTCATTTCCCTTATCAGCCAGAGTCCTTTTTTGCCTTGACTGAGTTCTGTTCTCTTACTGACCAAACACAAATTAGGGTTCTTCATCGCCTCTTCATATATTTTTTTACTTCCTTGTTTTCCCTTTTTTTTAATTCATTTTTTTTTATTTTTTAGAAAAATTTTCCATGGTTAAATGATTTATTTTCTTTCTCTCCCCTTGCAATCCATCCCCCCACCCCCAGCCCTAGCTGACATGCATTTCCACTGGGTTTTACGTGTCATTAATCAAGACCTATTTCCATATTATTGATAGTTGCACTGGGGTGGTCGTTTAAAGTGTACATCCCCAATCATATCCCCATCATCCCATGTTGTTTTTCTTCTGTGTTTCTACTCCCACAATTCTTTCTCTGAATGAATAGTGTTCTTTTTCTTAAGTCCCTCAGAATTGTCCTGGGTCATTGCATTCCTGCTAGTAGAGAAGTGAATTACATTTGATTTTACTACAGTGTATCAGTCTCTGTGTACAATGTTCTCCTGGTTCTGCTCCTTTCACTCTGCATCAGTTTCTGTAGTTCATTCCATTTTGTATGGAATTCCTCTAGTTCCTTTGAGCACAATAGTATTCCATCACCAGCATATACCACAATTTGTCCAGCCATTCCCCAATTGAAGAACACATCCTTGTTTTCCATTTTTTTGCCACTACAAAGAGTGCAGCTATACATATTTTTGTATATGTCTTTTTCCCTATGATCTCTTTGGGGGTACAAACCCAGCAGTTGTATGGCTGGATTAAAAGGCAGACAGTCTTTTAAAGCCCTTTGGGCATAGTTCCAAATTGCCATCCAGAATGGTTGGATCAATTCACAACTCCACCAGCAATGTATTAGTGTCCCAATTTTGCCACATCCCCTCCAGCATTTATTACTTTCCTTTGTAGTCATGGTAGCTAATCTGCAAAGTATGAGGTAGTACCTCAGAGTTGTTTTGATTTGCATTTCTCTAATTATAAGAGATTTAGAACATTTTCTCATGTACTTATTGATAGTTTTGATTTCTTTATCTGAAAATTGCCTATTCATGTCGCTTGCCCATTTATCAATTGGGGAATGGCTTGATTTTTTGTACAATTGCTTTAGCTCCTTATATATTTGAGTAATTAGACCTTTGTCAGTTTATTTCCAATCCTCTCATTTTACTTATGAGGAAACTGAGGCACAGGGTGGTCAAATGACTTACCCAAGATTCAAAATTGAATTTTTTGCTCAAAACCTCTAACTCTTTCCATTATGCCATTCTAAAGCTATTCAAACTGCATAAATGCATTGAGATTATTGACTATCTTGGGAAAGATCTAGAAAATATTGTTATGATTTATTTATTTAATTTAGAGATAGTTATAAAAAGATATGCTGATAAATACCCAGTTTATGCATACAACCCACTCTTAAGTTAGTCTGCATTGCTGACATTTTCTCCATCTCTTTCTTAAGTCTAAACAATCAACAACAAACTAATACATCAAGCCCTGGTTTGCAGCATTTGCCAAGTTCTGAGGTGTAAATGCTGAGACAGAAAATCTGACAACTGGCTCTCACAGGCTGGCACATCCCTGCTTAAAAAGTAAAAATAACTCTTAATTTCTTGCTTTTAATTTTCCTCAGTCTTCTTGTTCAGAGGCCATCTCCTTTCCTCTTAGCTATTTTATTGTTGTTTGGTATTCTTCTCTTGCCTTAAAATAATATTTAGAGCTATTAAGTATCTTAGAGGTCTGTAAACCTATAAAAGGAATGTTAAACTCAGAGAAATGAGGGCCAATAAATATTGCATAAAGATCCTGCAGGTTGCATATTGACTTTAGAAAACCACATATTAGCATCTATGTTCTACTGTATTTTTATTCATTTTGTTAAATATTTCCCAATTGCATTTTAATCTGGTTCTGCTGGAATAGCTCTGGCCACGTGTTCAACACCTTTGATACAGACCAACCCCTCCATTTTATGGAAGAACAATGAGTCTCAGAAAGGTTAAGTCATTTGCCCAAGATCACATAGGTGGTTAAGTGGTAGGGTCAAGATTTAGATGTGAGTCCCCTGTTTCTATTTCTAGCTCTCCTCCCACCTCACCACATTCCCTGCTATGGAACAACAACAGGAAAACAATCTTAAATTGCTTTAATCACTGAAAACGATTGAGTAAGCTCAGTGTTCTCTGTTCCCATGGTCAGGCGCAGAATTTTTGAGCTGGAAATGGAGAATTCAGGCAGAATGGATTCAGTTCTGAGGAAGCCATTATCATGTAGTGTCAGTGAGTAAAATTAACATGTATTTTTAATAAGTCTGTAATTACTTATTCCACAATAGACCATATGGTGTATTCACTTCTCCTGGACTCAACCACTCAAATTGTCGTTTTCTTAAAAATAAAATACACCCCTTTCCCTCAAAGAAAACAAAAGAACAGAGCTCCCAAATATTTCATTAAAGTTGTGTAAAAATTCGGATAGCCTCTCCCAGGCACAAATCTCCCAGCAGTCAGTTTTCTCAGACACCTGCTTTTGCCAAATTTGGGTCCTAACTCTTCCTTTTCTTATTTGTTGGCATAATAGTCTGGATTGAGGACACAATGTCAGCTCTAGATTTTTCAGCCTTAAGTGTTGATTTTCTTGCAGGTCAGACCTAGCATTATTATTTAAATGTAGTCATGGGTATTTTTGTGTCAAAATTGCTTTAAATTGAGAAACAAAGAACTCATTGCTTCTTTCAAGGAACAAACAAATGCCTATGTATTTTTCTCTAGACTCTTAGGTACTTGCAGGAGACCTTTTCTCTGGTGATATTACAGTGAATATATTGGCACACATCAGAGATATTACAGGTTTGGTTCCAGACCACTGCAATAAAGCAAATATTGCAATAAAGAGAGTCATGTGAATTTTTTGGTTTCCCAGAGCATATAAAAGATCTGTTTATACTATACTGTAGTCTATAAAAAAACAATGTACATACCTTAATTTTAAAATACTTCTTTATTAAAAATTGCTAAGCATCATCTGGCTTTTATGGAATTGTAATATTTTGGCTGGTAGCGGGTCTTGTCTCAATATTAATATTTACTAACTGATCAAGATGGTGGTCGTTGAAGGTTGGGGTGGTTGTGGCAATTTCTTAAAACAATGAAGTATGTTGTATCAGTTGACTTCCTTTCATGAATGATTTCTCTGTAGCACGTGATTCTGTTTGATAGCATTTTGCTCAGGGTAGAACTTCTTTCAGAATTGAATTCATTCCTCACGAACTTTGCCGTTGCTTTATCAACCAAATTTAGACAATATTCTTAATATTATTGTGTTTCAGGGAATAGGGAGGCCCAAGGAGAGGGAAAAAAGATGGGGGAATGGCTAGTCATCCAGAACACATACAACATTTATCAATTAAGTTCACCTTCTTATATGGGTGAGGTTTGGTTGCCCCAAAGCAATTACAATAGTATCATCAAAGACCACTAATCACAGATCACCATAACAGATATAATAATAATGGAAAGGTTTTAAATATTGTGAGAATTACCAAAATATGATATAGAGCTGCAATATGAGCATGTGCTTTGGGGAAAATGGTACTGATAGACTTGCTTGACCCAGGGTTGTTATATTTAATGTATAAAATGAAATATCTAGGATTATAGAGGAAACCAATTATATTGAAATGAAAATGTAATTTTTTGTTTAATTTTTTAAAACAAAAAACCACAATATCTGTAAAGCCCAGTAAAGTAGAATGTAATAAAATGAGGTATGCCTGTATATACTTTAGCCATATGACTTTTACGACTTCGTCTGGGGTCTCCTGCAAAAGACTTGAACTTAGCCTTCATTTTACCTTCTCTACTATAAGATACTATATACAACATATTTTCTCCCTCTTGGTTGTGAGGGCATCATATAATTCTCAGAACTTTTCTCTTGCAACACATTTTTCCCCTTAAGAATACATCAATGTCAGCATTAGGAGGCCAACATTGATTTACGTTGGTCAAATATTTTAAAATGCTTAATTGAATTGAATGTTGGCAAGGGTGTCAAACTGATCTCCAAGGAAACTTGAATCTTTCATAATTAGAACGACTGGCAATTATATAGCGACAGTCACAAGAACCTTTCCGTATATTACTGAGTGGAATGTCAGTTTCATGGGGGTCAGGACCATTTTTATTTGTCTATATTTTCCCATTGCCTCCCACAATGCCTGACACATAGCAGATGCTTAATAAATGCTCGCTGAATTGTATCAGATTTGATTTCACATTCTTGGAGTCATCCACCAACTCTTTTACTTTCTCTCATCTCCGATGACCAATTCATTGCCACATTCTTTTATTTCTTCATCTCCAGTATCTCTCTCCCCCAGCTTTCCCCTTCTCTCTATTCACATGGCAACCATCCTAGTTCTGGACCTTATCACCTCCCACCTGGCCCATTTCAATAGCCTTCTAGTGGTTTTTCCTGACTCTCTTTCTACTGTTCATGTGAAGCAAATAATGCAATCTGGCCATTCTCATTTACAGAGGGGTTAAATGATTTGCCAAATGTCACAGAGCTAATAAGGGAAAATGTCAGAACTAAAACCCAGGATCTCAAATTCTTAGCCTAATATTCTTTCTACTATGTCCACACTGCTTCTTGCTTTAATGAAAAAAGGGGCCATTAGTAACAACAGAAACATGCTGCTTTCTGTAAGACATAACACTTAACTTAAAGGGATGGTTCTTAACCTTGGGTTCATCAACCCCCAATGTGTCTATGGTTTTTTTAGGGGGTCTATGATCTTGAATACAAAAAAAATCACATTTTTATTTCAATATAATTGGTTTCCTTTGTAATCCTAGATATTTCATTTTATACATTAAAAATAACATTTAGAGATTGAGTTCATAGGCTTCACAAGATTTCTAAAGGGATCTATGACCCAAAGAAAGATAAAGAACCCCTACCTATCTTTGATTTGAAGAGCTCTATGAAAGTAGAGTCAAAGGGGTTGGGTGCAAACTCTTAATACTAATGCTTACTAATTACATGGAACTTCGGGCAAATTACTTCTCCACCTCTCTGGAGGGAAGACGACTCAAAGACCCTTGACAATTCTAAATATATAGTTCTCGTAAGCACTTTCTTTTCTCCTCTGACACTGCCTCCATCATAGTGTAAGCCCCCATCATCTCACCTCACACCTGGCCTATTGTAATAGCCTGCTGATTGGTTTCCCTGCCTGAAGTCTCTTCACTTCTGTCCATCCTCAGTTCATCTGTCAAACTGATCTTTTAAGGCTCAGGTTTGAACATGTCACTCCGCCCGCCCTTAATTCAATCAGCTCCAGTGGCGATCTTTCACCACCTGGATCAGATATAAAATCTTCCATTTGGTGTTTAAAACCTTACCCCCACCCCTACATCCATTTCCAGTGTCAGGAGACACTGGCCTCCTTATTCTTCTTTACACTAAAGATTCCATTTCATGACTGGATATTTTCACTGGCAGACTTCGAAACCTAAAACTCTCTTCTTCCTCATCTCCATACCCTTGGATTTCCAGGTTTCTTCCAATCTCAGCTAAAGTTCTGCCTTCTGCTAGACGCTTTCCTGATTCTCCCTAATGCTAATGCCTTCTCTCTGTTGATTATTCTCCATTTATCCTATATGTATCTCATTTACATGCTGCTTGTCCCATTAGACTGTGATCTCCTTGAGAGTAGACTCTGCCTTTTTTTGATATCACTAATGCTTATCACAGTGCCTGACACATAGAAGGTATTCGTATTTATTAACTGATTACGATTCTTGATTTAGATCAGAGGTGTCAAGAAGGCCATCAGAGGACCTCTCTTGAGTATAGCCTGAACCAGATTAAAATTGTTTTGAATGAAAATTAATCTTGTAGACCTTATACTAAATTTATAAATATTTATTAGTAAAGAGAAAGGAGAGAAATAAGGTTTCCAGCCCAGCACAATGGCCTCTTGCCAGAGATCACAAGCAAGATAAGAACCTCTGGGAGGGCTCAGAGAATGGTGGGGAGAGTGAGACCAGGAACCCAAAAGAGGGACAGAAACCAAGAGACGAGGGAAGTTTCCCCCACTGGCTTCTCAGACCTCATCTTAGCCCCTCCCCTGGATCCTTCACTTGGCCCTCTGGGACTTTTACCAGTCCTGCCCAGACATGTGATCCCTATGTTGAGTCTTTCTGGAATTGGACTGAGTTTGAGGTACCTTAGATATTTAATTCACACAAAATAAAATTGGGATGAGGTAGGGGGCAGCTGGAGATGAGAGGACCCAGGTTCAAATTTGGCCTCAGATTGTTCATAGCTATGTGACCCTGGCCAAGTCACAATGCCAATTGCCTATTCTGTCATAGATTTGATACTAAGACAGAAAGCAGGGGGAAAGAAAGAAAGAAAGAGAGAAAGAAAGAAAGAGAGAGAGAAAGAAAGAAAAAAAGAAAGAAAGAAAGAAAGAAAGAAAGAAAGAAAGAAAGAAAGAAAGAAAGAAAGAAAGAAAGAAAGAAAG
>NC_058130.1:602799832-602821558 GCF_016433145.1 Gracilinanus agilis | reverse complement strand
GAAGGAAGGAAGGAAGGAAGGAAGAAAGAAAGAAAGAAAGGGAGAAGAAAGAAAGAGAGGAAGAAAGTAAGAAAGAAAGAAAGAAAGGAAGGAAGAAAGGAAGGAAGAAAGAGAAAGAATGAAAGAGAGAAAGAAAGACAAAGAGAAAAAGAAAGAAAATATTTAACAAAATAAAAGTAAATAAAACCTAATAGTCTCAATATGTTTGCAGGAATCCTTATATAAGGTTTAATGATTTCATTTTTATTTGGGTTTGACACCACTGATTTAGTAGTTACCCTTCTGGAAATAGAGGGAAGAAAAGAGCTCAGATTCCACTTCTTTGACTTCACTAAGAATTTTAAGTTAACAATATCAACGATTTCGGCACGTCTGCTGACTTCTCTGCTTTGCTAGCAGGCAAACTTCTAACTCGAGTTTCATTCTATGGTTTTGGTCAAGTCACTTCATTTAACCATGCCTCAGTTTCCCCTACTTGTGAATTGAAAATTAAAATTTGCCCTCTATCTTGAAAAGGATGTGTCCTCTAGTCTGAAAGGTAGTCCTATAAATGTCAAGCCCTTATTCCCAGGAAAAGGTCTCTATCTAAGTAGTGGGTTATTATTTTCCATTTAGCTCCTCAAGAGAAAACACATATTCACTCCTGACTGAGAGATGCTCTGAAGCCAGCCCCCAATCCCACAACCAATCCCTTGAGACATACTTTAGATGTCTGCATATTAACCTTTCTCTACTGAACACCTCTAAATGTAGCACATTGGGATTATACAAGTAAGATCCCTATGGCATATATAAATATCTCAAGTCTTTTGGAGTAACTAATCAATAAAATAGTTTCGTTTTAATAAGGAATCTTAGAGGCTATTTAGGCTGACCACTTTCATTTTATAAATGAGAAGACAAAGGGCCAGAGAGGTGACTTGGATAAAAAATAGTTAGAAAGTGGTAGACTTGGGATGTGAAATCAGATCATCTTAACTCCAGATACAGTCAGTCCCTTGCTCCTACCCCATGCTACTAGCTACCAGACAAGCAAGCTATTAGATGTCTCTGTGGCTAGAACTTTGAACCTGAAGTCAGAATAGAGACAGCTGTGGCTCAATAATTAAGAGCACTGGAATCAGAAAGACCCGCGTTCAAATCTTCCCTAAGACACTTCCTAGCTGTGTCACTTACTCTCTGATGGCCTGACATAAGGATCCAGGGGAAAAGGAAATGACAAACCACTCTAGCAAGGATGCCAAGAAAACTCCATGGATAATTGAGGGCCATGGGACCTTGAAGAGTCAGACGAGACTAAGCAACAGAGTCAGAAGAAACTGAGGTCATCATCCAGCCTCAGACATTTCCTAGCTGTGTCATTCTGGAATTATTAACTTAACCATTTGTCTGCTTCTAGTTATTGCAAAATAGGGGTAATACTCTGTCTCACCCCATCTGTTGATATTTGTAAAGTGCTTTGCAAACCTTAAAATGCTAGCTGTTATTATAAAAGCGACACTGGTTTTGGAGTCAGAAGACCTAGTTTAAGTTTAAATTCTGCTACTAATTGGCTATGTAATATTAACTAGTCCATTCCTTGAAAGCCTGGACCAAATGATCTCTCAAGTTTCCTTCTAGCTCTAACGTAGACTCAAACCTATTCACAGGATGATGGAATTAAACTTGAAATGACCCAGAAGTATTCTAATCCAACTCCTTCATTTTATGGGTAAGGAAATTAGATACCAGAAAAGAGATATGACTTGGTAGAAGTCACCCGTCTAGGAAGAAATATGTCCATGATTTGAACTCAGATCCTCTATTTCTAAAATTCATTGTCTGTTACATTAGGAATCAAATCTCTGATGTCTTTGGTAGAGAAATCTCAGCTAAGAAAACTCCCTCTACCTATGTAGGTGGTCAGCACATTTTCTGCAATTTATGGTCTAAGAGGGCTGCCTAGGGAAAAGATGTCAAATATGCCCCATTTAGCCCACAACTCTTCCCAGTTTGCCCCAATCAGATTAAAATGTAATTGGTAAATACTAAAAAAAAAAAAAAAAATGTAAAAATACAATAAAATATAGATAATGTTAATATCTGCTTTTCCAAATTAATATGGGGCCCGCAGGGATCTTTACTTAGTGTTTAGTGGTCCCATTTCTATTTTAGTTTGATTCCACTGGTCTAGACTCAAAGACACTATTAAGTGTTAATTGTTAAATTAAGTGACTTGCCCAGGGCCACGCAGCTAGTATGTGTCATGATCTACCTGACTCCAAGGACTTGCTATCTAACCACTAAGTAAAATCTCCTTTTGCAAATTTACCTCATATGGTAATATGTGAAATGAGGGGAAGGAATTTTTTGGCTGTTTTTCCTGATGAAGTTTACTGCTGGAATTAACCGAACAATAACCAAGTCATGGAAAATGGAAGAAGCTGTGACGATTTCCTCAATAAGCAGAGCCACCAGGCAATCATTGACAATAAAATTGTGAATTCAGCAATTCCATGCTGTGTTTTAATTTTCTGGCACTGGCATGCCCATTATTTAAACATGCATTTGGGCTGGTGCCAGCCAGCCCCCCTCACCAAAGCAAAGGATGGGCTGTGAGAGGTTTCCTAAAGTGCTCACCAGCTGAGCTAGGGCTGTTACTAACCTTTCTGCCCTTAAGGAATAAGAAGAAGGAGAGAGAAAAGGACCATGGGAAGAGGAGATAGATGGGGATAAAAAGAGGATGAAAAAAAGTAGGGAATAATGCTGAGGAGGGAACAGGTATGAATGAAAAGAAATGATTAGAACAAGAGAAGTTGTAATCCATGATAAATAAACCCAGGAGGGAGATATTCAATGCAGGAATAACACCTGGGAAGCATAGGAAAGATGGGATAATCATGAGGGGAATCTCTGGGCTTTGAAGTACAGGAAGGAAGAAAGTTAAACGATTGTATCAAACACAGGAATAAAAGGACAACAGACAGAAAAGGGATCAAGGGAGACAACGGAGGGTGAATTTGGAACTGATTTGCCTCTTCATCAATTTGAAGTGATATCTGAATTAAAAGTTTTCGTAATCCAGTTTGGAATATCAACCAAGGATTCTTTATCTAAATTTAATTTAACTTTTTTTCTTTTAACATACAGTAGCATGAGACTATGCCAGACAGGAAAGTACAGGAACAGATGAGAGGACACCACTGTTTGCCTCCTGTTTGTTTTCACTCATTTGAGAATCCATTTAAAATGTATCTTTCCCTTTTGCCAATTGCCTTTATGTGGCTCTCAAATTACCTTATTTAGGAACACATACAAAAACAATATTCCATACATCTGCTTCAGTTTTTCTCCACCACTTTTGTGGATTTTCTCTTCCTGGCTCCTTAAGAAAATGGAATGAAGTCTTGCAGATTTCTCCTGTTTCACTGCCAAACTTTCCTTCCCTCGCTTGATATATGTATAACTCAAGAGAATGAGTGGCCAGGAATGGCAAAACTCTAGCAACTGGTGAAATCAACACTCGAGATGTTGTGACTTAAACATTAAGTGATGGGGACCAGCAAAGTCTAAGCTTGACTTGGCTCTTAGGGGATTATTAATGAAACCAATGAATTCTGGCTAAGGGAGAGGGGTGGATGCTTTCGTCAATGACCCAGCAACCTCTAGAGGAGGGATTTATGTCATGGACTCCTTTGGCAGTTTCTTGAAGCCTAAAGACCCCCTTCTAAGAAGAATGTTTTGGGGGCAGCTGGGTAGCTCAGTGGATTGAGAGTCAGGCCTAGAGACGGGAGGTCCTAGGTTCAAATCCGGCCTCAGACACTTCCCAGCTGTGTAACCCTGGGCAAGTCACTTGACCCCCGTTGCCTACCCTTACCACTCTTCCACCTATAAGTCAATACACAGAAGTTAAGGGTTTAAAATTTAAAAAAATTAAAAAAAAAAGAAGAATATTTTCAATGCACAAAAAATACATATGATTGCAAAAGAAACCAATGAAATAGTATCTTATGTGTGCATGTATACATATATATTCACATCTGTGTGTATATGTATTTTAAAACTTATAGACCTCGGGTTAAAAAATTCTGTTCTATGCTGGACTCATATTTCATATCAGTGTATTTACAGTTTTATTGGGGGGTTTTGGTTATGTTAGAGTTTGCTCTTACAACAATGACCAATATGGAAGTGTGCTTTGCATAACAATAAAAAATGGGGGAAAAAAAGGAAATTCTGTTCTTTAGAATATTTATTTTGTTACTGGCCTTGAAGCTGACCTTCCTTAAATCTGTATAACTCTCAGGGAGGCTCCAATCCACTCCATAGCCAATCATCTCAATGTGGTGCCAGCAGCATTCCCAAAACTTGGTTTCAAGATGCTTCAGATAAAGCTATTTCTATGTAGCACACATCAGTGAAAAAGCAGCCTGAAAGCACTCCTGGTCTTTCTGCAAGGCTTTCTGTTATTCAGCTATATAGGGACATACAGGATTCCAGTAGCCCCCGGGTGAAACAGATAGGACAATCATGGTTTACACCAAGCAAGATCTCTAACTGTGAAGCCATTTGTGCCATGATTGCTGGTCCAGTGGAGACTAATATCTTGGATTTAGTCCCCGCATGGACCCATTAGCTTTGCTCTCTTTTATGGCCAAAGGCTAGACCACCAACTCCTGCCAGTTTTCTTACAAATGTATGCCATTTGTGAATGAATAAGTGGGTATCAAGCTATTGAGATAAACTTTTACCCACAGGGGAAAATTCATTCATGGCGCAGTTCTCACATGTGAAAAATCATAGAATCACAGATAGTCAGAGGCAGAAGAGAATATAAAAATCATTTAATCCAGTGATTTTGAAACCTTTTTTTTTTTACTCGTGGCACATTATTCTTTACTGTGAGGAGTCACATCACATTGAATGTTTATGTTAGGAAAGCTATAGGAAAGTATGGAGACCCAGCACATGCTCAATTTTTCTTTCACAAAAAAAAATTGTTTTTGTTGAATTTTTTCTAAATTCCAGATCCGAAGTGTTTTGAGTGTGCTGTATTTTTGTAACAGACAAGCTGCATTTATTTTATGAACACTAAATTTATTGTTTTATATATGTTGGGCTAGTAATATGTATATTTAAAAATTACTTATAATCGTCTTTTATCTGAAATAACATAAAATCCAAATTTTCACAGGATACCTAGTAAAACTCACTTCACTTAGAGAGCCAGAGATCTAATTCAGTACTCTGTTTACATATTCGTCAAAATCCCTTATAAATTAAATGTTTTGGCCATTCTAACTACATTTTTATCCATGTCACCCACATTGCTACCATATCCTCTATTCCATTTACCACATCAATCTCATTATAAAGTAGCTTAATTGAAACCCTGGTATTAGAGGCTACTGCCTCCTCCTCCTCAGAGTTAGCAATTATATAGTGCTTTAAAGATTGCAAAACACTTTACATATGCTATTTCATTTCATCTTCATAATAACCCTGTTAGGCAGATGCTCCTATTTTCCCCATGAGGCTGAGGACACTTATGTCTAGGACCATGTAGCTACCAATATATCTGAAGCGAGATTCAAATTCATGTCTTCTTGACTTTGAGTCCATGCTCTATCTATTGAATCACCTAACTGTCCTCTTGACACAAAGAAATTGGGCACACTTGGAGGATCTCCTTATTTTTGTTTGTTATGCCTCCCATTATCTATCTATCTATCTATTTATCTATCTATCTATCTATCCATCTATCTATCCATCTATCTTATCTATCTTTCTTTCCGTCTGTCCATCCATCCGTGTGTTCATTTATAGTTTTGTATCTATGATCTAGATATATAACTATGTGTATATCTAGATAGATATCGATATATCTAGAGCTATATCTGTCTCTCTTAATTCTCTATTACTTCATAAGTTTCTTGAGGACTCTATCTTATTTATGAGACAGTGTGGTATAGTGACCATATCTTTCCATCATTTCCAACCAGCTAATCCTCAGTATTAGGCAGCCTCCACCATCTCTAGGGGCCTGAGCTTTGCTGAAGAAAATTACAAAATTGAATCAATTTTACCTACTACAAATTCATGCCGCTTCCCCTCTGCTGGGCCTTCACTGGAGCTCAGCAGTCCTTTTATTCCACACATATTGATTCCATATTCTGTGTTCCATTTCTCACATCAACTGTTCTGAATATTTTCCTCTCTACTCAAGGTCCTTATTACACACCCGGCCCCCAGATTTTTAACAGATGACCCAGCCTTCTACTTCTCCAAAAAGACCAAGGATATCTGATGGGAGGTCCCTGAATCCTTTACTTGCTAATTCACTTGCCCTTCTTCTCCATTTGTCTTCTAGAATGAGCTAGCCCTCTCTTGTACTGGGTTTATTTGGCTACTGGTGTCCTTCTGCCTCCTCTAGGATCTTGCCCTGAATCTCTCATGAATCTTCAGACATTCCCTATTTACTGTTTCTTTCCCATCTGCCTACAAACTGTTCAGGTCTTTCTAAACCTAAAAAAGATTTTAACCCTGCTAAGCCATCCAGCTACCCTCCCATCTGTTTTCCCCTTCTTGGTCTAACTTAACAGTAGTTAAACCCAATGCCTTCCTTTGCTCATCATTTGTCAGCCCATTCTAGGCTGGTTTCCATCCCTATCACTCAGGGAAACTGCTTATTAGAGTTGACTAATACACTAACGACCTCTTTGTCAATGGCTTTTTCTCAGTTCCAATCTTAATCTTTCTTTCTCTCCTCCCCCCTTCCCCATTGCTATTTCTGTCTCTCTCTGCATCTCTATCTTTAAGTCTTGAGCTATTTTCTCCAGTGTTTGATATCATTTCTCATCAAATGAGAGTGTACAGAGAGAAAGTAGAAAAGGGTCCAAGACAAAAATTCGGGGCACATCCCCACTTAGAGAGCATGAAATGAAAGAGGAAGCAGCAGGTGAGCCTGAGAAAGGTCTATGCTAAGCTTCATTTGAGGGCAGGTAGGTGGTATAGTGGATAGAGCCCTGGTCCTGGAGTCAGGAAGACTCATCCTAAATTTAAATCTGACTTTAGTCACTTACTAGCTGTGTGACCCTGGGCAAGTAGCTTAACTCTATTTGCCTCAGTTTCCTCATCTGTAAAATGAACTGGAGGAGGAAATGGCAAACCACTCCAGAATGTTTAGTCTCAGACACTTAACAGCTGTGTGAGCCTAGGCAAATCACTTAACCCTATTTGCCTCAGTATCCTCACATATATTTTCCACATCACCTATAAAGTGAGCTAGAGAAACCACTTCAGTATTTTTACCAATAAACCCCTTCATGGGATCACAAAGAGTCAAACATGACTAGAAAATGCTTGCACCACAAGAAGTTGCATTAAGAGGGTCTCAGTGTCCAGCACAGTCCAGAACAAGGAAGTCATATTTTCTACAGGAGAATTTTTCTTCCTTTAAAATCCAAGATAACACTGACCTCCTCTAATGACTCCTTCTCGCTCTCTCTCCTTTGTCTTTTTGACTGCTGATTGTCCACATTCTCCAGTATTTGTCTTTTCTTTCTCTTTTTGTTGTTGAGTCATTTTTCAGTCTTATCTAACTCTTCCTGACTGTATGTGGGGTTTTCTTGGCAGAAACACTGGAGTGGTTTGCCATTTCCTTCTCCAGCTCATTTTACAGATGAAGAAACTGAGGCAAATGAAGTTAAATGACTTGCCTAGTCTCACACATCTAATAAGTGTTATACAGCAATAGAAATATTGTTTGTAGAATGGCTCATGTATGTTCACCTCCAGAAAAAGAACTGATAAATAGAAACAAGCAAGACATAGTTTTAAATATATATATATATACATATATATATATGTGTGTATATATATATTTTGTTGTTGTTGTTGTTAAGTGATGCCCTTTTCTAGTGTGGGGAGGGAGTTACATGGGAATTTTAACATAAGAAACAAATTAATTCATTAACTAAAAAGTTAAAAATTATATATTTAGTCATCTCATCCTTTCTGAAGCCACCATTTTGTTAGGCTATCATCAACTTGAACAGTACTGGACAAGGCAATGCCATGGTAATTTATGCTTAGTGGTGGAATGAGTTAGAACCAACACCATGAGGACATTGGAATCTGAAACCATTGCTCCTATTTGGGAACTCCTTTTCTTATTCACTCATGTTTTTATATGGTCCATCTTTATCTCAAGCTTGGAAGTGAAGCATCCTGGAACATCTAAGTCCCATTAATCTGACATTACTGTGAAAGGCCTGGGCGTAACTGGAAGAATTGGGAGCATGTTTTTTAGAAGAGTGGAGGTAAACACCACATTTGTATCTATTCAGTGTAATGGAAAGAGTACTGATTCTAGAGTCACAGAACCTGAGTCTGAATCTTCTGTCCCGCTACTTGTATATTTTATTACCTTGGACAAGTCAATTCCTTTCTCTGGATGTTAGCTTCCTCCTCTACCAAACGTGGTAGTGGTCTATATCATCTCAAGGTCCCTTCCTGGTCTAGATTCTATGACTTTAATTTCTTCCAATCAAGGCACGGACGTTTGTTTATTCTGAATTGTTATGGGTATGGGAGAAATGGGTGTAAGACTGGAAAACTACCTGGAAAAAGAATTAAGTTAATTTGATCTGGGACAGCTAGGTGGCACAGCAGATAAAGCTCTAACCTTGAAATTAGGTAGACCTGAGTTCAAATCCAGACCCAGTTCATATCAAATTCAAACACTTACTAGTTATGTAACTCTGGGCAAAGTCACTTCACTTTGTTTACCTCAGTTTTCTCATCTGTCAAATGAACTGGAGAGGAAAATGGCAAACAAGTCCTGTATCTTTGCCAAGAAAACCTCAAAAAGGGTCACAAAGAGTCATACGTGACTGAACAATTACCAGAAGCCATAAGAAGTCACCAGAGTGATTTCGTTAATGATTCAGCTCCTCAGATTGATTTTATCCTGATGTTAACTGTCTATCCCATCCTCAGGTATTTACATGAGAGGCACTTTGTAAATGCAAATGGCATTGATACACGGACATTTTTATTTATTCATGGGTGCACCTAGCAGGACAGAGGAACCAAAGGAAGCAAGCTTGAAAGGTTTGGTTTACACTCCTGCTCTGTTAATGTCCATCAGGGCAAAGAAGTGGGGGTTGGGGGGGAGGATCGATGAGTCCAAGCATGCCTTTAATGTAATATATTAACTGTGGACCTATAATCTAATAACGGTCCTGCTGCTCCCAAGCTCACAGGAACCTCTCACATTTCCTAAGAGCCAGAATAGCTGAAGAAGCATCACTCTCTCTCTCTCTCACACACACACACACACACACACACACACACACACACACAGATGGATACATATACACAGACCCACAGATACACACACACAGAGACAGACAGACACAAACACAGACACACACACAAACACAGATAGATAGGCACACACACAGACACAGACAAATAGACACATAGATACACACACATACAGACAGACACACAGACATAGACAGACACACAGACAGATATACACCCACAGAGATAGATACACACAGAGACAGATTCACACACAGACACACGGATAGAAACACACAGACACAGACAGATAGATACAGACACACACACACAGATAGATACACATACATAGACACAGACAGACACGCACACAGACACAGAAAGATAGGTACACACAGAGACACAGACAGACAGATATAGACAGACACACACAGACACACAGACGGATATACACCCACAAAGACAGACACACACAGAGAGACAGATACACGCACAGACCCACAGATAAGACACAGACAGACAGACAGACAGACACACACACACACACACACACACACACCCCTCAAACCAGAATTAACCCTGGGGTGAAGTTACTTCTGCCCCCCTGACGCCTCACTTCTGAGCTGTCACCACAAACTCCTTTTACACACAGACGCCAACATGCCAATTAAAAGCCCAGTTTGCAGGAGGACAATAGACTAGAACCTGGTTTTTCTTCTTTTCTTTCTGAACAAAAGGAAAGGCTTTACATGACAGCTCCAGGGATTGTACAGAAGCCCCGGCTCCTTTGTGCCATCCCGGCTCCCCGAAACCACACACTTCCTTGCTAGGGCCTGTGTGGCTCGGGCAGAATGACTAACAAAAGGAGACAAGACTGTCACGAATCAGGATTATTTGCAAAGTTTCATCTCAGTGGCAAAGGGATGGCCCAGAAAGAGGGGAGCACTCTCCCGCTTCATTTGTGCCCCTTGTGAGCCCAAATTGTCCGTGCCTCTCCCAGTAATCCTTGCCTCTGTGACACCCCCAAGCCGCACAGCCCAGGCCTTCACCTCTACATTATTAATCATGTTCCCAGCACTTTACTTAGCGGGTTACAAGTGCTCGCTTAGACTCAAGACTCTGTCGAGTGAGCAAATTAAAGAGGCCCACTCCATGCTATGAAAATGCTTCCATTCAGCCTAGTCATTTCCCTAAATGCTTCTCCACCTCAAATTGGTATTCAACTCATGTTGTGTGTTTTTTAAACCCATCTTATCGTTCAATAATTTTAAGCTACTCCTCAGGACAAGAATTCAATCTCTTCTGCAGGGTACGTAGGCATATCCACTTTCTATATCCACATGCACAAATATAGACATATAAACTAATGCATACATAGCCATAGCTGCCTATGTTACACAGGCACATAAATGTGCATACATGCATGAATACACAACACCCTGTGCATGTATGGACATGCATGGGTTCCTTTAGGCCCCCTCCATCTGAGTAGATTCTCTTTTCTATTGTGTTTCAGTCATTCAATGGCAGGGTGTTGTTGTTTTTTTTGTTTTTTTGTTTTTTTTTTTTCTGGCAAAGAGAGATTACAAATGCAATCCCTGAACTGCAAAGAGAATGGTAGGTTCCTTTTGTGCCTTTTCCCATCCAAGTTGTTCCAACCTTTGTCATGGTAATCAGCTATCAGAATTTCACAGCCTGAATATTCGCTCAACTCCTCACTATGTGTTTGTTACCCCAGGTATTTTTTTTAATTGGTCCCCTGTCTCCTCTTTCCTTAGAGGGAAAGGGACTAAAAAAATCTTACCCATTTAAGATGGTCAATATTCAAAGTTGGATGCCAAGTAGTTTAGGTGGGAGAGTTATCCAGGTTCAGAAAGCATTGTGCCTCTCCTCAAAAATGCATTCCTTGTCAGATGGAAAGTCAGCCCTTCACCTGTTAAACTTCCCTAGCTGCATAGTAGATTAGAGGCAGTTTAGCAAAGTGGATTTGGAACTGATCTGGATGTCAAGAAGACGTGGGTTCCAGTCCTGAGTTGTGCCCTGTGATGATGAGCAAGTAACATAAGCTCTCAATGATCTGCACAACTCTCTAAGAATATATGAGTTGCAGAAAAATGGTTGACTTTTCTAGTAGAGAGAATTCCTCACCAATGAAATCTCATGCCCATTTGGGGTCTCTGATTTCTGTTTAGAGTACACAATAGATATTGATTGAGAATTGGCCATAATATTGATTTTTAAAAAGCTTTCCATACTGGAAAATATTGTAATAATGGCTAGATAACCAAGTTCCTTGCAATTTTCATCTAAAATCTTCCCTTTCAAGGAATTTACATAAGCTTACTAGACTTTATAAGATGATCATAAGATGGTCTTGCATCATTTCCTGGAAGGATAGGTAGCTTTGGAGAAAAGATTCTATGTGGGGCATGGAAAACATTTCAGAAAAAGGGAATAAAAACACAAGGGGTATTTCTTATTTATTGAACAAAGGCCTAGTGAATTTGTGCAAGAAAGAGAACAATTCGACCAAAAAGTTTACAGTTTAAGAGCCAGAATCAAAGTCTGAGATCATCTAAAGAGGAGAAGAGCAACTAAGTTGAAGTTTGCCAAAGTCTTGTTCCCTCAGTCAATAGTTCTCAAAGTGTGATGCAGGAGGAAGAGTCTCTAGATGAATAAGGGGGCATTTTATAATTAATCTCCAAGTTTTTATTTATTTATTAAAAAATTTTTTTGAATTGCAAGTAGAAACAATTTTTAACAATTGTTATCGGGCATTTTGTGATACACATTTTCTCCCTCTCTTCTCTTGGAGACAGCAAGTTGATTTAGGTAGGTTATACCAGTGCTGTTATGCAATACATATTTCCATATTCCTCATGCCAGGAACGAAAACACATCTTGCACATATATAAGAAAAAAAACTAATGAAGGAAATAAAGAGAAAAATGGAATGTTTTGATTTGCATTGAGAGACCAGCCTTTCTATGATTTTGGATAACTGAGTCCCTTGGAATTATCTTGGAACCTTGCTTTGCTGATAAGTTTAGTCCATGACAGTAGATCATTGTATAATATTTCTGTTTGTAGTGCATGCAGTGTTTTCCTGGTTCTGCTCATTTTACTTTGCATCATTTCTCACTAAATATTTCTTCATTATCTCCTATCTGCCAGCCCTAACTTCTTGGAAGGATTTTCTTGGGTAAGATAAAGATGCTTAGGATGACATAGCTTACTGACAAAGAAAAGTATTTTTTAGGAGGGAAAAGAAGTCTTACAATTTAGCAAATCATTCTATGGTCTTGCATTGTTTTCTGTTAGTTTTGTATCTGTTAGACTACTAGGCTTTGAAGGTCAGAGGAAGAGAAGCTAGGCTTGTTCCACTGTGGGAAAAAGTAGCCACAAGAGATGGAAGCTCCAGAAAGGCATCTTTCCACATAAGGAAATATTTCCTTTCTATAGTAAAGCTTATCAAAAGTTGAATGGCTACCCATGTTGTTGCTGAGTTCCCCATTACTTAGATCTGATCCAATCCAACCCAATGGAACAAATGTTTATCCTAGGCACCAGAATGAACAGATATTTATTAAGTACCTATTATGTGTGAAACATAAGTACCTACTCTTTATTATCTATTAAGTGCCTACTATGTGCAAAACATAAAACTGTACTAAGCATTGGTGATATGCATACAAAGCAACAAAACAGCCCCTACTATTAAGGAGCTTAGAATTTATTGAGCTAATAAAATATGTAAACAGAAATAAACATGACATTCTGAGAAGAGAAACAGCACTAAATTTTAAGAGGGAAAAGAAGACTTGCACACATGTGCATCATTCTATGGTCTTCCATCATTTTCTGGAAAGATAGATAGCTTTGGAGAAGAGATTCTATGTGAGGCATGGGCAGCATTTCAAGAAAAAGGAATAAATATACAAAGGGTGTTTCTTGTTGATTGAACAAACGCACAGATAAGCCTAGTGAATTTGTGCAGGAAAGAGAACAATTTGACCGAAAAGTTTACAGATTAGGAGCCAGAATCAAAGTCTGGGATCACCTAATAGAACCCCCTCATTTTACAGTTGAGGAAACTGAGGTCCAAAAGAGCTAATGTCACACAAAGAAAAGAAAAAGAAGAACCAGGATTCAAACATGTGTCTTCTTGATTCTCAATAGAGTTCACTTTTCATCACACCATGCTACTTCCTCCAAAGAATGGTAAATGTGAGGAGATGCTGGAAATTCTAGTTTTTTTTTTTAATGTTCCAGAAATTCACCTTAACTCAATCTCCTCATTTAACATATGAGGAAATTGAGATCTGGAGAAATAAAGTGATTACTTATGGACACTAAGTGAATGGGTGACAGCTACCTTTGCAACCTGTTTCTCTTGACTCCTAATTCTTAACTTTCTAGATGTCAGGGGAATCTAGATTATTATGAGCTTTGAAAAACAGGCAAAGTCGTCTTCTATTCAAGACAGTAAGGACTAGGTAGTTATTATAGGTTGTCTGTTGGGGTAGTGATTCAATGAAAGTAATATTTAAGGTAAATTAATCTGGCAGCTGCCTACATTACTGGAGAAGGGAGAGACTCGTCAGAGAACCCAGTTGGCAGGCTATTTTAGTAATCTAAGTGTGAGGTGATGAGATTTACAAAATAGCAATGTTTGTTTTGGTTGTAATGAACTAATCATTTAATTCACATTTCATCAAAAGCAGAGCTTATTTTCCAATTATTTTAAGTTAGGATTCTAGTTGAGAAGTGGAATAACTGTTATGTTGGGCTGAGAATTCAGTGGATCTTTTTCTCTGAAAGAAATAGTCCCCTTCAGACAACCACAGAGACAATATTTGAGAACCACTGTCCTAAGAGGCTATATGTTAATAAATTAAATGGTGGTGGAATGGTGGAAGGCATAGCATTAACTTAAAGAACTAGTCACTTCTTTCACAAGATCAATATATCCTAAGCCCCCACATTGCCTATGAAGTAGATGGTTGCTCTTATATTACAGGACAGTTGACTGACTTATCCAGCATTCTTTGGTAAATCATTAGTCCAAGCAAGAAAAGAAGTGGAACCAGATTCAGTCAGCATCACTGACTCTGATTTCCAATTCAGTGCCTTCATTCACTAGGAATGTTGGCTGCTTTTTCAAGGAAACTTTTTCCCCCATAAGAGTGGATTTTCTGAAGTAGCTTTAGCACTTTGATAGTTTCCAGACTGTTGATGTCAATGATAGACATCTACTTTCCTTCCATGCTCATGACTTTGAAGGTAGGAAAGGCAGGGAGTAAAAAGATGTCACTGTCACCTTAACAAGGGGGAAACACTCCTCCCTCCCCAATATGAACTCCAATAATTAGAGTAATGCAAACTAAAATAACCCGAAGGTATCACCTTACCCCTTGTCAAATTGACAAAAATAGGCAATCATGAAAAAATTAAATGTTTTTTTGAGGGGATTGTGGGGAAACTGGAAAGATAGAACATTATTAATAGGGCTATATAAATTGGTATAAGCTTTTGGGAGAACAATCTGGTCATATACGATAAGTTTAAGAACTGATTAAGCTTTCAAACCAGTGGTTTCACTACTAGGACTAGACTTTCTCAAAATAAAGACCTATAAATAATTCATAGTTACTTTCTTTGTAATACCAAAACATTGAACAACCTACATTGACTGGGGAATGGTTGTATAAATTATGGGCTAGAAATACAGTAGAATATTGTCGAGTTCTAAAAACACTCAACTATGATGAAATATAGAAAGCCATATGAAGTATGGAAAAAGTAGAATTAGAACAATATATACGTTGACTATAATTATATATACACACATATTTATACATATGTAAAAATGTATATATATATATGTAGACATGTATGAAATGTATATATGGCAATCAAACTTTATACAGCAAGAATAAAAATGGGGAAAAAGTGGAAGGGGATATGTAGCAAATGAATCATTGTTACTAAAGTTTAAGTGAAAATAGTCTTTTTAAAAATATCTTTAACCCAGCATAACCAGTTCAAATGGTATGATTTTACTTTGACTTTTAGTTCATATTCTATTTCTCTTTGCTGAGACTAAGCATTGAAATTATTTTCAAAATTAGTTATAATATATTTCTGATGACTATGAAATGGGAACAGAAAAAAATTTAAATATTGCTCAGTTTGGCAGGACACTTTTATAAAAACTGACCATATGTTGGGTTATAAAAATGCCACAAACAAGAGTTAGAGAGTAGAAATATTAAACATATCCTTGACTGGCCATAATGGATTATATTCAACAAACAGCCTTTTAAAACTGCATTAGAAATTAGAGATTAAGTACTTTAATTCTTAAAAAAAATGTTATATTAAATAACAAATCATAGAAACCCCAGAAAATCATCAAAGAAAATGACAATCATGGGGCAACATACCAAAAAAAATCTGGAATGAAGTTAAAGTTCTTAGGAGATTACATATTAAAGTTATTAAATGTAATCTTTTAAAAATCTGATTTCCATGATAAAGGCTTTCTAATAACATCACTGACATAGATTCTACCCCTACTCCATCATATGCTATAGCTAAAAGAATATACCATCTGGCAGTAGTGGCCAATGTTCCGTGGATGAGTTTTTTTCAAAGCTTGGCTTTATTGGTCCTCTCTATCCTCTGACTGATCTTTGGGGCAGCTAGATGGCCCCTGGATAGAGTGCTGGACCTGGAGTTTGGAAGACTTATTTTCCTAAGTTCAGATCTGGCCTCATTGGCTGGCTGTGTGACTCTAGGCAAGTCACATAACTGTGTTTGCCTCAGGGCCTTATCTGGAAGCTGGAGAGGGAAATGGTAGACCACTTCAATATCTCTGCCAAGAAAACTCAAAAAAGGGGTCATAAAAAGTTGAACGTGATTGAAAATGACTGAATCCTCTAGTCAGTAAAGACTTTCCAGCTCACTAGGGGAGACCAGAATTAACTTTAAAAGCAAGGATAGGCTTTGGAGAATCCAGTGTCACCTCTAAGAAATGAACAGGCAGTGGAATAGAGCTTCAGTCAGTGAAAGAAATATCAGTTACTAGGTTTATAATGTAACCTTTTTCCCTCCAAAAACAACCAATTTTTCCTTTTGTCTACTAACTGCCTCCATAGCAACCTAACCAGGAGTTACATGTCTGTGAGGAAAAGATATATCAAAATGGAATGAGGTGCCTTAAAAAGAAATGAGCTCCTGGGCACTGGAGATATTCAAGCAGTGGCTAGATAGCCTCTTGTCAGGGATGCTGAAGAGGAGATTCATGCTTTGGATGAAGACTGGACATGATGACCTTTGAAGGTCCCATTGATGCAGTTCTCTAAGTGTACAAAAGCTTCCAATGCAAAAACATAAAGCTGCAAATTATATACATCAAGTGTATGAACTCCAGGGTCCTGAGAAAAAGCACTGTGCAGTGCAAATATGATCTCTAGAACAATGGGTTTTATGATGTCTCTTCCTTTTCCTACTCCCACCTGCCAGGCCACCTCCTGCCCTCCCCCTTCCATCCATCCTCCCCGCCCCCGCCCCCATGTCCTGCTTTCAGATCTCCATCTTTTTTTTTTTTTTTTTTGTCTCCTGACCTTTTTTTTTTTACTCCTCAGGCAATATCCCCCAATGGGTATATGTTTGTGAGAATGTGAGGGTTCTGTGCTTTCTCAAGAGGCTGAATCCTTCCTACCAAAACCAGTTTAGGTTTTCCCAGATTTTTAAGACTATAACCATGAAAAGCTGGGGAGAGAGGAAGGCCAAACCTGTGAATCCACAGATGGGGTTATCTAGCGCCAATACTGGTTTCTAAGTAGGTTGCTCCTTGGCACAGACTCCTGTTAATATTTCCAGATGCCTGGTTTTAGCAGAACAACGTCTAGGGTTGGGAGGGGATCGTAAAGAAACAAAAAATCCCTCACACTCGGCAACCCCGCCCCAAAATGCCCCCACCCCCGCCCCAATAAATAAACTTCTTCTTTGCTCTAAGTTTCTCAAAAGCTACAATGTAAATCACCCTAATTGTTTGTTAGATGAACAATGATCACTCTAACCTCCTAATTAACATTGTTAAGATCTAGCAACAAAGGAAATTTAACAATATCTTAATTAGGAAGGATTTCCAATTTGCGATATAGGGCATGTTAGACAAACAAGGCACAATTCTCCCTTTGTTCTTCCGCTCCGCAGCTAGAGAGATTACACGATATGACACAACAAGCTTCGCTGTTTGCCATTTATCATTCTATATCCTTTACACACTTGCGCTGTATAATTAGTGCCTCGGCTAATTTTACCTGCGTGATTGTTTGCCCTGTAATTTGGAGAGAATACGGCGTGTTGATGCTCTGTGATTTAGATGGGGGCAGTCGGCTGGCTCTCTGCCGCGCAGCCCGGGCGCTCATCGCGCGCCTGGGGACTGGGAGGACGAGTGATCCAGGTTGGAAAATGGGCAAACTTTCTGGAGCTTCTGAGTCGAGAAAAGCGAATAAGATTAGCAGCTTTCTTGGGTCTCCCCAAACACAACAAGGCGAGGGGTAGAGGACGCGTCGAGGGCCGCTCAACTTCAAAATCCTCATAGGTGTTTTTTTTTTTTTTATTAAAACGTCCTATTATCTATTACTTAATTATTAAAAACTGTCTACTCTGCTTTCATAAATTATCTATGTGTTAGAGATGTTGGCATATGTGAGAAAGAGACTTGGGGGAAAGGGAGACTCAGGAGCCAATTACCCCAGCTGAGAAGACTTGAGAGGCTTAAAGGGACCCAGAATGATCTCCCTCAGCCTAGACCCTCAGGGGAGACTGGGTGGATGTGGTAGGGGTTGGGGGTGGGGTTGGCAGGTTACTAGAAGGGTTGAAGAATTAGTACTTTATGTTATCTATTAGTCTCATTTATTTGTGGACTCATTTTCTTTTTTCTTTCTCATACCTTCTCTGTGTGTCCTAATTTCGCCCTAGAAAAAGAAAAGGATGCTTTTGAGGAAATAGGGATTGTTACCTTCTTAGGAGCCTGCTGGGAAATGTTAGGAATAGTCTGAAAAAAAGTGTACTCAGCCCACCCTTTTAAATTTAATCTGCATTATAAACATTTTCTCCATCACTCTTTCAAGTCTAGACAATCAACAAAGCAATAAGTCAAGCTCTAATTGGTAATGTTTGCCAATTTTTACAGAACGGATGCTCACAACTCATGACTCTGGCAGCAAGGTATGGAGGTCAGTTGGTCAGTAAGCATTTATTAAATACCTACTATGTGACAAGCGCTGTGCTAAGTGTTGGGGATAGAAAGGAAGACAAAAAATAATTTCTGCCCCCAAAGAGCTCATGTCTAATGTGGGAGACAACATACAACCCACTACATACAAACAAGCTAAATAAAAGATAGACTGGAAGTCATCAAAAGAGGGGAGGTATTAGGTGACTCAGTGGATAGAGCCCTGGGCCTGGAGTCAGGAAGACCTGAGTTCAAATATGACCTTAGACACTCACAAGTGGTGTGATCCAGGGCAAGTCACCTGGCCTCTATTTGCCTTTATTCCCTGGAGAAAGAAATAGCAAACCACTCCAGTATCTTTGCCAAAGAAAACCCCATATGGGGCCACTAAGAGGATACAACTGAAGAACAAGACTAGGAAGATCAGGAAAAGCTTTTCTTAAAAGATGGGATTTTAGGGGCAGCTGGGTAGCTCAGTGGATTGAGAGCCAGGCCTAGAGACGGGAGGTCCTAGGTTCAAATCCGACCTCAGACATTTCCCAGCTGTGTGACCCTGGGCAAGTCACTTGACCCCCATTGCCTACCCTTACCAATCTTCCACCAATAAGTCAATACACAGAAGTTAAGAGTTTAAAAAATTAAAACAAACAAACAAAAAAAGATGGGATTTTAGATGGAACTTGAAGCATTTCAGGCATGAGGGACAGCCAGTGAAAATGCCTCAAGTCTGGACAAAGTGTCTTGATAGAGGAACACTACAGGGCACTATTGTCTCTGAATCAAAGGGTAGGAGGCAAGAGAGTAAGATGTATAATTTGTAGGTTTTAGCAGATTATCAGAGGGGTCCAAGACACACACAAAGGTTAAGAACCCCTGCCCTGCTAAGAATGAGCTTACTTCTAAATAAATATATACGTAGGCATATTTTGGATAAATATGAAGAAATTAAGCATGTAGCAATAGGAGAGTGTGGACCCTACATATGTAGTCAGGTTCCACTTCTGTCATCCAAACTCCAAAGGGAGTCAGAACAGTCATCTTTAGGTTCTTCTCTTCCCACCTTTCTTTAAGGGAGATTTTTATTCCTAGAGGTTGGTGCCGAGGGCCACCCATCTGTTCTTTTCAGAGGCAGAATACTGGGCTAGAACTATAACTATCTGGTCCCTTAAATATTATTAGTCTAGGGGATATGATTGGATTCAAGCTATCCTTTGATCCTTTGTCATCTTGAAAGGGAAGGAACACCCCAAGATCTTTATTCAAGGTTCAAGCCCTTTCCCACCAAATACTAGTTCCCCATTTGTGATAATTAGATTAAGTCTACACTGCCCATCTTTAGATTTAATCACCAAAGGTGAGAGTACCTTCCAATTCTGGGAGGTCCTAACCCACATGTTTTAGAGTGAGTAATGAAACAGAATCAACACACCCCTTATGCTTTATATGAGAAAGCGTCTATTGTGATTGGAAACACAGGCTAAGGGAAGGCACTGGAAGTGACATATAGGTGACCCCTTCCAAAGAGGAAGGGGAGTGAGGCTGCAACTGGTGTGAAGGAGACCTGAGGGAGTTTCGCTGGTTCACTGGTTTGTGACCGAGACTGTTACATGTGGTGAGTTTAAAGACTGAATCTTCCTGAACTTCTGTTAAGAAACTTCCTTTTATAGACTCTGTGAATGAGGTTTGCTCCATTCACCTCCGGGCCTCAGGCCCTTTAACTCTCTGCTGAGGGTTAAGATCTACCTGGACTAATCAGTAAGATAGATTCTTATTTTCTTCCTCTCTCTCTTCTCTCATGTAAATAAATTTCCATAAAAGTCAATTTTGATTTGAGATTATTCTTAATTGAGGATTGATAATAGTTCAATCCTCTGGCGACCACCTTTAATATATTGAACCCATAAAACCCCTTTTCTACCTTACACAATGAATATGCATAAAGAATAGTGAAGAAGCCCATTTATCCAAATTGTAACAAAACAGAAATCAGAGAAGGTATACATAGGAGTATATTTCAGACAATATAGAATGAAGGAGCAAGATCACAGGTGAGTCAAGAAAGTCCTGGATTCCAACCTCAAATTCTCTAGAATAGCAAGGTAAGAAGAGGGGCATGATGGATACTGCCAGGTCTTCTCAGGGTTTTTTTGTTTGTTTTTGTTTTTTTCTATCAGCACTCTGAAGGGTAGTTGGCCTCTTCTCTCTTCTCTCTCCAAGCTGAAAGCCAGGAGCATCTGAAGCTACTTGACACTTGGAGAAGACTTGAAGCTTGATTGGTCACAAAGGTTCACTGGCCTAGAAGAGTCCCTAGAGGACAACTCTAAGGGTATTCTTGCTTGAAGATGCCCAAAAGGGACTGGTGAAGATGGAAGCTTTCTTACTTCTTGCCAACTCGACCCTCAAGGGACAGGACATTCATTTTCACCAATAAGGAAAGAGTTCCATACCAGTGGGTTTTGGGCCAGGGGTTACAAACACAAAATAATTATTTTCAAAGTAATTGGGAAGAGAAGGCATTAGCTGTTGGGGTAGTCAGAAGAAGCTTCATGCAGAAGGAAGTGCTTGAGCTGTGTATTGAAGAAAGAGAGGAGTCTTATGAAGTCCAGTGAAGAGAGGGTGCATTCCAGGTATGGGAGTTAGCTAATGCAAAAAAAAAAAAAAGTGAGAGGTGGAGCCCTTTGTGTGAGCAACAGAGAGAAGGACCATAAGGCTGCATCTGGAAGGGCAGTTAGGCTGAATCTTAGAGTGCAAGTTGGGGAGTAATGTCTAATGAGGCTAGAGGGTTATATGGGGCTTTACAACTTAAATAGAAGAATTTATATTTTATCCTAGATACAATAAGCAACCACTGAAATTTATTGAGTGGGGATGAGGAGTGACATAGGCAGATGTATACCTAATGACTTTTCCAGCATGTGTAGAATGGAGTGAAGTGAGGAGGGAGGATTGAATTAGCAGTCAGCTAGAGATGAGAGAGAATGGGATCAGTTGTCCATATAAAGGTTGGCCTTGGCAAGAAGAGAAGAGGGGAGAGAGGGCAAGGAAAGACAGACAGATAAGGAGAGAGACAGATGGAAAACAAGTTGGGGGGCAGAGAGAGAAGAGGGGGAGGGAGGAGAGACAGGGTGGGAGAGAAAGAGACAGGGAGGTAGGGAAGGAGAGAGAGAGAGAGAGAGAGAGAGAGAGAG
>NC_058130.1:602727692-602794850 GCF_016433145.1 Gracilinanus agilis | reverse complement strand
AGGGAGGGAGGAAGGAAGGAAGGAAGGAAGGAAGGGAGGGAGGAAGGAAGGAAGGAAGGAAGGAAGGAAGGGAGGGAGGGAGTGAGGGAGGAAGGGAGGAAGGAATAGCTGGGGAATGTCTGAAGTAGGATTTAAAACCAGGCCCTTCTCACTCCAGGTTCAGTGCTCTACTCTTTATATCATACTGTCTTTTATCCTCAACTTCCTTAGGTGTGAGGAGTTATGCATTCCCCAGAAAGTTGAAGGTAGTTGAAGGAAACCCAAAAGAACAAACATGAAAGTCATCATGGCTGGAGCTGTCCCTGAGCCTGTCAATCTAATAAGGGATATTTGCTAAGGGCTACAGAAACCTCTAAGGCAGTGGTTTCCAAACTTTTTCGGCCTACCGCCCCCTTTCCAGAAAAAATATTATTTAGCCCCCTGGAAATTATTTTTTTAAATTTTAATAGCAATTAATATGAAAGATAAAGGCACCTGTGGCCATCACTGCTCTCCTGGATTGCTGCAGCACCCACCAGGGGGTGGTGGCGCCCACTTTGGGAATCACTGCTCTAAGGCATCACAGATGGCTTTACCCATCCATGCCAGTTAAAATCACAGTCAACACTCATGGAAAGTTAGAAGGAGAGGAATATCAACAATCATCTAGTCCAACTTCTTCATTTTATCAGTGAAGAAATTGAGGCCCAGAGAACCCCAAAATCACATAGCTAGTTAGTGCCAGAACTGACTCCCCATTCAATAATTTTTTCCAATTCAATGTCTCATTCTACTCTAAACTTAGAAGAGGTCCTGGCCACAAGCATTCACTCAGCTTGCTAGTCTTCATAAGAACTTGCATATGAGAGTATGCAAGAGTCAGAACAAGGAAGAGAGCCCCTGCTTTCTTCTCTTCATAAGTGTCTTTTGAAGTGTTCCCTGAGTTTTGTAGGGAAACTAGAATATCTGTTTGTTGTGAAACTAAACACAAATCTAAGGGCTCTTTAGGAAATCAGAGTTCTCAGTGTCCAGCTGTAGCTCTACCTTTAGAACCAGTGGGTAAAGCTTGTTAGTAGTACACTTTTATATATTCAATCTTCAGTCCCACAAATTGGGACCTATACAATCTGATGGGTAAAAACACAACTCAGCTCATTATAAATAGATGTCCTCACCCCATGCATCCCATCTCATATAGCCATCTATCAGAACACCAGAGTCTACCCAGTCTGGATGTCTTTGAAGACTCCTTTCCATTAGGGAAGTCCCACTTTCCTCCTCGATTTTCCTCTCTTGCTCCTGGAAATAATAATCAAATCAATGCTATAATTACCTATTGGAAAGGGAATGATAACTGACTGCTTGAAATTTATGGCTCCATTTACAAGCTGTGTGATAGCCTAGAGCAGGGGTTCTTCCCCCAGTTTATATCACAGATCCCTTGGACCTTCTAGTGAAGCTGAGAGAGCCTTTCTCCAAATTATGTTTTTAAATGCATAAAATAAAACACATTGTCTTTGTATCCCTGGCACCTAGCAGAGTTCCTGGCACATAGTAGGCACTTAGTCATTATTAGAGAATCATTGATCATGCCTGTTGGGACTTTTATCATTTGAAGAAATATCAGACTGTCATCCTGAACCATTCTCAGTAGAGCTGCCCCAACATCACCATGACCTGAAACTCAGGTATTAGACATAGTGAAAATAGGATCCCAAGACAGAAGGGCTGGTCCTAGATATAATAACATGGGGAAAGAAGCAGCTGGCAGGATCTAATCCCAAAAGCTCTTGAGCCACTTTGGGGCAAGATGTTTTTTCATCATAAATACACAAAGTGGCATGCCTCCTCGAGAGAAATACTTCCTAAGTGAGCTCGGCCTCTCCCTGGAGGTCTGATTATGCTTTCTGGAACATTAATGGAGACCAGTCAGACATCTGAGATTCTATCCCTGCCGATCCCCAACTGTGCACTTGAAACCCGTTCTTTCATGTTCAGCTTCCCCATGGGTGAGAAAAGCAGACTCACTCAATGGAGGAGCCCTTCCTTGAATCTAACAGCTCTTTAGCCCCTTGACTGTCCTTCCCCACATTGGATAATCCTTGCTCCTTAACATTTCCTTTCTTCCTCCTTGCTATCTTTATTTTTCCTTCTTCTTGTTTTCGTCTGTGCCTAGAAAACTGGGTCAACTTTAAAAAATCTTTTCTGTAAAACATAATGATCCCATTTTGTTATTCATTTCAGATTGATACAGTATGTCTTGCAGGATTGCACACTTGAAGATTGAATTATTAACAATTATATAAAGTGTGGCCATTTGATACAAAACTGTGTTAATTCAATCCACATTACTGCTCTACAGCCTATGGACATTTTTTCCCTACAAAGCTCATAGCTCGAAAAATTAAAAGAGCTAATTAAACCAATCCCCAAGCCCCCAATTATTTTCATAGAAGAATGTGTGAAGTTGTGTAAAACATTCAGATGACTTTGGGGTACAGACTTTCTCTTTATAGAGCTATGGGTTTTTCTATGCCTACTAAGCAAAAGATATACCCAGTGCCAGGTCAGAGGGAGGTAAGGACAACAATTCATTTATGTTGAACTTTTATACTTACAGTGCATTTTTTTCTCACTGTCTATGTGTGTGTGTGTGTGTGTGTGTGTGTGTGTGTTATAGTATGCATCCAGATCAGGTCTTTTTCATTTTAAATGACCTCTGAGGTCCCTTCCAAATCTGTGACATGTAAACTTCTACTGAAAGGTGCTGACAATTCACCAATCTTCATCTCAGAGGACATAATTCAAAATAGAAGTCTGAAATGATGAGGAAATTCTTGATTATTTTTTGGCTATTGAATAAATGAGCCAATTAACTGGATCACAGATTTAGAGGTCGAAAGGACTTTAATATCCAACTAGTCCATCCCCATCCCTAATTCTCCATCATTTTTGGGGTGTGGAATCAGAGACCAAGGGAGCATAGATGTCTACAGATGCAGAGCAGGTCTAGGCACCTCCCTGCCAGGGAGATAAAGTTAATTGTCCAAAGACACATAGATGGATGTTATGAAGGGTCCTCTGAATCCAAAGCAGATATTTACCCACTTTCCCACACTGCTTCCATGTCTATGGATACTAAAGGGCAAATGACTTTAAACCAAAGATACCAAGATGGCAACATCTTTACTATTCTGGGACCTGCTTTGTGAGTTCAATACTTAATTTCAGTAATGGTAGAAATAGGATCATAATGTTCAGAGCTAGAAGGAAACTTAGAGGTCATCTAGTCCAATTTCCTCATTTCATAGATGAAGATATCTGAGGTCTAGAGAAGTAGTGATACTCTCAAGGACATCTTGTACCAGAATCAGAACTTGAATTCAGGTCCTCTTAATGGTAGAACACTTTGTCTATGAGGTGGCACAATGGATTGAGCACTAGGACTGGCAGTTAGGAAGACCTGAGTTTTAGCCCAGTCTCAGACACTTTAGCTGTGTGACCCTGGAAAATTCCCTTAACTCCTGTCTTGGTTTCCTTTTTTTTAAAATGGAGATAATAGCAACTATTTCCCAAGGCTGTTTTGAGGATCAAATCAGATGATAATTGCAAAGCTGTTAGCATAGTACCTGACAGACAGTAAGTTTTATATTAATGTCAATTGTTATTATTAGCTATTATTATATCAAGATACACCATTGGCTATTGGGGCACATATATCAGTACATACTTATAAGCAAGTAAGCTTGGTTTTGATGGTCACAACTTGAGCTTGCTCTTCAGTTATATCACCCAAATTTAGTTTCCAAAGTAGTTTCCTTTTTCTGTTATTGTTTTGTCCTCTTTCCCTTAGCAAATGTAGAATATAAAAGGCACACAGGGAATGTCTTTTAATGTTTTTGAGGCCAAAGAAAAAAATTTCACACCTTTCTGAAAGCCATTTGTTTGCAGGTAAGGAATGTTACAGCTTGTTGACTGCTAATTAGAGCCAATAATAATTAGACTGACCTGTTAGAGCATTAAACATTCCCAGTACACTTGCTTTGAATGTACAAAATTGGAAAATCTGATCCCTTAACTAAGTCTGAACTGGGACACATGATCATTTTTAGATCTACTTTTATTCACTTCTGTACTATTCGAGTTTCCTGTGTAGTTATCTATTTTAGTATCCCTATGCCACCTTTTCTTATTCATCAGTCTGCCTGAAGTGGGCTTTTTCAATAAGTGTGGGGTTGGCAGGCCAGACTGTCTTGCCTTTTTGATGTTCAGCTTTCTCCTCATGACCCTTTCAAACACAGTCCATGTTCTTTCTCCGTGAGGCCAACACTGACCACTCAAGCCACAATAAGAACTTCCTTCTTTGCACTCCAGGTCCACTGTTCTCTTGTATTCTGTTAGTACCTAACACAGTCAGCCTTGTGTTATTAATCACATATTTCGGTCATCTCTTCAGCTAAAGTAACTCTATGCTCCTTGCGGGGAAGACTTTTCCTCCCTCCCTCCCTCCCTTCCTTCCTTCCTTCCTTCCTTTGAGGGAAGGTTTTCATCAATCACAACACCAAGCACAATGCTTTTTATTCAAAAGATGCTCGATCAGTACTTACTCAATTGATGAACCTAGACCACTAGGATAGTTTAGTCTCTTGTGAAATTTGATTAAGTATTTTTCTTCTTGATTTGGAGTCACAGGGTGTTTTTGTTTGGGTGAATATTAAAATCAAGGTCCAATGCCTGGGCAAAAGGCAAGAGCAGGTCCCCAACCTCAGCCTGACAAAGGCATCAAGAAATAAAGATGAGAAGGATATTGCAAGAAGAGTGCTCACATTAGTAGCTATGTGACCCTGGATAATTCCGTTAACTCCTGTCTTGGTTTCCTTATTTTTAAAATGGAGATAAGAGCAACTACTTCCGAAGGCTCTTTTGAGGATCAAATGAGATGATAATTGCAAAGCTCTTAGAACAGTAGTTGATGCCTTTTTCAGGAAATTCTTTCCAATGGCACTGGTTTAGGGTAGATCCAGTGGGAGGACCAGAGAGTCAACATAGCCTAATAGATGGAATGAATACTGGCCTTGCAGCCCAGAAAACCTGGATTCTTCAAACCCTGCCTCCAATACTTATTAGCTATGTGACTTTGGCAGGCCGTTTAGTATCTCTATTGAATTCTCTGTAAAACAAGGGAGTTAGACTAGAAGTCTTCTATTATCCCTTTCCGCTTTAAAGTTATGTTCTAATGGTCTGATGATGCAATAGTTTACACCAGCCTAAGACTACTAGCCTATATGACACATTAGAAATAGTGGCAGAATGGAGTTAAGAAACTTAGATTCACATCCCACCTTTTACCTTTATTATCTAGGGACTTAGGGGCAAGTCATTTGATCTCCCAACCCCCTCTGAATCTTTGTTTCTTCATCTATGTAATGGGAATAAATTTCTTGCACTACCTACCTTATAGGATTATTTCAAGGAAGATGTTTTTAAACTTTAAGTCATTATATAAGTATGAAATATTATTGTTTCTATATCTAAACTGGAACATCCTCAGAAGAAAAAAAGGGAAAGTTTGAGAGATAGTTAACAATTAGGAATAATTATTTGAGTTCATTCTTGTACCATGTATTATATCTGATATCCTTAAGAATACTAGTGAACCCATAAGAGATGCCTTGGGATCTTCTCAGGCTCCTAGGATCATTGTGGACCCAAGAGCACTTCCACTTTCTATTCAAGCCACAGGCTAGTCCAATGGCCCTAGGTCTGGGCTATACTCTTCCACAAGAAACATGCCACCAATGAGAAGAGTAGACATACACTGAAATTGTGAGTGGAACTCACACAATTATATATTTTTGTAGATATAGAGTTCATCTGTTCCAGTCCTTTCATTTTACAGATGAGGAAACTGAAGTTAGGGAGTTTAAGTGACTTTTACTTTTGGAGTAGTGAGGCCAAGGAGAAAGGGAGAAAGGGGTCTGCCTTTCTACTGTCTCCTTGTTATGAATCTTCCAGAATTTACCTCAAAGAGCTCCAGTTAAAAAGACAAATGGAAGAAAAGAATGAAAGCCACAAAACAATGGCAAGATGTAAAACAATGGCACCACTGGTCACCTGAAGACAACTGGGATTTGAGTTTGACTTGGGTGGTGCCACCATTCTTGAGGCAATCCTTTTAGATCCACTAGTAATGAAAACAGAGATTGAAAACATCATGGAAATTCAAAGTCTCTCTTTTTTCATTTCCTTTTCTGTCTTCCCTTTAAAATAATAATGTCAATAATACCTCTTCCGGGTGTGTTTGCCTACCATGAGCACATTCATCCTCTCTGCTCCCCTAGGTTCTCCCTCCAAATAAGACAGCAGAGCACGACTTCTTCCTCCCCTTCCCCCCTACTCCCTCCAGCCCCACCCCCATTTGACTGACTTCCCAGAGCACTGGAGGCAGCAGCAACATCATAACTAACCAGCTGCTCCTCAGAGGTTGATTTTCATTCTGGAAAATCGCAGAAGCAATTACTGTGGCTCATTAGAAGGACTAACAAACTGGCTGCAAAACTATATTTGGAAAACCCTATTCACTTAGCTCCAAAGTGGTTATAGGGTGTGAAGGGGTACAGGAAGGACCTAGGTCTGACTGCATTTAGAGACAAACAAATGAAAACAGGTCATTTAAATCTAATTCAGCCACAAAAGAAAAATAATGGGGCTGATTCTTGATGCCATGTGTTCAGCTGTAACATGAGAGGGACTATAATAGGAGTTGGAGGCTCCCCTCCCCTGGAAAACACAGGGTTTGATCATGGAGACATGGACATGCCAAATGGGTGATGTGTAAAAGATACATACCGTATTTAATGAATTCAAATGAGAACTTCCCTACCAAACCTCAGACAGGGATATACCACTGCCCTGGGGTATGTCATTCAATTACAGCATGGCCCAATTGGCTCTGGCTTGAGAGTTTCCATCCTAATTTCCTGGTGTCTTCTGACTATGTGGCATCAGCACTTGAATAAGGTCTGTCCCATCCAACTTCTTTGAGTAACCTTTGAGTGTCCCCTCTCAGTCATGCTCCCCCATAAAAGCTAGGTGGGTATACATGTCTATACAATATCAGACCTCACAATCCTCCCCCACTTCCAATATTTCCTCCATAAGCCTATAGAACACTCTCCCACCAAAAGCATCCACCAAAGAGTGAATATGCCTAGAGAGTATGAGTGGGATACAGCATTATATTTTCGTAGATGTAAAGGTAATCTTGTCCAACCCCTTTGTTTCACAGACAAAGAAACTAAAGCCATAGAGGTAAAATGATTTATCTAAGATTGCAGAAGTATTAAGTGGGAATCAGAGTCTTGCCCCTATGTCCTCTGAGTCCAAACCCACACCTACGGCAGGGCCACTCATGGTTTTGGTGCCATAAGATCATAGATGTCCTCTGGAAATGTTACAGTACAGATTATATCATATAATACCTTTTCTACTCCCTGCTGGGTGTTGCATCCCCTTTTCTATACTTGCCCACCCACCTTCTTTTCTTTCCTTGGCTTTTCTCACTATTGCCTTCTCTTGGGCTTCAGCTGTAGTCCTCAGCTGAGTGGCTAGCTCTTCTGCTGAAGAAAAAGCAATAAACTGTGCCATCTCTCTTTAAGTTTAGAAGCCAGTTGCTAAACTTTGCTTTTCAGGGATACCCATTAACTAAGTTGACTCCTTTTTGCTATGGTATAATGACAACTTTGAAAAAAAATCCTCTCTTTGATTAGGCAAGGCTTAGAATTCTTTAGTCATAGAAAAAGCTTTGTTACCATGCCCAGCGGAGGTCTCAAATAAAAACCATGCAAAATGTCACTAGGTCAAAACTAAATCTATTCTGTGCCTGCATTTCAATCTCAATTCATTGTCTAGGCTTCTATCTGACTTAAAGTTAGGAAATACCTTGTTACTACTGTTTAATTCCTTAGAGGGATGCTATATGGTTAAAATACTTTCAAAGGGCTTTGCCAAATAAATCCAACTGAAGTTATATGGATCTCATTTTTTAACCCCAGAGTTTAGAATGGTGCCTGGCATATAATAGCCACTAAAATATTTATTGAATGAATGAATGCTCCAAGATACCTTTATTTTCCTTCAGCCCCCAAGAACTCTGACTCTCTCTTGAAAAAGTAGGTCAGGGAAAGCAAAACCAAAAGTTATTATTTACCCCTTTCTTGGATCACATTTTTGCCTTTATTATAAATACTCAGTAGGTAAAAGAAGTTTGGGAGCAGCTATGTGGCACAGTGGATAGAATGCCAGACCTGGAGTCAGGAAAATTCCATTGAGTTCAAATATGGCTTCAGAAACTGACTAGCTATGTGACCCAGAGCAAATCATTTAACCCAGTTTGCCTTAGTTTCCTCACCTATAAAATGAGCTAGAGAAGTAAATGGCAAACCACTTCAGTATCTTTGCTAAGAAACTTCCTAAAGTGAGATCACGAAGAGTCAGACACAATTAAAGTTACTGAAAATAGTAAAAGAGATCTCAGATTTTGAGATAATCTATACTTGCATGAGTTAATGCTAGATGAAAAAATAAAGATTTAGGGGACTAGAGAGATAGTCTAAGAAGCTTAGAGATGATAGCCTCCAAAAGTATATTAGTAAAACTCACTCTCCATCAATCCTTCCATAGCTAACTCAATCTGATTCTAATTACTTGATTCCTTTATTCACCACTATATTCCTCCAGTACTCCTACGTTTACACTTATTTTCACTATTTTCTTTGGGGAAAGTCTTAGAATTTTTATTTATCCATCCTATTCACTTGAAAGTTCCATGAAAGAAGGGACAAATAGATTCACATTCTATTTCTTTTCCTTTCCCACTCTTCTCCAACCCAACCAGTATCTATTCTAGTACACTGGACATTAGGCCAGATGACCAGAATTTCAGTGCCAGTCTTGCTACTAACTTAGTTTTGTGATTTTGGACCAGCTCCTTGTTTACTCTGAAACTCAGTCTCCTTATCTGGAAAACAGGATGAATTATATTTGAATATGGCTTCATAGACTGACTAGCTGTGTGACCCAGGACAAGTTATTTAACATTAAACTTGGAGAAGAGAGAGAATCCAGGAGAGAGTGATCAACAGTGGAAAGATGGGAAGATGCCAGGTTATAAGGAGCTTTAAGTGCCAAAGAGAGAATTTTATGTTGTATTTTGAAGGAGTCTAAAGTAGGATTATGGCTATAGAGTTGAGAGAAGGGGACATATGTGAGAAATATCGTAATGTTAGAAATGACAAATTTTGGAATGTATTAGCTCTGTGAGGTAAATGGGAGTGAGGAATAAAATAAAAATCAATTCTGTGGGTCTGGATGGCAGGGAGGAAGGTGGTAAACTAGACAATAATTCAGCTAAATTCAATAGACATTTATTAAGCACTAGGGAGGCAAAAAGAGGCAGAAGAAAGTCTCTGACCTCAAGGAGCTTACAATCTAATGGGAGAGGCAACATGCAAACAGAAATATACTGAGCAAGTTACATACTGGATAAACTGGAAAAAATTAAAAGCAAGCAAGCACCAGAATTAAGAGGGGGTAGGGAAGGCTTCCTATAGAAAGAGTGATTTTAGTTGGTACTTAAAGGAAGCCAGGGAGATCAATAACAGGGAAGTGAGGAAGAAGATGAGGGTTTGGAGAAAAAAAGATGAACTCTGTTTGGGACATGTTGAGTTTAAGATGTCTACAGCACATCTAAATTGAGGTGGCTATTTACGTATGGCTATAACTCAGAGAGAATATGACTGGATACATAGATGTGGGAATCATCTGCTAAGAGCTGATAATTGAACCCATGGGAACTGATAAGACCACTAAATGAGATGTTACAAAATTTAGAAAAGAGAAAGGAGCTCAGGACAGAGTGTTGAGGGACATCCATGGTTAATGGGTATGACGTGGACCAGGATAGCAAAGAAGGAACCATATGATAGACAAAAGGAGAACAGGGAGATAATAATGTCACAAAAACTTGGAGAGGAGAGAGAATTCAGGAGAGAGTATTCAACAGTGTTAAACACTACAGAGAAGTCAAAGATATTGAGAAAAGCAAGACATCATTGATAATTTTGGAAAGAGTAGTTTCAGTTGAAAGATAAAGTTGGAAGCCAGATTGAGAGGAGAGAAAGTGGTGATATCTAATATAATTAGTTTCTCAATCAATTTAACCACAGATGGTTAAAAGTAGGATCAAAAGAATTCTTTTTTCAATGGACGAGAAATGTTAATATGTGTAAGGAACAGGGAAGGAGTCAATAGATAGGGAAAAAATGAAGACAAGAAAAAACAAAGATGATAACAGAGCCAGTTTGCTAGTGGAAATGATCAAAGGTACATGTGGAAGAGTTTGCCTTCACAACAAGAAGGTCCAAGTTTCCATTTTAGACCAGAGTGAAGGAAGGAGTGGTGGAGAAAGATGTCTTAGTGATGTGAGGGGGCAAGAGAGAAAGATCTTTTTTAAAGTATCTTAACTTTAAAGGATTGATCTCAAAAAAAGTTTGTTTTAACTGACAAAGTATGAAGAAAACAGAAACACACCCACATCTTTTCAACCTATATGACTTCTGTTCATTTCCCTAAAATCTTCCTACAAAGGATCCATCTAAATGGCTGAGGGTAGCCTCCCTTTCATATACCATTCCAGGCAGTCTATATTTTTCTCTCACTACATAACTGGCCTGCTTCCCTTTCTAATCAGATGTCTCTCTGATGATATCTTTTATATCATTTCTCTCATGAAATTCTTCATTGGTAATGAGACAAGAAGGAATAAGAACTTAAGAAAGGATTTAAAGGATCCTCTAGTCCCACCTCCTCATTTCATAGAACTGGTTCCTAGAGATTCTCAGTTATGTAACAAGTTAGCAGCAGAGCCTAGGTTTAGTCCCCAGTTCTCTCTCTTTTTTTATATATATTTTTAAACCCTTAACTTCTGTGTATTAGTTCCTTGGTGAAAGAGTGGTAAGGGTAGGCAATGGGGGTCAAGTGACTTGCCCAGGGTCACACAGCTGGGAAGTGTCTGAGGCCACCCCATTTTCTCTTAATTCCAAGTCCTTTAGGCTTTTCTCATTAAGGAGATAAAAGCAGAGTCAGTTTTTAGTGATTTATTCTCTTTTTTCCAATTTCTTTATGTCCAGCATTTTAAGGTAAATTAAATCAAAGAGGTAGAAGGAAGGCTTCTTCCTTTTTAGTTTACTTCTATTTTCTTTTCCTGGGATAATAGATTGGAACTGGAAAAGCCCTTAGAGATAAACTAGTCCAAACCTTTTATAGTGAAAAGGAAAACTGAGACTCAGAAAGGAAAAATAACTTCTTTGTGCAAATAAAAGAATGAGGATTTGAACCCAAGTCTGTTGACTCCAAATCCACTGCTCTTTTAACTCTGTTGTTTATGACTTTGGGTTCAAGTTCTTACATTCTTGCATTAACCTGTGGGATACAGGATAGCGACAGAGGACGGCCAGGCGGGTGATTTCATAGATTATAGGGGGCTCTTGGATTCCTGAGCAGCCCTTTCCCACAGTTCTGACAGCTGTCTGAACACTACTCCCCAGGGATTACAAGAAGATGAGCAAGAGAAAAAGTGAGGGAGAAAGAAAGGACAGAATAGCATTCCTCCCAGAATGGATTTAGAGTAAACGAAAGATTTTTACCTACATTCCAATAGCCAATATGAAAGGCAGGAAACCACTGTACCAGAACACCTTTTCAATTTTCACCTTTGCTTCCCCTCTTCACTTCCTTTCTGGCTCGCAGTACTTCTCCTTTCCCTCCTCAACCCAGTCCCCCCAGCTCTCTCCTTCCCCTTCCCCTTCCTTTCCTCACTCTCTCACACCATGTTACCATTATTGTCAGTAGAACGAGCTGCATGCATGCCAAATCAGGTCATTCACAAATATAGAACAAACGTCTGTCACTACAGATTTACCACTATGACTAAAGCATACCCCTTCTGTCTGTAAAAAGCTTGCTCCATTAGCTCTGAAGGATCATGGTCCCCACAGCTTTTGAACACTCTCTACCTTTGCTTAACAGAGGTAAGGCATTCTTCCAGTAAACATCCACTGGTGGGGCTTTGAATGATTCATTGGGATGACTCCATTTGTGGCTCAAAAGCTAAAGACAAAGTCAACTCTTTTCATTACTGTGCACACACACACACACACACACACACACACACACACACACACACTCACAGAGCATTTTCTGGGCTTGAGGGCTCCACTGTAAATATTTGCTCTGGGCTGAAACCTGAAATGCTAGAGAGGGCATTAGCCTAAGACCCGGTTGGCTAACACCCCTCCTTTCAGGATAGATACTGAGCAAGATCTCAGTTAAAGAGTAAAAGAGGAACAAGGTGGTGATGAGAAAGAGAGAAAGAGAGAAAAGAAAGAGGTAAGATAAAAGGAAGTAGAGGAAAAGATGGGAAGAATGATAAAAAGAAGGAAAAGAAAAAAATCAGATAATTTATTTATAATCTATTCTGATTTTTACACATAACAAAATCAAGGCCCCAAAATAGGTCTGTCTGACTCAGGGAATTGGCAATGAATCCCATAATTCAATATTGAAAGAAGGACACAGAGTCTCAATATTTTTTTTTAATTTTTTTTCAACCCTGGGGGGGCTCCACAGAATAGCAGATTTGAAGCCAGAGCATCTGAACTTAAATCCTGGTACTTACAACATGTGTGATGGTGGACAAGTCTGACTCTTCTCCCTGTGGGCCTCGATTTCCTCATCTGTAAAATAAGGGGGTTGGACCAGATTACGAATAAGGGGCTCCAAAGCTCACGATTCTATAGCTACCGAAATCACAGAATTGCAATCTGGGGAGAACAATCCTGAGTACCTGTAAAACATTCCAAAAATCTTATGTAAAGAGACAAAAGAGAATACGACTGGCTTTCATCTGACTTGCTAGGCCATGGCATCTATTTTCAGATTCAGGATGTGTTTTATATCGAGGCAGCAAAACCCAACAAACATGGGAAGAAGAAAATTAGATATGTTGTAGCTGTGCAAAAGAACAACATTGCTCGATTGACCCTCGTTGTAAGTGCCTTTGAGAATTAATTATTACAATATCATTATTGTCATCATCATCGTTATTATTTTGTTCTTTTCTTTTATCATTAGGTTGCTGATTCAATCATCATACATGGGTAATAATAGAAATTCATTACCATCTGATGGTTGTTGGGCAGCCTATGGGAAATGAGTTGATAGTCTTGCAAACACTGAATCATGCAGTAAATTAACACTCATTTTCATGCAAGTTTGCTTGCATGTTGATGACCTGGAAACACATGCTTACACTCCATATTTTTCCTTGTTGCTCCTAATAAGTTTCTTCTATGGTAAGAATGGAACAATATGGGCTTCCTCCAGGGGACAAAGCAACACCTCAGCTCTGCCGCATGGAAAGGAACAAGAAGCAGATGGATATGAACCATGTTCAGAAGAGGGCCAAAGGAGTGCACACAGAGAGGAGATGCAGCTACCTGGTATCACACCTGGGCAATGCCAGGCTGCTGCCAGGGATTCTTGGCAGGCATGCTGCCTGGGAAATAGTCGGCCAGGAAGGGAAGGGCCAGGAGAGGAGGAGTCAGCAAACAGCTTTGAGAATATACCCCCTGTAGTAGCAGCACATTCTAGGAGGCATGGGACCCCAGATAATGGTACCCCAAGAAGTACAGGCATCCCCTAAACTGGTAAGAGTCAGAGGGAAAACAGACAATTTAGAAAATCTCTTTATTTTATCATGGTCACACTCTTAGTTTGTAAACTATGAGTCTAACCAAAAGTTATTAAATATCAAATTTCTTTTTATTTCATTTATGAAGCAAATAGCTCAATTGACCCTCATTGTAAGTGCCTTTGAGAATTAATTATTACAATATCATTTGTATGGCTGGTACCATTTCCTCTTAATTCTCCTTACCCCTTAAAACCAGTCTGTGATTTAATATTTAATATAGAAATATTGAATATTAAAGAATATAGATAAAAATAAATAATATAGAAATCACCGTCTCCTCCATTCAAAGGATAGGCCTGGACTAAGCTTCCCATTTTAAGACAAGTGTTATTCACTAGGAAAACAACACTATTTGGAGCAAGCACTAAATCTCTAAGGAAACGTAAAGAAATATAGTAACTTGTTTGATTGTAGGTGACTGGTGGTTTGGGGCCTCTGTTAAATCAAAAGTTTCACTCTGGACAAATTTCAACTCCTTTATGGATGCTTCTTTCACTCACTCTGCCTTGTTTTTCCTACTCACTATCCAGTGAATGTCAGTTCTGAAGAACTGAATAGATAATGAATTTTTTAAAAACCAAACACTAAATTAGCACTTACTACCTTCTGGGCAGTTAGGTGGCAGGAGGCTTGCAGACAAGAAGACCCAAATTCAAATCTGGCCTCCGACACTAACTGTGTGACTCTAGGCAAGACACTTAACTGTGTTGGCCTCGTTCCTCATCTGTAAAATTAGCTAGATGAGGAAATCTCAAACAATTCTAGTATCTATCCCAAGAAAATCCCAAATGGAGTCAAGGGTCAGACATGACTAAAACAACTAAACAACAACCACAACAAATCTGCTAAGCACTGTTGCCTAAAACAAACAAACAAACAGAAAGTGAGGAGGATCCCCCCAAATTGCTATAACAATCAAAATACTGTACCCTTCCCTACCAGGTTCAGCGGAGGAATCGGTTCATTTCCCAATATCTTTCTACCAAAATCCGACTCTAGAATCCAGCAATCTGCTTGCAATGCTTTAGGCTTCCAGAATACTGGTCTTCCTGGGTTGGCCCCATATCTATGGCCATTCCTACAGTGTCTCCTTCAATAGTTTATACCAAATGACTTCTTATTCTCATAGGAGAGTGATTCTTCATTTCATCCATTCGTTCATTCATTCACTCATTTCATTCAGGTCTTCATACATGGCCCTTTACTCATTTCATTCTATACCAGGGCTCTGGTCAGTACTATTTGTTCCCATGGATTCCAATTATTGTCTTATAAACAGATGATGTATAATTTTCCTTTCTACTCTTCTAGCTTCCTTTTATCACTCATCATCTCTAGGACATCTCAAGCTGTTTGTTCTACCATCAACTTAAGAGGAACATGTCCAAGATGGAATTTGTCATCTTTTCTCTCCCTTTCTCAACTTCTTCATTCCAGCAGGTAACACCATAATTTTTCTGACATCTTAAGTAATGGACTTCAGAGTTAATATTCAGCTCCTCTTGCTCTTTTGCTCTTCACAGCTAATTAATTGCCAAATCAAGACATTTCCCCTCCCCCTTCCACATGCAGATACATTCTCCTGTGGCCACCTTTTTCTCTCTATTAGTCCAGGTCCTTGTCATCTTTTCCCTGAACTAATGTGACCTTCTCTTTGCCAGACTCTCCACCTCCAGCATATCTCATTCCTACAACTTCAGTCAATCAAAAATCATGGGGTTTAGAGCTGAAAGGAAACACAGAGATCATTTAGACCAGCTCTATTAAATAATAGAGGGAAAATAATTGAAGTATGAAGGATTAAATGACTTGTCTAATATCACATAAATGGCAGAGCCAAATTTTTGCTTTTGGTCCATTTCTGACTCAGAGAACTGACAGTAGGGGTTCATAATCCAATACTGAAATAATGACACTAAATATGAGAACTCTACAATGTTTTTCCTATTTTATTAATCAGTGGGGCATGGTAAGACTTTCCACAAATCTGTGACAGGAGAATAAAAGTCCTGAGTAAATGGAAGGATTCCCAGAATCTGAGGTGAAAGTGACAAGACATCCAGCAATACCCACTCCATTGCCATTCTGTCATATAATTTGCTTCAGGTTATTAAATGGTGGTTTCCCAAGATCCAACTCAGTGCTTGAAATTCCCTCCACTAGGATTCCTGGACTATCTCAATGGCTTTATCTAATTTGAAGTCCCATGGACTTTCCATTACCCAATTCAATCACATTTATTCTTTGTGTTTCTACTCATCCCACTCTCACTTTCAATCTTTTGGCTCCTCTGGACCTTAACTTACCAAATCATCTCTCTCATCAAATGAAAGGGAGGCATTTGCATCAAGAAGTGGCCCTGTAGCCTCTGGGTGACATATCCCCAACAACTGCCCTTACTAGGACATTTCTAGCATGGTGTCTCTACCAAGACTGTTTGGCCATGTAGATATAAAGGAAGAGGCAAGTATGCAGTGTAAAGGTCAAGCTGAGAAATAAGAGAAGGAAGACAACTAGGGAGAAATTAATAGAGGCGCAGATTTAGGAGATTTCTGTTGGTTAGGCTTTCTCTAGCTTTGGTTGGTTTATGAATATTGATGGTCTCAGTCTTTTCTGCTTTTGTTGATTCTGGAAGTCCCTTCAGACACTTACCCTTCCATGAGCCATTCCACTTTAGCCATGAAGCTTTGTACAACCATGCTGAGAAGGCTCAAGTTTGAGTTAAACAGGGAGAACTGGAGTTTAGGACCCATAGAGGAGAGACAGAAGGTCAATCCAGAGATTGTTTGCCAAGGAGTTGAACCTGTAGGAGAATCATAAAAATTTCTGTAGTGTTCTCAGCTCTTGTATTGCTGCTTTGCTAAGAGTGACAAAGGTGATTCTTATTCCTGTTGTTTAGGGAGAGGGCAGGTTTAATGATAAACTGCAGGTTTACTCTCCCTTACCTCAGAAGAAACTGAAGAATGAAAAGAAAAAGCTGTTAACTTGTGTGTGCCATGATATTACCATGCTTTTTTCTCTAAACAAACTGCTTTCCTTGACTGTGGCCAGAGGCATAAGTGAATTTTAGCAGCTACATCCAAACAGGAGATATTTCCAGTGGGTGGGGGTGACAAATAACCTTATTTAGAATTTCTGAGTAACAGGAAGAAGGCTGTGTTTGTGAGACAGTTGTCTGTCCTATCCAAACAGCAGACCTGTCACATGTGGGAGCTTGTCACATTGGGTAGGAACAAATCCTATTACACATTTGAATAACTTCCCAAATCACACTTCTAGGAAACCTTTTTGGATTGATTAGAAAAGAGCATATGGCTTTCCTTCACCATGCCTTATTGCTATCCTCATTAGGATCTTATCTTGCCACTGCTAAAATATATTTAAATGGATTTTGCCCATGTTCTTGTACCTGAAGTAAAGACTATCTATGCATTTGCTGGTTATAAACCTCTGCCTAGCTGAGTTTATATAGCCTTTGTGTGCGTGTCTGAATAAAGATGGAAAACTGCTAGCATGGGTCCATATCACCTAGTCTTTCCTGGAGGAACAGTGAAGAAAGTGCTAGATAAACTTTGAACATTATAGAAGTTGGAGAAATGTTGGTGTCATACAGTACCTGACAGCATCACAGTGACTAAGTGTTTCACAGGTAGCATCTGATGTTATGTATTAGTTCATCATTGGAAATGGCATGAAAAAAGATGCACTCATGTCTGCTTTGCTGCTCTATCCTAAGGACCTTGGGATCCTTCCATCCAACTTGTAACCAAAACCTTCTCCCTGTGTTATCTCCTCCATTAGAATGTGTAAAAATTAAATTTTAATGGTTGATTAAAATATATGAAAATTATAAATAATATGGTAGTTGCCAATTCAAAGTATTATTGCTCAAAGTTGAAATGACTTTTAAAGCTTTTAGTTACAAAAAGAGGTGGAAAGAGTGAAAGCAGAGAAATACAAAAGGGTAAAGAAGACATTAGCCTATCTAACTAAATATTGTTCTGGTGCTTGAATCAGCCAGGACTTATTGACCTTCAACTGGAATTAAACTCTCTCCAGAAGACAGGAAGGGAAAGCCAGCTCTCCACTCACCCAAGTTCCCTCCAAGAGGCATGTCAAGACAATGACTCCAGCTGAAGGTGATTCCTGAAGCTGACTTTCTTCCTTGAGCCAACCTTTTTATTTTTATTTTTTTTTAAACTCTTACCTTCCATCTTGGAGTCAATACTGTGTATTGGCTCCAAGGCAGAAGAGTGGTAAGGGAAGGCAATAAGGGTCAAGTGACTTGCCCAGGATCACACAGCTGGGAAGTGTCTGAGGCCAGATTTGAACCTAAGACCTCCCATCTCTAGGCCTGGCTCTCAATCCACTGAGCTACCCAGCAACCTTTTTCTTGAAGCTGACTTCCCTCTTGAAGTCCAACTCCTTCTTGAAGCCAATTTCCTTCTTGGAGTCAACTTCATTAGCTCCAGAAATTCAGGGCCTTTTATAGTGGCTTCTTGTCTTCTAAATGGTCTAGCACTGCCCAGGAGGCAGTGTTTGTGGGAACCAGTTCTCACCTTCTGTAGGGGTGAATTCTCATTAAAAAGGTTCATAGATTCCTGGTTTGTGAGCTCCTCCACCTAGTTCGGGCTTCTGTTGATTCTATCAAAAGGTGGACAAAGGAGAGTTAATCTTGTCTTCACAATCTAGTGAGGTACTTAAGTTAGTGTTATCCAAAGTGTTAGCTCCAACTAGGTAAAGAGAATAAAAGATTCTCTTTCACAAATGTAAACTCAAAGAAAACAAAGAATTCCCTTTTACAAATGTAAACTCCTTACAGGCAGGTAGAGACTGTTTGACTTTCCTATCTGCATCTCCAGAGGTTAGAACAGTGCTTTGCACAGAGTGAAGACTTAATAAAAATTTTATTCAATCATTTTTTATTATGCTGACATGGAATCACATAGAGATGTAAGTATGTATGGGAAGGGTAGCTAAGTGGTACAATAGATAGGGCACTGGGTCTGGAGTCAGGAAGACTAGAGTTCAAATCTGGTTTAGATGAAAAATGCACAAATTTATCTTATATGAAAACATAAGCCTCTATAGAAAGTGAAAGCCATTGATTGGATATTAATTTAAATTAATCTAGTAGGATCAGAAGAAGAGGGGCAGTTTGGTGTCATAATTTCTCCCTTCACAGTACTGGACTTAAATCAATTAAAATGTATTTTCAAAATCTGTACCACAAAATTTAATGCTTGAAAAAATTATGATGCGTGATTCTGGGAAAGTCACTCAACCCTATTTGCCTTAGTTTCCTCATTTGTAAAATTAGTTGGACAAGGAAATGTCAAAGGAAACTACTCTAATATCTCTGCCAAGAAAACCTCAAATGTGGTACTGAACAGTCGTATATGACTGAAAATGACATACAACAACAAATTTATGGGGAGGTAGAGGTAAAGAAAGTGCAAAAGCTTTGTGTGTTTGCATATTTGAAAGATGGAATCAAGGGCAGCTGGGTGGTTCAGTGGATTGAGAGCCACACTTAGAGATGGGAGCTCCTAGGGTCAAATCTGGCCTCAGATATTTCCCAGCTGTGTGACCCTGGGCAAGTCACTTAACCCCCACTGCCTAGCCCTTACCACTCTTCTGCCTTAGAACCAATACACAGTATTGATTCCAAGACAGAAGGTAAGGGTTTAAAAAAAAAAAAAAAGACGGAGTGACCTTATGTTCAAGCCAATAGAAAAGGAAAATATACATAATAAGGGAATCACAGAAATTTTTATGATCCTAACACCTTTAAATGGAAGATTAAAAATGAATCTTTGAGTGGAAGGTATGAATGTGTATGCATGTCCTCACCCACTCAAAAATGTAGCCAAAAATAATAGTCAATAAGCATTTATTAAATGCCCACTGTGTCCCAGACATCATACTAAATACTAGGAATAAAAATAAGAAAAAGAAAGACAGTCCCTGCCTTCAAGGAGCTTACAATCTAGTGGAGGAAGACATTATACAAAAGGAAGCCCCCCAAAAAGAGCCCCACCTAGAGGGTCCCCCTCCATGATGTACCTGGAATTGAAATGGAGCAAAGTAGCTCATGAGAAATAAAGTTTGCTGGAAAATTCTTAGCACTCTACAAAGGAGGCCTTGGAAGGAATTTATTTTTTTATTTTTATTTATTTATTTTAGGGTATGCTAGTGCTTTTATTTCCATAATCCTCATACTATGACTAAAGACACATATCACAGATACAATAAAAAACTCATGCAGGAAATAAAATGGAAGATGGCATACTTTGATCTGCAATGAGACTCCAATGGCTCCTTCTTTGACTGCGGATAACATTTTTTATCATGAGTCCCTTGGGGTTATCTTGGAACCTTGTTTTGCTGATAATAATTTAGTCCTTTGGAAGGAATTTATTGTTCCACCCTCTAGCCCTCCAATTGGAGGGGAGAGGTAACTGAGGTTGTTGAGGGGGTGTTGAGCCTCATAGTTGAAGCAATCTCCATGGTTGATCTTCCCCATATGACACAATAGCACACCAGTTCTCTGAGATACAATCAAATCATAAGTTCAAATCAAAGTTTCTCCATTACTGGAAGTCATTTGAGGTTGCCTGAGACAAGAGTTTAAAGGAGACAAAGGAGAAAAAAAGAACATAAAAAAGAAGCTGGTGGTAAGCTAGATGAGGTACCACTAGAGGATTCAGACTTGACAGATTTATGGATTTGCTGATTCCATAAGGATAAGTCCTGTTGTTTCTGCCTTGCTATAACTTATGAGTGGCAGCAATCAATGAAAGGAATGTCCACTCAGGTAGATGTCTGAGTGTTTAGAAAAAAATAGTGAAGAGGGATGCATTACATGGAGGTTAAATAAATACCAGTGGAAGCCTCTAGCCAATCCAGGTTTCTTTCTCTGAAATATAAACCACTCAGATGTAAAGCTATGGAGATGGAAAAGAAGCAAAAGCTGACATGATTTACTGAGGTTTAAAATAGTGACCTACTCTGCATGTAAAATAAGAGACAGTGTGGCATATTGGTAAGAATGCTGGCCTATGAGTCAGGGAGCCTATGTTCTAGTGGTGGTTCTGCCAATTAGCTCTGGTCATTTAGCAAATGCAATCATTTAATTGCTTCACTCATCCCCAGCTTCATCTGAAAAATGGGAGGCTTAGGGTGAATGATCTCTTAAGATTTGGTCTAGCTCTAAAAATGTATGATTACCTAAAAGCAAGACGTTATTAAGATAGGGAAAAAAAGAACATGTATGATTGAAATGTCAATTTTCTAGCTAAGCCAATTCAACAAATACTTATTAGGTACTTACTAGATACAAAAAAGAGAGGAGAGAAGGGGAGAATCATGGGCTCTAGATTCAGATAGAAAGAAACTTTGGTGTCAAGTACAAAACCTTCATTTTATAGGTGGAGCAATTGAAGCTCTTAGACTTAATGTGATTTATTTGCCCAATGTTACACAGGGTGAGTTCCCTGTTGTTTGTTCTTCTGGATATAAACCAGACACTGTCATGTGACTTTTAGAGGGCTCAGAATGTATTATTCTCTATGCCCCTTTTTTTTTCATTGCTGGCATAGTTTATAATGTGATCTCAAGAAATAGTGCCTTGCAAAAAGATCACTCCACACAACATAATAACCCAAACCTAATTGCAAAAGCCCATTGTAACCTTGTTCAGATCATTGCCAATTTATGCCACTTATAGCAATGGTTCTATGAAACTAATCATTCCCTGTAACATTATTTTGGCAAGCTTCACTCCCCTACCACTGCAAACCAATGAATGACATTAGGCAGAGTCTAACTGTATTAGCTCTCATGGCTGAGTCTCCTTTGGCTGGCCCTACAGAGGAACCCTTGGAACTCATGTACAGAACATCTCTAGACCAGTCATGAATGGGCCAAGAAGCTTCCTCTGGGTATTGCTAAGCCTTTACCTTCCCCCCTCCGTTCCCAAAGCCAGGAAAGTGTCTTAGAGGAAAGAAACAGTATCTCTTTTGAGCATTAGGGAACAATAAGAGAGAAATCTATAATTTTAGGAAAGGTTAGAGATAACCTAAGAGAAAATGAGGTCTTAAGAAATGATTTGAGAATATATCTCCCAGAAAAAAATTATTACCCTATCTAGAGACCTGTCTATTTGCTACGCTCTGAGGCAAGACTATACACAGAAACCAAACTAAGAACATATTTTCTTCTCTTTGTTCAAAACAGGGTAAGGGCTTAAATTTATGAGTGTCCTGTTATGTCCTGGAGGAGGAGTAACTGTTTCTCCCAGTCAGGTCTTATTCTGATTAAGAGGAAACCATATATCTTCTAAGAATATTTCCGTCTTCTGTTTAGCTCAGTAACACTAGTATAATGAAGTTCCATGCCCTTCCTGTAGAGGCTTTGATGGGAGTTCTTCAGTTGCTATTTAATGGATTCCTTGTGATCCATACATTTGCATAAACAGATAGATGTGAAGTCTTTTTTATCACATCCTTCACCTTTGAAGATGACAGCTTTGCTTATGATTCATCTAGGGTCACAGTCATTTAGTAACTAGGAGAGAGCATTCTAAACAGACAGCAACTTTATTTATATGGACAACATGGTAGTAGAGGCCAAAAAAATTCTGATAGAGTAGATTGTGTGTGGAGCGTATTAGTGAACAAATTAACTGTTTGGTCAAAAACATCCTTCCTTGCCATAACTCTATTTGAAATGTCTTTCTCAAATACCCCTTCTCTTCTGGACTTGAAGGAAGTTTTCAAGAAAAAGTCCTTTAATTTAACTCTCAGATGGTTAGGTTCACACCCTCCCCTTATCTTTAGTTTTTTCACCAGACAGGAAACAGATAATGCTAAGGAGGAAACACATTTTTAGGTCAAATACTGTAGAAGAGGAACTTGGCAAATATAGAAATTATTGCATGATAGAGGAAGTCTTTTCATATAATTGTAGAATTACCACCCCCAGCCTTTGTCTTGTTTCCCCTGTCCCCATTTCCTCCAAAATACATATCCTTTGGTTTCCACATTGTAATTGGTGATCATCCCAACCACACCAAAAATATCCAATTTTAAGAGATGAAATACAATGGGTTTGTCAAATGAGAAGATGACTGAGAAGGAAATAATGATTTTTCTTTCCCAAGCCTGGCTGTTTCTTGATACTAATAGCTCTGAGTTGAGGTTGACATCCCAGGTGTTATTAGGCCATATAGATTCATATGCTCAAAGCTGGGGCTATTAGACTGTGAATAACCAATGATGCCTCACAAGTGAAGCTATACCATCAGGACAGGAGAGAGACTATACAATATTATCCTGAATAGTGGCTTTCTTAGAGATAAACCAGGTAGGATTTTGAAATCAACTAATAGACTCCAAGGTCCTCTGGCATAATTATCCTTGATTATGGCTGCTTTCCAGCTTCATTGAGATGTCTTAGAGGCATGCATCTAGGTGTGGTGGTATTATTTAGTTTTGTCCCTTCAATGACTAAATGCCAGCCCTACTTCCATGTTGTCAATGTATGCGCTTCCACTTAGATCATCACTATGTCTGTGCACTGACCCAGGGAAGATGTATCTAGGTTAGTGATGGATAGCTAGTGAAAATCTCCAGCTGTGAGATCTATGAGGACTTCCTTCGGGTCATCTATTTGAATGGATAACTAAAGTTCCAAAGGTGACTGTTATTGGCCAGTCCTGATCTCACAGCATATCGGGGGTTTGTTTTCTTTTTCAAACTGTCATTCTTTTTTTATCTTATTGGTTTGTTTAAATTCACATTTAAAGTTCTAAGAAGTTTATATTTTCTTCCATTTGTCTCTAAAAAAATTTAAGTTATTATTTTCCCTCTCTTTTATGATAAAAACAGCATTATATTCTTTCAATCATTTCAATTTAATCTTTTTTTAAGATGACACCCTTCCTTCCCCCCCCCCCCCATGTCTGCTTCTTGCTTGTTAATCTTTTCCCTTTAGGGTTTTATTTATTCTTATATCCTACTTTTATCTGGTTATGTAGTTTCCCCATTTTCCCCCCTTCACACTCAAGTAGATTCCCCCCTTCCTCTCTTTCCCTTCAGCTAGTTCTGCTCATTAATTTTTTCCAACCCTTACTTTCTTAGTAGCAACTCAAAGACTGAAGAGTAAGGACTAAGCAAATGGGGATACACAGCTAGGAACTGTCTTTGAATTCAAGTCTTCTTGCCTCCAGGTCTGGCACTCTATTATTCACTATGCCACCTAGCTTCCCATCATTAGGTTTTTAATTTAATTTTTGTGACTCTTTAAAATGAGTTTTTCTCTCACTCTCTACATTATCTACCTGCTCTTTCTCTTTACTTTAGATCCGTATTCTCTGATTCATCACCCTCATAATCATCTGGTCTTTCTCTTTTCTCTCTATTCTACATACAATCAAAGCTTCCAAGGTTTTCATTCTGGACTCCACTCTTTGGGTCTTTGCTTACTCTGTGGATTCCTCTTTTCCACTGTGCCCCATTCTCAGAACAATGCCAACTATTACAGGTGTCAGAAGGGACACTTTCTCACACCACAGTATATCATCCCCTCTACTGGTCTATACCCTCCCTTGTTGATCTTTTATTTTTTCCTACATTTGCCTGGAGATCTCCTTTTTTGTCTAAACTCTCCCATTCCTCAGGTACTAGTTGTCCCCCAGAGTTCCATTTCTCCTCCTTCCAGAATAAGTTGACTTTTCAGGTACCACCAAATCCTTCAGCTTTCATCCAGTGTCAGGTTCTTATCTCTCTTCATTCATAGGAGCATTTGTCGATGGAATACCCTTCCACCTCCAAAGCAAAGTCTTCCTCCTTTCTCCCCTTTTCATTTTTTCCCTCTTCTCCTCTCCCACTCCCATGTAGTTGTTCCTCTTTCAAAGACCACACAGGTCATCTTCCTCTCATTGCTAGCATTTGATTTGATCATGGTGCATCATTTATTCATTTTTATCTCTCTGCTCCCCTCCCTGCCTTCATGTGCCCACCCATGTTATAGTGTAATTCTACAAAAGATGCATTCACTTGAAGGCAATGTGTCACTGTCCATAATACTATCTGTCCACCCCTTCACTATTGCCTCTAGCAGCTTTCCCCCTTCATGCTTGTCTCCTTGTATACCTTTAGAAAGAAATCTCTTACTCTTTCTGTTGTCACTCAGTTGCTGTTGCTGTACATTTACTCACTCCCCCTGTAGTTCTGTGGTTTGGGGTGTTCAAGAAGCAAATAATCTCTTTGTTTCTAGTTTTCTTTCTAGAGCTATTTCAAACACTTCTTTATTATTGAATGTCCATCTTTTGGCATGTATGGTTAAGCTCTGATTTGCAGGCTAGGTCACCTTGGGCTGCATCCTGTGCTCCAGTGCTCTTTGGAACATATTATTCTGTTCTTCCTTTTTCTTGTGGGTGTGAAATAGTCTTATATTATTCAAATGTCCTTTACTCTGCATTTAATGGTCTTTCTCCCAAAGCCTTGCAAAAATAGTTGTTTCTGAGAACTGCTAAATTTAACCATTATGTATCTTGGAGTTGATGACTTTTTTGGGGTGGGGAAGTGATTAGTGAATTCTTTAAACTGGAATTTCATTTTCCATATTCAGAAATTCTAGGTGGTTCTCTTATTATTTTTTCTTTATGATGTTAAGGTTTTTTGTCCTATCTTGTTCTGGGAGACCTGTGATCCTCAGGTTATCTCTATGAGTATTTGATATATGTATGTTTTGCTTGTATAGTGAGCAGATTTTCTTTTAATGTTTTGTTTTTGTTTTCCTCCTTCTGGATTGTCCTTCACTCCTGAGTATTTACATTCTGAATCTATTGTTCTCTCTGTCATTTCTTTGGTGAGACTTGCCTTTGCAGATGCAAATTTTTCTATACTGTTCATTATTTTTGCTGGTCAGGACATGAGTTCTGCTTTCATAATTCTCATTTCTCTTTTAAATCACTCGAGAATAGTGTGCTGTGACTCCATGTTCTCAAATTCCACAGGGTCCTCTGTTTCATGAAGAGTTGGATCATTTTCTTTCATTTTGCAGTATTTATTCATAGATTCCTGAGCTCATTTACTAAATCTGGGGGCCATATTCCCAACAGTTATTTCTGTTTTTCCTATTGATTTGTCTGTTTATGTTCAAGGAAAGATTGAGATTTCTTCTTCTTGAAAGTTCTAGTGCTTTCAGTCTTCCCTCTTCCCTTATTTTTCTTATCACTTCTTTAAATCCTTTCCCTCTTATTGTCGTTTCTTTAGGGTCTGGATTTCAAAGCATCTCAGCCTTCTCCTATACTGGGCAATTCACAGTTCACCAGCCTAGGCTTCTGCTCCAGCTGACTTTTGGGTGGTCAGAAACGGCTTCAATTTCTGCCCTTTCCCTTAGCTTTGGTGGAATGCTGCATAGCTCCCCACATGTATGATATCCTGTTTTGATGACCTGACAAACCTCTATCTGTTAATTTTCTAGCTCAGCATCAGCAATCTACTTTCCTAAGTACTGGCAATTTAAAACTTTGCAGCACTGGTGCTTCTGGATAGCAGCTCCCAACAGGCTTTTGCTCCTGAAGGATTGTGACCAAACTGACCATTAAGAGCTAAACAAACATCCATGGCCTAGAACCAGGGTCTCTACAGCACTGGAAAGAGGGAGAATGAAATGAGGTATAAGGGTGGGTTTTCATATAAACCTGTACTATGCTTTTGAGTCTGCCATTGTAGCCTTGCTGCCAGTAGCATGGGAAGTAGTGGAATAGTTCTGAATTAGGTCAGGGAGTGAGGCCATGGTCAGTCCCTGGGTTTTGAGCTTTGTTTTCCATCTTTTGGATTTTGGGGGTACTAGACCATGGAAATAGCTGAAGTTGCATTTTTTTTTTATCCTGGGACTCCATTCTAGGAGCATAGGGCCACAACCAGTAGGCAATGGGTCACACAGTCGCTCAGGGTCACCCAGCTGGGAAGTGTCTGAGCCCAGGTTTGAACCTAGGACCTTTCATCTCTAGGCCTGGCTCTCAATCCACTGAGCTAGCCCAGCTGCCCCTACTTTAGGTTGCAGTTTCTTTAGCAGATGTAGTTTTTATAGGGTGGGGTTGCTAGCCCCACACCCAACCCTCCTCCTTTTTCATCTGGGCTAGGGACCGTCCTTGGCCCAGGAGTGATAAGGGTGGGCAATAGGGGTCAAGTGACTTGCCCAAGGTCACACAGCTGGAAGTGTCCGAGGCCGGACTTGAACCTAGGACCTCCAGTCTCTAGGCCTGGCTCTCAATCCACTGAGCCACCCAGCTGCCCCGAAGTTGCATTACCTTGGTGCATAATTTCTTTTTTGGAGAGATTTGAGAAGTCATGGGGATCAAAGAAACAAAATCTAGTCTACCATCTTGTTCCTCATGTGTTCTGCCAATCCAAAGTTCTTAGCACATTTTTCTTTGCACTATAATTATTGAATACTTATTGTTTCTTTGATGATTGGCATATATGTGTTTTATCCTCCCTCTTGGAATTCAAGTTTCATAAGAAAACTAGATTTTGATTGTCCTATCTCTTGTAACACAGCTCAATGCTATGTGCATAAAGATAGGGCTAGGCTTGTGCCTGGGCCTGTGACTTCATTGACAGGAGGAATTCTTGGATGAGGAAATTCCTTATACTAATACAGGCTGGTTCTTTCTGAATTAAGGAATAAGCTTCAACAAGCATTTTTTAAAAAGAGTTTACTATATACAGCAAGATAATCTTGCTCTTGGGGCATCTGGGTGGTACAATGGATAGAGCACTGGGGTTGGAATCAGGAAGATTCATCTTCATGAGTTCAAATCTAACCTCAGACATTTATTAGCTATGTGATCCTAAGAAGGTCACTTGGCCTTGTTTGCCTCAGTTCCTCATCTGTAAAATGAGCTGGAGAAGGAAATGGCAAACCACTCCAGTATCTTTGCCTAGAAAACCCCAAATGGGATCACAAAGAATTGGAGACAACTGAACAATACAACAAGAACTAGTCTTGCTTTCATAGACGTTACATTCTAAAAGGGGGATAAACAACTCACATAAAGAAGTCATGGCCAGGGAGGATTGCTTTGGTCTGGGAAATCTCAGAGATGAGAGTGGAGTCATATAGGGCAATTGCAATCTATAGTCTTAAAGAGTTGCCTGGACTAAACAAGTTGTGGGTTGTGGTATATAATTGTGATGGAATACTACTATACCATGTGATAGAGTACTACTATACCATAAGAAATAATGAGCAGATTAATTTTAAAACAATATGGAGGGGACAGGTAGGTGGCTCACTGGATTGAGAGTTAGGCACAGAAAAAGGAGGTCCTGGGTTCAAATTTGACCTCAGATACTTCCTAACTGTACAACCCTGGGCAAGTCGTTTAACTTCCATTACTTAATCCTCATCACTCTTCTGTCTTTGAACCAATACACAGTATCGATGCCAAGATGGAATGTAAGGGTTTAAAAAAACATGGAAAGACCTAGATGAAATTAAGAAAAGTAAAATGAACAAAACCAAGAGGATCTTATATACAGCATCAGAAATATTATTTGAAGGATGACTTATGTATGAATACTTCCAGAGAAAGAACTGATAAATATAAACAAGCAAGACATATATAGAGCCAAAGGATACCTTCTCTAGTGAGGGGAGGAGGCAGAGGGTGGAGGATATCTGGGAATTGTAATGTAACAAACAAATACATTTTTTAATGAGTTGCTTAGAATACTAAGAGGTATGTGATTTACCTAGGAATACACAGCCAGTATGAGTCAGAGATAAGACATGAATTCAGGTCTTACTAATGCTGAGACCAACTCTGTGCTCTGCCTCAAAGACTTCTGCTACAAGTATTATAGGTGCCTAATGGAATAGTTGAATAAATTAATTAAATTTATTTAAGTTCATTAATAAATGAGGTACAGTTGATGTCTGACACTGGAGAATGCTCCTGAAGAAAAGTTAAGCATTCTTTCACTCCCATATCAGTATGATTCAATTCAGTTAAAAAATCCTTTATCTCTTCCTCATGAAAATTTAGTTTTGATTTTACTTTTAGGTTAGCTGCCAGTATAGTGAGAGAGATATTGGTTGTTCAAGTCACTGATGGGAGAAAGGGAATTATATTTGTGGTAGCTGACTTGGGGATGAACCACTAAACCAAAATCAATCTGTTAGACAACTTTTTTCTGTCCCCAAACAGACCAGCAGACTCCTACCAGAAATTCATGCTCTCTCAGAAACACAAAGGACAAGACACACATCCCCTGGACAGGTGCCTTGAGCACTGGACCAGAAAAAAACTCCAAAGATAAAAACCTTACAAAATTGAGGGAAAGGAGGGCATACCATTGGATACTATCCCTGGGAAAAATAAGCTCATTTATTCCTGAGTCACTGAAGTCACCCTGTTGGCTCTGCCTTTCATCAATTTTCTGCTAATCAACAGCTCACAACCACTACTCCTACATCGCCACTAAAAGTAGTCAAACCAACCAGACCTGTTTTCCTTATTAGAGAGATAGCCTTTATGTTCCACAGTGAAATGACTTAATGAAACCTAAGGTTATTTATCTGGTGAGCAACAAAATAGATGAGGTAGGAAATGTAAAAGAAACTGATGAGAAGAAGGAAATACTTGCATTTTCCCTACTCCATCACCCAGATGTTATCCATATCCTGCCTTTCTTTTTCTCAACCCTTTGTAACTTAAATGTTGACCAATAGGGTTGTGGGTAACTAGACCCCAAAGTGTGTCTTATTTGGGGTATGGAGGAACCTCTTCTAAGAGGAAAGTTAGAAATCAAGGAAAAGGGAATACAGCTGTGATACCACTCTCCCAAGGGCATCATTCCTCCACTCTCTGGCAGCCTGATGGCTTTGGTTATCATCACTCACTTGGGTGAGTGGCAGATGGCTTCATTGCTAATGGGATTTACTCACAGAGAATTGACTCCCAAGCTAGCACAGCTTCTTTGGATCTGGTCAAAGGAAAGGGAGAGGAGCAGGCGAGAGAGATGCTGTTAACTACAGGGAGACCCCCTTGATGGGAATATACCCAGAAGCTAAAGGAAAGAGAGGGGGAAAACTTTGCTATCAATTCCACATCTCCTTTATTCTCTCCCTCCTATCATAAACATGTATAGAAAGAGAGGCCTTCTTTGCCTTTGGGAGGGCAAGATATCTCAAAATCTATCTCACAAGGACCTGAGTTGGCAGAATCAATAAATATGTAGCTCACACACAGAGAAGTCCTTCAGGCCATTTCAAAGCCCCTGGAACAGGAATAAAACAACAGAGACTAAAAGATAAGACTTTATTGCCATGCACTTCTCATCTGATTTCAAGGAAGGACCATTTCTAAGGCTCCAAACACCAGAAAGCTAAGTTCCCAGCTTTCACTACCCTTGTCTGTACTGTAGTAACCAAAGGCTTATCGTTCAGTGGAAGTATAATATTCCCCTTGAACCAAATGAGGCAGTGGAAAGTTCCTAATGATATACTGAACTGACTTCTGTGCCTTTGGGGGAAGATCAAGTCCAGGATCTGTGAAGAAATCACTGCCCTAACTTTCTGAATCCAGATCTATGAAGTGATAGTCAATGTCAGTGTCTTTTTGATATCTAGATATGTTATATGGGTACAGTTATCACTGACTAGTCAAGGGCAAGATCTGTTAGGTATTTTCCCCTCTCTGATCTATAAACATTGCTCAAGATACACCAATAATTTGTTTTGGTCATTTCTCTGACCCCTTTTATGTCAAAGCATCAGAACCTTAGAAATGGAAGGGATTTGAAAAGTTCTCTAATCCAAATGCCCTTGCCAAAATATCCCTAGAAAACCTATCCAGAGCCCCTTGAAAGGTAATTTATCTTATTTCTTCTACTTACTAGCTGTATGATCTTGAACAAGTCACTTAAACTTCCTGCCCCCCAGTTTTCCCATCTGGAAAATGAGAGGTGAATTAGATGCTCTCTGTGGTCTTGTCTACCTCTAGAGCTATGATTCTTTGTTTTATGATTTTAGGAGTCTGTGCCACATTCCTGCAGAGGGTTTCTCAAACTGTGAGCCCTTCAGTGTTGGGGAATTCACTACCTCATGAGATATCTATTTCCATTGGACAGAACTAGCTTTTTAAAAAAATTCTTCCATATATTAAGCTGAAATCTATATCCCTATAACATATACACGTTTTTCTTAGTTCTGATCTTTAGAGCTACAGAAAGTAAATCTAATCTGTCTTCTGAGTAAAAGCCCTTCAAATATTTTAATAGAGCTTTCATGTTCCATCTCACTCTGCTAGTCTTTGTTTTGTTCCTTCAACTGTTTCATATCTAACATGGACATGAGATCTCTCACTCACCATCATGGCAGTTTAAAAGAAAGTAATGGACTCATTAGGAAGCAATAGTTTTTTTTCTTCATTAGAGACCTTCAAATGGAGGTTAGTGCAGTGAACTAGATAACCTTTGAGGTTCCTGTCAACCAAGGTCTGAATTAAAGTCCTGTCTTGGACACCTTAAGCTGTGTTACCCTGAACAGGTGACCTGATGTGTCTCTGCCTCAGTTTCCTTACCTGTAAATTGAAGCTATTAATAACACCTTCTTTTCCAGGGCTGTTATCAAGTAAGATGTTTGCAAAGTGCTTTGCAATCCTTAAAGCATTATATAAATGTTAGCTATTGTTATTATTTCAATTCTGAGATTCTCTGATAAACTATAAAATATTTTATAGTTTTACTTTGATCAGTTATTTATGTTCAGAGAAGCATTGTGGTATAATGGATAGAGAGCTAATTTTAGAAGCAGAAAGACTTGAATTCAAGTCCTATTGCTCACACAGTCTAGCTGTGTAGTTCTAGGCATGCCTCTTAACCTATTAATGCTTTAACTCTCAGTGATTCCCAAAGTGGGCGCCACCGCTCCCTGGTGGGTGCTGCAGAGATCCAGAGGAGTGGTGATGGCCACAGGTGCATTTGGGGGCAGTGAATATCTGTAAGGGGGCAGTGATAGTATGTGACAGGGGGCGCTAAGTAACATTTTTTCTGGAAAGGGGGTGGTAGGCCAAAAAAGTTTGGGAACCACTGTTCTAAGACTATAAATTGCAGCAAAGCTGCAGGCCTGGATTGATGGAAAGAATTTCCTTACCTAAGAGTTCCTATATGAGATGTCAGGTCCAGTCCTTATCCCTTACACTGTCCCAGTTATTTATCCATAGTCCAGATTCTGAGTATTCACACTCACTGGATGCACACACCATTGAGAGCTTAGACCAATCTGGTTTTCTTGCCTAAAGCAAGGGCAGATTGTAGGATCCGAGTTTCCAGACTCTGCTGCTTTGAGCAACCATGCACTGCAGTTGGGCAATCAAACCTGGGAGAACTTATCAAATAGATCAGGGCCTCCCATAATACATCCCATCCCCTCAGTAAAATATTTTCCCCATATGATTCAAAATGAGATAGTGAGCTCCTTGAGGGCAAGACATTGTCTTTCAACTCTTTTTATATCGCCAGCCCTTAGCACAGTTCTTGGCACATAGTATGATTACTGAAGGGTAGCTAGGGGCTCAAAAAATAGAGGGCCAGGCTTGGAGATGGGAAGTCCTAGGTCAGATCTCAGACATTTCCTCGCTGTGTGACCCTGGGCAAGTCACTTAACCTCCATTACCCAGCCCTTAGCAAGGGGAATTGATGCTTAGAATCGATTCTAAGAAAGAAAGTAAGGGTTTTAAAAATGCTTATTGATTGACTGATTGGGGTATATTGGTCTACTCTATACCCTTAACTCTCAATAGTTACTAGGATATGGAGAGGCTCCACTAGTTATCTTCTTCTTGATTGTTCTCCTCAGTGCTTTGCAGTCGTTTCTGGCAATTCCTGTGTTTCTAAAATGTGCTGAGTTGAGTTTTTTTAGGAATCCCCATTCCTGGCAAATCTGGTGATTATACTTGCCCCCTCCCAGCTCCAATGCAGAGTTATATGAATTCAATAAGAAAATGAAATTGTACAAAGTTCTCATTGGTGCCTCGGTGTTTATAAGGATCTATTCCAATGAAATAGTAAGATTTTGAAAGGGTTTTATACATACACATATATGTTTGTTTCATATATGTATATGTGTGTTTGTTTTGTAGATATATATTATATAATCTTATTTTTATCCTTATAACAACTTTATATAGTAAATGCTATTATTATCACTCTCATTTTATAAATAAGAAAACTCAGGAAAAGAGAGATTGTGTGATAGATTATAAATGCCTAGGATGGAATTTGAACTCATGTCTTTCTGACTCCAAGTCCCATGAACTGAACTGAGCTAAGTTAAACACAACACATAATGCTGTTTATTTTTTTAAGAAAAGAAAAAAAAAGTAGCGGGAAGTAAACAAATTTCCCTCCACAGAGTAAATGTCTGGTACCAAATTAACTTCCAATATGTGGGGCTTTACAAAAATGGATTCAAGATGTGATATTAATTGAAAGTCAATCTATCACCCTCAGGTGAAAAACCAAATTAATGTGTATGAAAAAAATTTCCGCTGGATCCCTGTAGTATATAGAGCAATCTAATCTTTTTTTTAATTCAGTTACTTTATTTATTTAATTTTTTAAAAATCCCTTATCTTCTGTCTTAAAATCAATACCAAGTATCTGTTCCAGGGCAAAAGTGTGGTAAGGGCTTTGCAATTCAGGTTAAGTGACTTGTAGGGCAATTTAATTTTAAGCTCCTTAGTGGAGAGAAGAGTATCCAGTGAATCCCTATAGGACACAGGAAATCCAAAGAGAGTTCTAAGATGAAGATACGTAGTTGGTATCTTAAGGTTGAGGAGGTCATCAAACTGACCAAGTGCTCCCCCCATCACAGTTTTACACACTCAATGGTGTCTACCTAGAATATCATTATGTGACTAAATGAATGAATGAAAAAAAAAAGCATTTATATGTGCCAGGAAGTGTGCTAAGCACTGGATATAAATACCAAATGGCTAAGAAAGGATCTTCCTTTAGGAATTTACTTTTTTTCCCTTAAATTTAAACATTTATTAATATTCATTTTTAACATGGTTACATGATTCATGCTCCTACTTTCCCCTTCACCCCCCTTCACCCCCCACCCATGGTCGATGCACATTTCCATTGGTTTTAACATGTGTCATTGATCAAGACCTATTTCCAAATTGTTGGTAGTTGCATTGGTGTGGTAGTTTTGAGTCCACATCCTCAATCATGTCCACCCCGACCATGGAATTTACATTTTAATAGGAGCTAACATATGTTGGGAAGGTAGTTTGGTCTGGGATGTCTCAGGAATGGTGAGTAAGACAATAAAAAAATCCACTGAGAAACCCTTCCCAGAAGCAATGGTAGTATTGATTTCATTACAGTTCCACTGACAAGAGATGGGTAGAAAAAGGGTAGTACGCATGCAATATCAGTGTGAAAATTGTTAGTATGGTGGCTAGCTAGATATGGTGAGCTCTCACCAGTCAGGGCACCTTAGCCCCAGGGTAGCAGATCAAAGGGTTCTGCAAGAGCATTAGCATCATGGTGGCACTTCAGAGGTGCTGGATAAAGTGCTGGAATTGAGGTCAGGAAGCCCTGAGTTCAAATCCTGTATGACATTTGCAGCTTGACTTTGGACAAATTATTTAACCCTTTTTTTTCAGTCTCAATTTCTTTCCTGTAAAATGGTTTCACCTCATGGGGTTTTTATTAGGACCAACACAGGTAACACATGTAAAACACTTAGCAAACTTTAAAGCTCTATAAAAATGCTAACTATGAAGAAGAAGATGATGGTGGTGGTAGTCATTACAGAGTGGAAGATAGTTGTGAGAAAGAAAATAAGCAGAGCTAGGGGTTCAAGGTAACATCTCTATAAAGATCAATGGTTGGACATCTTAGCCACTGTTTAGTTAGCAAAGGAAATAGCATCATTGAGGATAGCTTTCCGTGGTCACTTGTCTCCATTAATCAAAGAGGTGGGGTAGAGTTCCCAAATCATCTATGTGTCTGTTGGCTGGGGTGCCTAAGAGCCTCCCAAAAGGCACTGTGTTGGCCCACTACACTGTACTGCTTCAGCCCAATGAGTCATCCTACCTCACTTTCCTGTCTTCTCAGTCTGGAATTGGGATTGGCTTGGACACAGGATGTGCATACACTGGGAGCAGAAAGAATCATAAACTTGCTTAAGAGAGCCAAGAGAGCCAGTGGTGACAGGCATCTCCTCTTCAGAAGCTGTTGCTTTGTTTCTAGGGCCAGCTGCTTCAGTGAGTTTATCCTTAAATTCCTTAAATAAACTCTCAAGGTCTTCTGAAATTGTCAGGAATATTTTTGATGGTTCTTTGTGTATCCTGGAACAGTCAGGAAAAGTTAGTTTTTACAAAACAGAAACCTCTTTAATTCCATGGGAAAAGGAGGAAGCTCTGTTGGGACAAAACCTTGGTGACCTAAGGTAGGAAACAAACTTGGCCTCAGAGGGAAACACTGAGTCAGGGCTCTCAACTGGCCCTTGATGTTTCTAGGACCATGCTGTGCTCGTAGGACAGATTCAGTATATGAACCATTTGTTCTCTCTCTCTTTGCTTCCAGATTCTAGCAATCATTTCATAAAAGAAGGGGAAACTAATATCATTTTCCTTTTCCTCATTCCAAGGGACTAGCTCTTTCTAGAATTTGAGATTCTGTATCAGTGTTTCCAGAACTTTGCTGTGTGTCTGCCCACGGGGTCCCAGAAAACATACCTATTTAAAGTAAAAATGGAATAAACTTACTAATAGCATATAAATATAAAATTAAAGTATAAAAACTCAAGAAGGTTTGTAGTTTTTATTTAAGAAAGACAAAAAAGTGGAAAGTTAAATAATGATTACTTTTGTATATAACAAAAATATTTTCAGAGACCTTATTTCATCTGATCCTCCCAGTGATCTGGGGAGATAAACAGAACAAATATTATTTTCTTCAATAGATGAGAAAACTGAGTCCTAGAGAGGTTTAGTTACTTATACAAGGATGAGCCATAAAGTACTTAAGTAAAGCAGCTAAAGAAAGATGGACCTGGAGTTAATAAGACCTAAATTCAAATCCTGCCTCAGTTGCTTATTACCTATGTGACCATGGGCAAGTCATCTAACTTTTGCCTGCCTCAATATACATATCTGTAAAATGGAGATAATAATAGCATCAATAGCACCCAGATTGTTGTGAGGATAAGATGAGGTAATATTTGTAAAGTCCTTTGCAAATCTTAAAGGGTCCTATAAAAAAGACTAGAACCCAAGTCAAGTCAACTCTTTAAAATAACAATATGTTTAAGGACTAGACCTTTGGGTTCATTGTTACCTTATGGGTGACTTACAGATTTTAAGGGTTGCCTAGGGCATTGGGAGATTAGATGATTTACCCAAGATAACAAAGCCTGGCCTGCATGTATCTTACCACTGGACTTCAGTGTCTCTGGAAGAGAAAGTGAAGCCCAAGACATTGGGCAACTCTGACTCACTTAAACTAGCTCATTCACAAGTCAAGACATCAACCCATGATGTCATTTGTCATCTTCAAAAATGAAGGATGAAAAACAACAGCAAAGGATAAGTATAAATTGATCATCCAAAGGTATAAAGAAGAGTGTTTCAGGCAAGTAGAAATATATAAATAAAAGTTTAAGAGGGGGCAGCTGGGTAGCTCAATGGATTGAGAGCCAGGCCTAGAGACGGGAGGTCCTAGGTTCAAACACGGCCTCATACACTTCCCAGCTGTGTGACCCTGGGCAAGTCACTTGACCCCCATTGCCTACCCTTACCAATCTTCCACCTATAAGTCAATACACAGAAGTTAAGGGTTTAAAATAAAAAAAAAAAGTTTAAGGATGAAAAATGAAAGTGTGTCAAGAGAATTATGAATAAGTAAGTCTGGGTGGAATGAAGGATTCATGTATTCATGAAACAATGAAAGAGAAAGTTGGAGAACTTCACTCCACCTTGAGTGCCAGACCAAGAATTATATTGGCAGAGATTGCCTTTCCCTGTTAATGGGCATTTTCCAATGCAGCTAATGTATAGACAGTACCCATGTGAGAAAGTACTGGGATGTTAGACTCTCAGGGCATCTTGCATTTGGATGCAAGATTGTGTTGGTCAGATATAAATTAGAAAGAAAATAGTACCTAACATGGATCAGAGAAAATGACTGCATGAAAAGAAAGAAAAGGAGGTAGGAACATGAATGAGGGAGAAGGGCTTCATGAAGAAGTATTTAAAAAAAACAGGAATCAGGAGGAGAGTCAGAGTCAAGTGGCACAAGAACAATGAGAGCTAGAAGATGGAAGATGCTAGGAAGTAGGGCAAAAGGACTGGCATGACATATCCAAGGCTGGTTGATTTCAGGTCCATGAAGAAAAAGCACCATATTGGAAATAACACATCAGAGGACCTAGCTTTGAATCCCATGGACTGCTTGTGTTATCTTGGGTAAGTCTCTTAACCTTTCTGAGCCTCAGTTTCCTTATCTGTAGAATGAGAATTATAAAATGTAAATTTATAAAATGAGCTTGATGAACAACCTGGTCCCTTCTAGCTTTAAATCTATGAACTAAATAGTCTGCTAGCCATGACAAGAAGTCTTCAGGACCTTCTCTTGTCCTGGGGGCATCCATTTTCTCTCTCTTACTCTGGTGAGACAGAAGGAAAGGAATTCAAGAGATAGATGGCATCCAACCTTAATCTTCACCACTGGTATTGTGAATCTTACTAGCTATATCCTCCTGTTATGGTGAGGAAGCAGAAGGGGAATTTGAGTACTGGCCTTTTAGGGTATAGGAGATTGCATCTATTTTTGGTATGGGCGCAAAGGAAAGCATTATTTGATTCTATTCTTTATTTACCTTCCTCATGTAGCAAACCATCCAGAGAAGCATTCACTAAAGCTAAGGGCAGATCTTTGATTGTGACAACGAAAGGATAGATGATTTTTTAAAAGGAAGAACATAGAAATAGAAACAGAATGCTGGCTATTGGACCTGTCAACTCACCCCCATTGCCATGCTGTTTGTAAAGAAATAAATCAATGCCTTGGGGGCCAAGAGATGTTGTTGTGTTATTAAATAGACAGAGCTATAGAGAGAGGCACACACCGAATTTAACCCAGTGGAGATGGTCAGTGTATGACTGAGATAAGGAAGAATTTCTAGTGGCCTTGGGGAAAGGGAAAGTGACCCCAGTTCTACTCATACCAGTATATATGGAACTCAAAAGAGACCACAGAAAAGACAACAATCTCTCAGTTAACTAGTATTGAATTTCCAGTTGGATACCTGGGATGCCTAGGAAATTTGAGCAGGGAACTGAAGAAAGTTTGTCATCTGGGAGCCATGCAGTAGTTGCTTTGATATTATCATGCTATGCTTTCTTTAACACTTTGACTAAGTACTTTAGAAAAAATAATCTTGGTAAGACCATTCAAAGAGAAATACTAACAAGGGTCTAAAAGGGCATGCTTAGTGAAGAGGTAGAATTTAGGGGTCTGTTTGGTACACACAAAAAATGGAATATTATCCACATGGTGGGTAAGTGAGTAGAGAACAACTAGATGTCCTGAGAGTAACAGGCTGCTCACAATCATGGTGCCCAAAGGCAAAGTGTGTGTTCTTACAATATTTTGTCGTAATTAAATGCTTTTTACTTCTTGGATTAATGTTTCACACATGGTATGGCATAGATTTGTTGACGGGGGGTTCAGACCAAGAGTTTTAACTACTTGGTGACCCAAAATTGCAGACAGAACTTATGATATAATGAAAGGTCCCAGAATCACATGGGTACCTATGGTGCCCAGAACTACATAAGGAAGATTAATCTTACAATGCTATGATATTCTATAGCCTACTTTCCCCCACTCACTTGTGGCCTAAATTCAATGTTTGCTGCAATGATGCCTCCCACATCTCTCTCTCTCTCTCTCTCTCTCTCTCTCTATATATATATATATATATAGAGAGAGAGAGAGAGAGAGAGAAGTCACTTAACCTCTGCCTCAGTTTCTTCATCTGTAAAATAGGGATAATAATAGTAACTATTTCCCAGGATTGTTGTGAAGATCAGATATGATAATTATAAAGCACTTAGCACAGAAGTTTACATATAACAAGTGCTATATAAATATTAGCAATTATAGATAGTATCATTGAGATATTGGTTTATATAAACATATATACATCCTTATATGACAAGTAGCCTGCATGTGGGTGTGTGTAGAAGTATGAGTATACGAACATTCACACACATGTTGCTTCTCCAGTGCAAAGGATCAAATGAGTTAATGGATGTAAAGCATTTTGCCAGGCTTAAGGCACCATGTAAGCATTATTTTTATTTATCAATTTCTACCTTAATTATTATTATTAATTATACCTCAATCATTCAGCAGACCGTGGAGATAATCTTCACTCCTCTGGGATTTTGTTAGAAGAGTGTGACATCTAGAAATTTCTACCACAGTGTAAAGTATGGTCCTGATGGACCATCAATAGTCTGCCATCAGGTAAATTGTGTCTGCCATCTGGGGACCAATCTAGTCAAGTATGGAGGTTCACTGGGCAATAAGGAAGAGAGGAAGACTGGGGATAGCGCATGGGTGCCTATAGTGCAGATAAAAAGACCTAGAAATTATTGGTTCTATGTGATTTTTATTCAATGACCAAAAAGATGATCACCTCCCCCCGAAATGAAAAGAAAGAGAAAGAAAATGAACCAGCAGGAAATTTGGTGAGGGAAATAGATAATCCTTTCATAGCTGAATCTGGAAATAAAGCAACAAATAGACGTGAAATGAAAGAAACACAAATAGATGTGAAATGGAAGAAACTATGCATATTTCTAGAGATTTATTTTCATCAGCAATGACAGTAGAATCGTTACATTTGGATTCTAATCTCTCATTACCTCAAGTACTATATGAAAAAAGGTCAATGACCCTTAAGAAGATTAAGAAAATTAAAAAGAGTGATTAGACCAAATACAAAAAAGAAAAAAAAAGTGCTGCAGGCAACACAATGCTGAAAGTTCTTAGGGATCAATTTTCAAGATAACACAAATGGCAAAGACTCCGAAATAACGGAAAAGATCATGGATGCTATTATTACTGGATAAAGGCAAATAAGAAGACATATGTATCAGCTAATCAATATGCCTACTTTCTCATCTGTACAAAATCTTTATTAAAATGGTTTGTCATACACAAATGGCATACTTGATGAAAATATAAAAAAGGAATAGGCATGCTTCCAAGAAAAAATGTTTACAGCAGACCACATCTTTACTGTCACACAACTGACAGAAAAAAGCAGAGAGCATACTATCTTGAGGTGAATATTTTTGGTGGATTCAGAATGAAATGAACAGAACCAGAAGGTCAATTTATACTGTTAGCATCAGTATCATAAAAATAACAATTCGGAGGGCTTTTATAAACTGGTGAAGAATAAAATGAACAGAACAAATTATATGTTAACAACACTGTAAAAACATCAACTTTGAAAGCTGTAAATCAATACAATGATTATTCATGATTCCAGAGGACCAATGATATAAAGAGAAGTGAGATAGTGCAGAATGAACACTCTAGCTAGCTAGCAATTGAGAAAGCTATCTACGGATATCAATATCTATCCCTCCATCTCAAGAGAGCCAGAGACAGAAACAGAGATAGTATACAGACACAGAAGGAATTTGTTTCATTTGAAAACAATATTGTTACGATATTTTTTAAAATTTTCTTTTCTAGTGTAATAGGATTAGAAGGGGAGACAGAGTTCTGTTAATTTTTTAAAAGTAAAGAGGTAGTAGGATACTATAGATATGAAATGTCACTTCATGTTCAGATGTAGTCACTGTGTTAGTTTTGCTTAACTGTTTTATTTTGTTACAAGAGACCTCTCACTAAATGAGAATAATCCTTAAATGTTTATGACTTAAGAACAGAACACAAGAATAAAACTTATAAAAAGGAAAACATAGTTATTTTCATTAAATATTTATGTTGACATGTAATGGGTTTACTGTTATTTTTAAATTAATAAATAAGCAAATATTTTAAAATTTATCTCTTTTAATTTCTAATGTGATAAAATAACTTTCCTCTCTCTATATGTGTGTATATATATATGTATATATATACACATATGTATTTATGTTTGTGTGTGTAAAAGTGTTAAAAAACACTTTAGGTTCCTTAATTATATTTAAGAGTATAAAGGGGTCCTGAGACCAAAAAGTTTGGAAGCTACTGATATAGAGGGAGAATAGTGTCAAGGACAGAGTATTATGTTATGGTTAGAGAGCATGACATAGACAAAGGATCCAACAAAAGAAACTTAGATGGAGCCATCAGGCAGGTAGGAGAAAAACCAGGAAAGAACAGTGTCACAAAACCACAAGAAAAAAGCATAAGGAGGAGATGGTGATCAATATTACAGAGGGCTAAAGAGAGGTCAAAGAGAATGAAAACTGAGAAATAGCCATGAGATCTGCAGTTAAAAGATCATGGGGTTTGGGGGGAAGCACACAGCTTGGTGGTTCACTGGATTGAGTGGCAGGCCTAGAGATGGAAGGTCTTGGGTTCGAATATGACCTCAGATACTTCCTAGCTGTGTCTGGGGTAGGTAAATCACTTAACCCTCTCTTGCCTAGTCCTTATCTCTCTTCTGGCTTGGAACCAATATAGAATATTGATTCTAAAATAGAAGGAAAAAGTTTTTTTTTAATGATGATTGTTTTGGAAATAGCTTTGGAAAGAGCAGTTTCAGTGGAAGACAGCATGCGTAGTCTATACATAGTCTACCATCAGGACTATATTTAGTCTTTGCAGCTTTGCAGAAACTTCTAGATGTTATACCCTTCTAGTAAAAATTTTGTTTGTTTTTACTTAGAGAATTAACGAAAGTTGATAAATAGATTGCAGAGTTTATAAATGAACAAGAAGAGAAAACATCTATAGCAAATGGCTTTCTCAAGGGTTTTAGCCAAAAAGAGAAGGAAAGAATTTCAATAATAACTAGGAGGAACAGTAGGATGAAGTGAGAATTTCTAAAGGTGTGGAAACATGGACAAGTTTTTAGGCAGAAGGAAAGGAGCCAATAGATCATTATAGAATGGAGATTTAAAAAAGCAGTGGGAAAGTAGTGAGGGAGATATGGTAGAAAAGTCAGGAGGGAACGGGACAAAAAAATACACATAGAGTAGTTGGCCTGCCCGAATAGAAGGACTGCATCTTTCACAAAGACAAAAGTGGAGGAGGATATAATGAGAAAAAATAATATGAGATGGGGAGAAAGGAAGAAAACAGAGTTCTAGTCTAATAGCCTTAATTTTTTCAGGCAAAAATGAATTTTTTGAGAGACAAAAAGGTTTAGAATAGACACTTTTATGAATAAGACAAAAAATTTATTATATTAGGGAGGTGTAAATGACTGCCTTGCTGTGATGGCCCTGTTGAGATTCTGTCATATGAACTTGCAATAGGCTTAATTGATATTTTCATCATTTTCTCTGGCTACTCAATAGTGTGTGAATAGAAGTGAAAGAGGCAGATAGTGGGAAAAATCCACAGTTGGGGTGTGGCTTAGCATGATTAGTAAGAAAGAGGACTAGAAAACAAGGTATTCAAAAGAGATGACAGTGTAGAGTTGAAATGGTTTCCCCAGGGATAAATGTAGAGAAGGGACGACAATGCACCCATGAGGACACAGGAAAGAACTATGGTATAGAAGAAATAGATGTCACACTGTAGACAAAGAGCAGAGTTAGGGGTTCAAGGCATAGATATGGGTAGAATAACAAAATGGTGTGATCCGAGGTCATGAAATGCAGGTGATGGCCAGATCAAGGGTATGATGGAGAAGAGAAATAGGTCAGAGAAATTGAATAGACTGAAGAATTTGGAAGTTTGGGTACTTGAGGGAACATCATTATCTATGATGAAGGCCTCTAGGATAAGAGTACAAGTCAGGGTAGAAAGACTGGCTCAGGCACTAACTTATTAGGTCCTGGGGATAGATAGATAGATGGGTAATAAATGTGTGTGACATGAATCTCAAAGGAAAAGATGTCGCTGAGTGATGGTGGTAGAGGGAGACTCTGCAGGGTGGAAATGGGGAGCAAGGAATTCTGCCTCCTCTATCATAACTAGTAAGATGGAAGTGGGACACTGGGAGAGAAGGATCTTAGAAAAAATACAACCAGTACTGGAAAGGATGACGAGGTATGAAGTGCCATCAGGAAGGCAAGTCTTAGCATAAAGAATTCTACTAAGTGATGGGGAGACAAAAAGAAAAATAAGGCAGTTCCTGTTCTCAAGGAGCTTTCTTTCTAATAATCAGAAACAATACATATAGGAAATTTCACTACCATACCAATAGAAATGTCTAGGGGGCAGTTAGGTGGCTCAGTGGATTGAGAACCAGATCTAAAGATGGGAAAGTCTTGGATTCAAATCTGGCCTCAGACACATCCTAGTTGTGTGTGTGACCCTGGGCAAGTCACAATTCCCATTACCTTGCTTTTACCAATCTTCTATCTTGGAACCAATACACAGTATGGATTCTAAGAGAGAAGGTTAAGGGTTTTAAAAAATGGAAAGGTCTAGTGGTCTTTAGGGTGTAATAATAAAGCAGATTATAATGCTTCTTCTTTAATGCCATATGATCAGTTTCTAATATTGAGTCACTTAACAGAGCCAAAGATTTTAGTGGTGAGAATTTATTTTTCTATGTTTTTAGTAGCTTTGGCTAATGAGGAAACAGGCTACAGAGACTTTAGAAGCAGTTGCCAGTTCATATCTTCACAAAGCTTGCTCCCCTGGATCATCACTATGGAGGTGGGACTGGAAGAAGAGCAAGTGGTCTGAGTGTGAAGGGGACACTGCTACGGCAAGAATGATTGAGCTTAGGCTCCTGGACTGTAACCACTGCGATCTAAGGGGAGGGAATAGTCAAGGTGGTAGTGGTCTGACTTGCCCAGCACATATAGCCTTCTTCTTGACATTATCAGCGAATTTTTCCAGATGTCTTGTGGATAGATAACTGTTGATTCAGCTGAGCCCTGGAAAAATCCAGCTCCTTCTAGGTAACATTTTAGTCATTTAAAGGAGATCAATTTAGTCATCTACACCAATAAACAAAGCAGATGAAACATGATGTGATTTGGTTCACAAGTCCACAAATAGTATGTGTGTGAGTATATACGTACATATATATTTATTTATATTTATATATACATACTTCTCTATGTCTAGATGAATATATGTAGGTGTGAGTATAATTTGCTTCTTGCCAAAAATACCTTCATATCTATCCATCTTTTACCAATAGTGAAGGCTTCTGAATATATATATATATATATATATATATATATATATATATATATATATATATATATATTGTGTAGTGAATATAGCTGGGCTTGAAGCTCAAAAGACATGAATTGCAGTCTTACCATCTATCACATATTGTCTGTTACCCTGGACAAGTCACGATCTCTCAGTATTCTTGGTAACTCTATAAGACTATAAATTGCAAAGAAGATGATGACCTGCATTGGTAAAAGGAAATTCCTCACTTGGAAGCTCCTTAGAACAATAAAATCACACATCTCATTCTTATCACTATCCTAGATCTGTACATATGATGTACATGCATGTATTACTTAGGCATATATCTGTGTTCAAATGTATATTTATATTTATCCTATTCTCCTTTTCTGGCCTCATTCACATTTTTTCAAAGCCCAAACTTTCCCATTAGCTAGTATGTATAGAAGCATCAACAAATATACAACCCAGACTTAATTTTACCCTCCCAAAGAAGAGGATGAACATAAAATGAAGATCTTTCAATGTAAATTAAAAATTTCTATCTAACCAGAAATATACTATGAAGTAAACATAATCTGACATCAAAGAAATTACCTCCACTATTTTCATTTTTGTTGTTCAATCACTTCAGTTGTGTTTAATCCTTCATAATCCCATTTGGGGTTTTCTTGGCAAAGATACTGAAGTGGTTTGCCATTTCCTTCTCCAGTTTTTTTTACAGGTAAGGAAACTGAAGAAAACAGAGATTAAGTGACTCGCCCAGGGTCACCCAGCCAGTAAATGTCTGAGGCTAGATTTATTTTTTTATTTTTTAGAAATTTTTTTTCCATGGCTACATGATTCATATTCTTGCCCTCTCTCCCCCCACCTCCCCACCCCCAGTAGCCAACGCACATTTCCATTGGTTTCTTCCTGTGTCATCGATCAAGAACTTGATAATACAATATAGTTATTCGTTTTTTATTTTTAATAAAAAATTCCATATTATTGATAATTGTTCTAGGGTGGTCATTAAGAGTCTACATCCTAATCATGTCTGCATCAACCCATGTGTTCAAGCAGTTGTTTTTCTTCTGTGTTTCCATTCCTGTAGTTCTTCCTCTGAATGTGGGTAGCGTTCTTTTCCAAAAGTCCCTCAGGATCGTCTTGGGTCATTGCATTGCTGCTAGTTCAGAAGTCCATTACATTCGATTTTATCATAGTGTATCAGTCGCTGTGTACAGTGTTCTTCTGGCTCTCCTCCTCTCACTCTGCATCAATTCCTGGAGGTCTTTCCAGTTCACATGGAATTCCTCCAGCTTATTATTCCTTTGAGCACAATAGTATTCCATCACCAGCATATACCACAATTTGTTCAACCATTCCCCAATTGAAGGGCATACTTTCGTTTTCCAGTTTTTTGCCACCACAAAGAGTGCAGCTATAAATATTTTTGTACAAGTCTTTTTATCTATGATCTCTTTGGGGTATAAATGCAGCAATAGTATGGCTGGATAAAAGGGCAGGCAATCTTTTAGCGCTCTTTGGGCATAGTTCCAAATTGTGAGGCTGGATTTAAATTTAGCAAAATGAATCTTCCTGACTTCAGGCCCAATACTTTATTTACTCTGCCACCTATTTTCATAGGGCTACTTTGATTTTTAATACCCATTGCTAATTAACCCTGATTCTCCATCCTCTTTTCTATACTGTATCAACTGGCTATCTCATTTTAACATCTTCTTCTCTTCTACTGTAGGCATGGCAAAAATGCCAGCTCTAGTTCATGGTATAAGGAAGGTCTTTGTGAAGGAAATACAGAGGGACATGAAGGGAATTTGCTATTATAAGGTATAAGTTAAAGTTTCCTTTCAACAGCAACAATAAAAAAGCTACTGAGAAAATATCAGTAACTACTCATATATTTGCTTTCTTGTCTCTGTGAAATAGAAGAATAATCTGTGCATTCATCAAGAATATCTTCATTGAAATGATGAGAAGAGCACATTCTTTGCAAAGATTTCTACCCAGACCACATCTTCATAGTCACAAACTGACAAAGAGGTCTACAGAATATAACATTTTCCTGAGTTTATTGTTTATTGATTTTTAAGAAAGCATTTAGCCCAGTAAAGCAAAATACAACCTTAGAGGCTCTCTTCAAACAAGATGTCTCACAAAAAAAAATCAAAATAACATAAGTCTCTATAATGGGTAAAACAGAGATAATTTTCTTTAGTGATCTGCTGAAGTATTGACACTGAGAAATGTGTTAAACAGGGGAAGAGGAAAAGATAAATGTTTACCTTGGTTGTTTGCCACTCTTATGGAAGATTTTCCATACAAAGTCTAAACAAAAGGAAGATTCAATTTTAGTGGCAATGTTCTTCAAATGGTCTTGTTCAAAAATGAGTCATATTGGGGCAGCTGGGTAGCTCAGTGGATTGAGAGTCAGGCCTAGAGATGGGAGGTCCTAAGTTCAAATCTGTCCTCAGACACTTCCCAGCTGTGTGATCCTGGGCAAGTCACTTGACCCCCATTGCCTACCCTTACCACTCTTCCACCTAGGAGCCAATACACAGAAGTTAAGAGTTTAAAAAAATGAGTTATATTCATTTTGCTAAATCCCAGAATGCACCAAAGCCTTTTCAGGGAGATGAGAAACAATGAGAAACATATTTGTCTAACCATTTGCTCTGACATATTTGTCTAACCATTCATTCTGTAAAACAAAGTGGATGAAAAGTACATCTTGTCCATATAAGAGGTATCAAACAAATAGAAATGGGTCCATAAAAATGGATCCCAGAGGCTGCATGTTGACTCAGAAAACCACATATTAATATTATCTCTATTCCATTATATTTTCATCCTTAAATATTTCTTAATTATATTTTAATCTGATTCAGCTAAATTGGTGAATGTTACCAGCTGCAGTGGAGACTGTGTGTTTGATACAAAGTTTGATACTTTGGTCTAGATGATGGTATACAAATGGACAACTTGCTGAATTAGTACAATAATACTTTTGAATGGTGTTACCCATGAACAATGAGCTGAGCCTTAAAATAGTAAATACATAGCAGAAGATTGAGATGAATTGCATTTTGGGAACTTACGTCATTTCAGTGATCCATATACTCAGTCACACAAAAGTTTGTCTCTTCAATACCATTATTCTTCTAGGAAAAGTGTATTGTTACAAATCAAGGAATGCCATACTATCAAAGAACTAAAATTATCAGACTATCAAATTGTGATACAAAGGCCCATGGATATAAGTAGAATACAACCTATTAGCAGTGGTGATTTGCACATGAAATGTGGCATAAAGAATATATGTGGGGAGCAGTGAGGTAGATCAGAGGCAGGTCTAGACTGGGTCCTGGGTTCAAATTTGACCTTAGACACTTCCTAACTGTATATCCCCAAATAAGTCACTTAATCCCCATTGCCTGGCCTTTATTTCTCTTCTGCCTTGGAACCAATACATAGTATTAATTCTAAGACAGAAGGTAAGGGTTAAAAAAAAGATATATAGTAGGTACTTAAATTCTTATTTACTGACTGGCTGAACAGAGACAACAGTGGTCCGGCCACATAGTGAGAGTAAGAGAGATGGAAAGTCTACGTGGTGTTCTGGTACCCCCGAGATATGAAAAGAACAAGAGGAAGTTCTCCAGTGTGTTGGATCCTCATGGGAGATGCATTGGAAAGCCCAGGCAAGAAGCACACGGAATGAAATTTCATGGCAGGGTTGTGATCCATAATGGTGAAGGCAGAGAATGCTTGCAATAATGAACTGCGGCCACCCAAAACAGTCCTTTCTCTCTGGTCTCATCTTAAATCTCTGTTGCTGCCTCTGAGACTTACACCAAGAGTTCTAATCCATTTTGAAGCCAATGTGATGGGTGGCAAGAGAGTTTTTATATCCTGCTTAAAAGCAAGTTGACCACCCACTGTGGGAAAATGCTGCCAGTAAAACCTACATTGTTCTAAGGGAATTCTCCCTAGTCACAGAAACCAGAAAATTCTCTCATTTAGGTGCTGACCTGGGGATGAGTGCCCAACAAACAGGCCAAGAGCAGGAATGAATATAAGTTTCTGGGGGCAGAACTAACCAGAGGGGCAGGAAATGACTGAATCACTTTGGCCATCTGAAGTGCAGCTGCTTCAAAATTGAACAAGCCAAAATAATTTTTTAAGCCCACCCAGTATATATTTCATTCCTAAAAAGAAAAAAAAAAGCAGCTGCAAAAATCCACCTAACCAACCTTTGGCATTATTAGAGGAAATGAATGACAAGTAAATGTGCTATATAACTGCTGCCAAATTAACTTGCCTAAAATGCCACTTTCCTCACATCACTCACCTGTTCAGTGGCTTTCAATGGTTCCCTACTGCCTTCAGGATAAAGCAATTTCCTCAGCCTAGCGTCCCAGTTCTTCTACAATCTAACCCTAGAATGCTTTTCCAATCATATATCTCACCACTCCATTCACAAAATTTTTACTCTTCCATTCAATTTAATTAAGAAAATTTCCAATCATCTATGGCAAGCAAAGAATTGAGTAATGGAGATACAAATACAAAACAAGGAAAAATACTCTGTTCCTCAAGGAATTTAAAATTTTATTGGCCATTCCTCAAGCATACTTTTTGTATCTCCACGTCTGGGATCATCAGTTTATTTGTCACTGTGCTGTTAACATCAGCCCTCCTAGCTTTCTTATTTTAGAATATCTCTTTATCCTTGTGGCTTCCTACTCCCATTGGTGAATTCTTCCAGGACCCCCATTTATAGGAAGGACTTAAGGTCAACTATACTGAATTTCTCACCTGGCTCTGCTTACGACTTTCTGGAGTTCACCATTATGTCCTAATATATACTGCCCTCTCCCTCCTTTTCCCTAGCTCCCTTTTACCCATTTTCTTCTCCCATCAGAATGTAATCTCTTTTAAGGCACGAAATTTAATGTTGTTTGTATGTGCATTGCCAGCACTTAACACGATGATCGACACATAGTAAGCTCTTAATAAATTATTGGGGATTGTTCATTAGTGGTGTGATGGCTATAGAATGTGAATTTCCCTCCAAAAAATTTATTTTCATTCCAGTTCTTTCTTGCTCTCTCTTTCTTTCCCTTGGTTTGTATTTTCCTCACTCATTTTAAATGGTAACAGTCCTAAATTTCACCATCTCTATCTTATTCTCTGTCTCCCCTTCCTTATTCCACCTCCCACCCTCCCCATATCTTCATCTATCCTGGCCTCACATTAGGTCATCCAAAGCATATAACAAGGGTAAGGAAGCAAAAAAAATATTATGATATTGATTGATGTGGGATGGGGGGAAGAAAGGGGGCGTAGATACCTTAGCATCATGAGTACTTTTCTACTAGTATCACATGAAACTTTCAGAAAGGTCTTCAAAAGAGGATACACAGAGGCACATTAATCAGGTTTACTATACTATAATAAAGAGATAAGAGACACTTTCTCCCCACTTTAATTCAAAACAGCTGCAGCTAAGAAAAACATATTTGAAACTTTCCAACAAAAAATGTTTAAAATAATTGGGGACAGATTGCTTACTTGGGAAAGAAATAGGGCAATCCAAAGTTAAACTTAAGACATATATTGTTGAGAAGGGAGAAGGGTAAAAGTGATATCCATGATTTAGAAAGGGAATTTGGTGAGGAATGTGCTGTTGTATAATGTGGTGGAGGTTCAATTGATCTGTACTGGTGATCCATGGGAACGTGGATCAAAGAGCTCCCTTGGAAACTTTCAAGGACTCTAGAGATGTGGTGACCATTTGGGGGTATTTGGATGCTTCCCTCAGCATGAAAGTAGGCATTTTGAATGACACAGCAATCCGCTCCTTGGAGAGACAGAGTCTCTCTTGTGGCAAGTAGCATCCTCTGCCTCTCCATGAAGGGCATGAGAAGGAACTCTTTCCTTTATCCTGCTGGAGCTTCCATGAGGAGCATGAACTCAATTAGGAAAGCTGCACCTGGACCCTTGGATGCCTGATGCCTTGTCTGCTTCATGTTTCCTTTCCTGTGTAGGTGATCAAATATTGTTGTCAAAGTAGATGAAGAGGGATTGAGAAATACTGAGAACAGACCAACAGATCAATTAAAGATGGAATAAGGAAATAGGTAGACAAGAATGTGGATCTCACAGGGGGACAATGGTTCTGCTCCCTAAAATCTCTAAACGGCGGTTTAGAGGCAAAAACACTGGGTTTAGATATTAGAGGAGTTAGGTCCACTTATCTGTGTAACCTTGGGCAAATCATTCATCTTTTCTAAGCCTTGATCTCTAGAAGTTTTAAGCAAGGAAGTGAAAGTCCTTTCCAGGTCTAAATCCATCCTCCTGTGGACTCCTTCTCAAGAAAGTCAAATGTCCCTTTTCTCAGTTATAGCTTCACAAAGGAGGAGTTTTGTGGAAGGGTACCACAGGGATTTCAACCAATAGCCCTAGCCTTTGTAAAATGATTAGGCATTAATGCACCTCAATAATTCCCAAAGAACCTAACCTTAATGTTGTGTCAGAATATCAAAGAGAAATAATAATTCACATGTATACAGTGCAAGCCAAATCTTCAGAAAAACCTTCAAAAGAGGAAACACAGAAGCACATTAATCAGGGCACTATTCAACAATGAAAAGATAAGAGACACTTTCCCTTCATTAATGCAAAGCAGCTGCAATGAAAGAAATATATTCCAGTGGATGTGGTGGTGGGGGGGGGCGGGAATAATATTTACCAATTGCTCTGTCCTTTCAGGAACTGTGTAAGGTAGGTAGTCTAAGCATGAGTTTTTGAGAAGGAGAAACTAAGACTCAGTAGACTCAGTAAGTGACTTGCCCCAGATTATACACCTAAAGAGAAAGAATTGGGAGAGGGAGGGCCAATTGTTAAATTTTCAGTGTGAGCAATTTACTCCTCTGAAGTCAGCAAGTGTTAGAAATCAGGGCTTGAGTTAGTGGTTTTTTGTGGATTGTTTAGTCTTAAGGAAGTGATGGAGAAAATGTTAATAATGCAGATTAAACTGAAAAGTGTGTCATGCATACAATGCTTTTTCAGATAGCCAGCTGTTAAACATTAACCACACAGAACTGAATCTAGGGCTGCTGACTCCAAGTCCAGAACTCTTTCTCTGTACCAGGATCACAGACAGTGACACAGACAGAGACACAGACACACACAAACACACAGACCCGCACAGATATACACACAGACATACAGACAGACACAGACACACACACCCCTAAGACATCTCCTGCTGTTGACTTTAGAGAAATTAGTTACTTTGGCTAGTCAGGAAAAAGGATTTTTATCTTTATTTATCTTTATTTCTCTATGCCTTTATCAGTAGTTGATTCCTCAGGGAATAGCTGTTCACATTGGTTGTTTGAATTCTAAACCTACATTGGTTTTCATCTGCTTTTGGGAGAGTTTGTGAGGCCACCTTTTGGAGGGTCCTTGTGGTCACTGCAGGATCTTTGACAGCTCCCCGGGCACTATTCCATTCTGGACACCAGGGATTCCTGGAAAGCTGAAATGATCACTCCTTGATCAAAACTGTGAGAGTGAACTATTTGCACTCACAGACCTAGTAGGCAACAATTTGGTGGATAAATTGAATAAAACTATTGTAAATCTTAACGAAAATTAAGAAAAGCCAAGGTAGGGGGCAGCTGGGCGGCTCAATGGATTGAGAGCCAGATCTGGAGACTAGAGATCCTGGGTTAAAATCTGGCTTCAGACACTTCCTAGCTGTGTGATCCTGAACAAGTCACTTAACTCCATTGTCTGGCCCTTACTATTCTTCTTCCTTAGAAGCAATGCCTAGTATTGATTCTAAGATGGAAGGTAAGAATTTAAAAAAGAAGAAAAAAGGTAATAGAATTTTAAGGATTTGCTTAGGATAGGTTTTTTTTAGAAATTTGCTAAACATTAGTTATTTACCAGAATACTAACTTTGGCATGATTAAATATGTGACCCATAATATTATATAAATATGCATTTTACAATTATATAATATATAAATATGTAATTTACAATTATAGAATTAATAAATATGTAATTTGGCAGATGCACATATTTGTATGTATCATATAAATACGTAATTGTCATATGTTTGTATGTAGTATATAAACAAGTAATTTGTCCAAATCATCTATATGTATATATATATATATATATATTTGTACGTGTAGACACATACATCTATGGCACAGGGATAAGATGATGCTGCACTTAAAGAGAGAAGGTATAGGGATGTTATGCTATATTAAGGGGTAGATTGAAATTGGCAAGCTCTCATAAATCTGATAAAGCAAGCAAAATGCAAGGCATCCTTGTCAGATCTAAAGACCACAAGGGAAATTGGGGGGAGGGGGGACTTTTAAAAATCCTAAAGCAAATTATACAATTGCACCTGAATCTGACAGAGATCCTTTTCTAAATTACAAAGTTATAGAGTTGGCTTCCCCTGGGAGAGGATGGAGCTTTCCTAATAATATTTGAGTTTAGGTTTCCATTTGTGGAGACCGAAGTGGATCTAGAAAAGCAAGCTTGAAGTCATCATGTTTGACAGCAAATAAAACAGACTTGTTTGGTTACAGGAGTCTGCGGGATTTGATACTCACCCTCAGGCAAATGTAACTCCTACAATTTAAAAATGGGCTTTATTGCTAAAAATTATTTAAAGAATGTTGTTGTTGTTGTTTTTTTAGCACACATCTGTGTGTGGTAGTATATCTGGCTTTTCTCTCTACATATGTGTATATTTATATTTATTCTGTACATGACTTACCTTTGTACTTGTTTTCTTCTTCATTAGAATGCAAGCTTCTGAGGGCAGAGACCGTTTCCTTTTTGTTTTTGTATCCCCAGCACCCAACATAGTACCTGAAACATAGCAGAGGCTTAAGACATGTCTGTTGATTGATTGGTTAATTAGTACATGAGTCCACAGGTGCTGGAGAGGTGTCTCTCTGATCTAGGACTAGAATCTGTCTCTCTAAATGCATACTGTTAAAATATGTGGCTCCAAATATATCAGGCTCAACTACACACAGAGAGCATGGGTTGAGTGCTCACAGAGTCACTAATATTGGCTGTTCCACTCTTACCTACGATCAAAGTTAATTTTGTCTGACCTACTAAAATCATTTAAGATTCCTTTCTCATCATCTTACGTTCTATAATGTCCAATCTTCTCTAGCTGTAAGTTCCTAAAGGGCAGGCAATTCAAATGGATTTAACAAACATTTTAAAGCACCTCCTGTGTACAGAGCCCTGTGCTAGCTGGGCTCTGAAGAAGATGTAAAGTTGAGAGAGAGGCAGCCAAGTGAAATGGGAAAAGCCCTGCCTTTGGAAAGGACATGGATTTGAATTCTGCCACTGCCATTCTCTTATTTGTGTAACTTTAGGCAAAGCACTTAGGCAATCAATGATCCTGACTCTTTGGGAGTTTATAGTTAGGTTGGGGGATAGGACACATAGACAAATATTTATAACATTTAAATGCACCAGTGAGGTCTGGAGTGGCTGGGATTGGAATATAATTATGTCAGGCCGCATCTGAACTGGGGATTTTAAAGAAGAGGTAGGTGAGAGAGGGGTTGTAGTTCTGGGCATAGGGGAAATGTGAACATAGGCAGGAAAAGGCATTAACATACAGAGGATGGAAAGTAGCCCAGTTTGGCTGGACCACAGAGAAGTCATGGGTAAGAAGAATCATTTACTTCACTATCCCACTAAGTCATTAACCTCTATCTCCTCTCTCTTTCCTAGCCAGACTCTTAGAGTCATCTGTATTCGGGCTTCTCACCTCATTGCAGTCTGGCTTCTAACCTCACCAAGTTAGCCTTCCTATAATTTATGAAATCTAGTGACTTTTTCCTAGTCCAAATCCTCCTTGAATTCTCTTTCTCCTTTCAGTTCTAGTTCCACATCACCAAATGTTTGATAGACTCCAACAGCTGGATATCCTACAAACATCTCCAACTCACAGGATCCAAACAGAATCCATTATTGTCATTCAGTTGGTCAGTCATGTCTGACCCTCTGTGACCCCATGGCCCATAGTTATCTATAGGTTTTATGGCATGGATACCGACATGGTTGCCCATTTCCTTCTCCAATGGATTCTTTTGTCCATTTTTCCCCCTACATAAACTCTACCTCCTCCAAACTGACAATATTTGTTCAATTCTATTAAGTATGCATTTATTAAGTGCTACATGAAAACTACTATGCTAGATGGTGGTGGGGGTTCAAAGGCAAAGATCTTACATTCTACTGGAGAGATAAATCTAAAGGCACGTGTCTCTGCCCCAAACCACCAGAGAGTAAGAGGAAATGATTGAATGAGAAATATTTTGGGATATAAGAGATTGGATATGGTCACTGATGGGATATGAAAGGTGAGAGAGAGGGAAGAGTCAATGGGCCTTGACACTATAATTCTTTCAGGCTCTTTTGACTTTTCTTTCTTCCTCCCTCCCTATAATCAATCACCTGATAAGTCTTGATTCTTTTTCCACAATATCTGTTGTTTATTTCCCCCTTTCTCAATTCACATGGCTACTACTCTAATTTAGGCCCTCACAACCTCCTGTTAATATTGCAATAACTTGGACCAAATGGACAGTTAGATGATGCAGTGGATGAAGTGCCTGGCATGCACTCAGGAGGACCTGACTTCAAATCTGGCCTCAGATACTTATTTGCTGTGTGACCTTGGACAAGTCACTTAACCCTGTTTGCCTCATTTCCTCATTTGTAAAAATGAGCTGGAGGAAGAAATGGCAAACCATTTTAGTATATTTGCCAAGAAAACCCCAAACAGAATCACAAAGTATCTGACATGATGAATGTGACTCAACAATAAGTCTGACCTCCTTTGTGATTTCCCTGCTTCTAGGTTCTCCTTTCTTCAATCCATCAACCCCAGAGCCGCCAAATCAATTGTATGACCATGTCATTCCTCTGTTCAAAAACCTTCAGTGTGACTCCCTATTGTCACAGGGATGACATACAAATTCCTGTGTGGTATTTTAAGTCTTCAACAACAGGATTCACATCTTCCTTTGCAGGCTCACTTCCTGTCATTGCCCTGTACATCTCTACATTCCAGTCAGATTAGCCAAACTATTCACAAATTTGACATCCCATCACACACTTTTGCCCAGATTATTCCCTTCCCCTATAACTGTGCTCTGTAACTCCCTTCCAAGATCCACTCAAGTCTCTCCCTCCTTATTTTCTCTATATTAGTCCCCCAGTTGTTAATGTTCTCTCCTTCTTCAAAATATCTTTTTTCAAACCCTTGCCTTAGTATCAATTCTAAGACAGAAGACAGGGAATGGCTAGGCAATCAGGGGTTAAGTGATTTGCCCAGGGTCAGAAAACTAGGAAGTATCTATGGCAGATCTGAACCCAGGTCCTCCTGACTCCAAGCCTAGCATTCTACATAGCTGCCCCTTTTCTTCAATTTATCTTGAATTTACTTATCTGTGGGTTTGGGCTATTTCCCCAGTAAAATGTTAACTCCTTGAGGAGAAGAACTCTGCTTCTGAATTTAATTTCTGCTTCTTGAATTTAATTGAAGTCAATATAAGATTGGAAAAGTGAAGAGCTAAGAAAAGACTTTTTTCCACAGGTGACAAGAAGTCATTGAAGACGTTAGAGCAAGGGAATGGCATGATCAGATCTATGCAGTGGAAGATTTAATCTACAATTTGTCAGATAGACTGGAAGTCAGAGAAATTGATGGCAAAGAGCCTACTGCAGCATTCTAGGAAAGAGATAAGGACCTTGAATCAGGGTGATAGTCATGGGAATAGGAAGAGGATAGTTGTGAGATTGCCAGGAAGAATCCATAGGACTTGGCCACTGATTAGTTGCGGGAAATGGGAGAGACGGAAGAGTTGAAGATAGTGAGACTTTCTAGGCTTAAGCATGGAAGTCAAGAAAAGGAGCCATTCTGGTGAAAAAGATGCTGAACTCATTTTTGGACATGTAGAAAAGTATTAATAAGGTGCTAAATGAGAAACTTCATTTTCCTTATCTGTAAATGAAAGGATTAGACTTGATAGCTTCTAAGGTCCCTTCTAGCTCTAGATAGTCCTGAGAGCATTTTGAGTTAGATCTTCCTCTGTGGCCATTCTACTGCACCACCACTTGAGGATGACATCAGTGCTACCATATGGGAAATTGTACACCAGCATTAGACAGCAGATCTAGGGTGAGGGGTTACAAAAACAGAACCCAGAAGTGAGATTTACAACAAATCCCCCTTCTGCTCAACAGCTAATTCAGTGGGATTCCCCAAACCCTATTTTGAAAATAATTAGTTCTTCCATCCCAATCTGGAAGTGGGGGGATGGGTGTCACTCATTGCTATTGTTCAGGAAGGATTAGATATCTTGGGATAACAAGAATACTCTCTTTTATTTAGTACTATAAGATTTGCAAGGTGCTTTACAAATATTTCATTTAATCCTCAGAATAACTCTAGAAGAGAGGAACTATTATTATCCCCATTTTACAAATGAGGAAACTGAGGCATACAGAAGTTAAGTGATTTGCACAAGGCTACACAGCAGCTAATAAGTATCTGAGGTAAGATTTGAACTCAGGACTACTTTACTCCATCTCATTCTCTTTCTGCTACATCATCTAGCTTCCTGAAGGAGAGACAAAACGATGCTGTAGTGAAATGATCCTGATAGGATGTGTGTTTGGAAGGGGATGATAAATTTGAGAGGAAAAGATAATGGGGGGAATGCTAGCAAGACCAGTCACTTTGATCTGAAGGCAAGGAAGTGATTAGATTCTTACTGGAAAATTAAGGAAAGCTATTTGCTCTGTGCTGGCCCTCAGCTATATCAATCAGCTTGGCGCAACCAATAATGGGAAGCTAGGGGCTGACCCACAGGAAATCACAGGTTCAGAACTGGAGCATTAGTTAGCTTGGGAGAATGAGCTATGGAATAAGGATGTGATGAGTTAGACCCAAAAGAAAGGTCTGTATAAGCGATAAGGTCTATATAACCAGGTCCCACATCATACAGGTAGACGGAGAGGGTTAGTTTTTTGTTTGTTTTTAAATTAAGATTGGAAGAACTAGATTATAGATTCTTCGTGATTGTTTTTCTTGTTCAGTTTTTTCAGTCATGTTCTATTCTTCATGATCCCATTTGGGGATTTTCTTGGCAAAGATACTGGAGTGGTTTGCCATTTCCTTCTCCAGCTCATTTAGAGATGAGAAACTGAGGCAAACAAGTTTAAGTGACTTTAGGGTCACATAGCTAGTAAGTGTCTGAGGCCAGATTTGAACTCAGGAAAATGAGTCTAGTGAGGGGAAAAGCCAGAACAGAATAATAGAGCAAGACCATTAGGAAGCTTCCTAAGGTGCTGGAGTGTGAAGATTTCTAGATAGGGTAAAGGTAGCAGGAGATGTCTTTGAGGCCCAGATAGGGACCAATCTTTTCATTCTGTGAGCATCGGGACTGAAAAAGGATAAGGCTTGTAATGAATTCAGAAATGAAGACTGGTACTTCCTTCTACATTCTAATCTCTTCCCTTGCCAGCTAGTGCCTTTTCCTCAAAATTAGCTAGTATTTAATTCTTTATATATACCTATATTTGAATGCATTGTCACCCCCAAAAGCACAGAAGTTCCTCAAGTGCAGGGTCTGGTCCATTTTGTACTCTCAGCACCTGGTATATGGTGGGTGCTCTAAAGGGGCTTATTAATGGGTTGATGGATTGATTTTCCAATTCTTAGCTAGTGGGTTGAGTGTAATGAATGCCAAGATGATTGAGTCAGAGTGAAATATGAGAAAAGTTCCTTTTTAGACCCTTTTATGACATATTGAGGGCTGCGGTGACCAACTGTGGAGAGGTGCTCATGGCAACTCTGATTGCCAATTCCACAGCCATGGAAGTAGAATCAAGTTAATCTCAAGGCCCAGATCCAGAAGAATTTAATAACAGGAGAGAGCTGAGGAGAATAACAAATTTCATCAACTCCTGTAAAATGTGAACTGTTCCCTTTTCCCTCTGACTTTACACTCCTCTCATCGTAAGGGTCTTTGTGGTTCTTTCTCCTTCAATTTTTTTTCCAATGACATCATGGACTTTGGGATTTAAATGAGGCAGTTATACAAAGTTGTTAGCTTCGCTCTTTCTTCTACAGTCATTGAAGTCCAGTGTCAAGAAAACATCTTTTTTTAGGTCTTTTGGGAGATGGTGACAGTGCCCTGGTAGGGATTGGGAGAAGAATGCTTTTTGTATCTCTGCTGCAAGGCACCTGAAATTTAGGATGTCAATAGTTGATTGCCTGTTGTTTCTTCCAGGAGGACAGGAGTCTTTTTTTAAGGTAAGTACAATGTTTTTGTCTTTCCTTGTATCCCTAGATCTTAGCACAGAACCTGGTGCATAATAAACACTTATTAAATGTTGCTTGACTGCTTGACTCTAATTGCACTGGGCATGAACAAGTGAAAAACTCATCTGCTATGGAAGGCAGCATCTCCCTGCAGGATGTGGGTACCCTCAGGGTACCGAGAGAGCATGCCCAGCTCGATGGGAGATGCTCTTGTCTAATAAACCCAGCGATCAACCCCATTACAAATACTATGATACCTAATGATTGTGAAGTCAGCCCTCACCAGTGAGCGACACAACCAGCTGCTCAGAGGAGTTGCTTATGTAAGTTGGAAGTTGAGGGAAATGAGGCAATCATTGTGATGATGTAGGGCAACGGTCCTTAAACGTTTTGGTCTCAGGCTTCTTGACACTCTTAAAAATTATTGAAGACTTGAAATTGGGGCAACTAGGTGGCTCCATGGATGGAGAGCCAGCATTCAAAGCACTTTTAAATTTAATTTGCATTATTAACATTATCCATCACTTTCTCATGTTTAGACAACTAACAAAACACTAACTCAAGCCCTGATTTATAGGGTTTGCCTATGTCCAAGATAGAAATGCTCACTTAGAAATTTTAGTAGTTAACTCTCGTGAGTCAATACGAGCTATTTCCAGCACATTCTTCATATCCTCATCAATACTCACACTAGTAGAAGTTAAAAAATCAATGTTGCCATGAAAATATTTTTGACATTGAGAACCTCCTGAAAATGTCTCAGGATGGGCAGGGGCAGCTATGTGCCTCAGTGGATACAGTACCAGGTCTAAAGACAGGATATCCTGGGTTCAAATTTGATCTCAAATACTTCCTAGCTATGTGACTCTGGGCATGTCACTTAACCCTGATGTTGCCTAGTTCTTTTCTCTTTTATGCCTTGGAACAGATAATTAATATCAATTCTAAGAGGGTAAGGATTAGGGAAAAAAAGCACCTGGACCTTGACTTTGAGAACCCCTCATATAGGGAAAAGAGCTTTGGGATTGGCAATGGAAGAGGATTTGAATTTGAATCCTGCCTCTCAATTACTGGCTCTATGACTGGCAAAATCACAAAGAAATTTTATTTTTCTGGACCTCAGATTCATGTAAAGTGAAGTAAGTAGGTTAGATCAGGGCTTCTTCAGCTTTTGTGTCTTGGACCTTACCCTGGGGCAGTCTGGTGAAACTTAGAGATCCCTTCTCAGAATCATGTTTTTAAATAAATAAAATGAAATTCAAAGAATTATGAAATAAACCAATTACACTGAAATACAATTATTCAATGGCATAGTGAGGTGGCGCAATGGATAGAACACTGGCCTGGAGTCAGGAGTATGTGAGTTCAAATCTAGCCAAAGACATTACTAGCCAAAGGACCTTAAGCAAGTCATTTAACCCTGTTTGCCTCTGTTTCCTTATCTGTAAAATGAGCTGGAAAAGGAAATAGTAAACCATTCTAGTATCTTTGCCAAGAAAACTCCAAACAGGGTCACAAAGAGACTGAAGTAACCAAATAACAACAGTTATCAAAATATAAAAATATTATCAAGGACTCTAGGATTACACAACCACTATAGGAATTTTCAACCTTCAATGGACCTTAATGCCAACAACTTCTAAAATCAGTAAACTATGCCTTTTTTGTGTTATTGAGTTCAATTCAAGAAAACCATTACTGTATGCAAGGTATGGTCTAGGGCAGGGGTCGGCAAGGTATGGCTCTCGAGCCATATCTGGCTCTTTCTGCAGGAGCCATAAAGCCAATTTTTTTTCAGGCGCTGTTACAGGAGCGCGCACTGTGAGCACTGTACGGCTCTCACAAAATTACATTTTAAAAAATGTGGCGTTTATGGCTCTCACGGCCAAAAAGGTTGCCGACCCCTGGTCTAGGGGCTGCAGTATAAAGAGATAAAGAAAATGGTTCCTTCCCTCAGAGTGGGGGGTCTAGTGTGGAAAATGAATGTAAGTAAGTAACATATATATCAGAATAGATTAAGTGCCAGTCCAGTCCAATCCAATCCAAACCAGTTAATAAGAAAGATGATCCCTGCCCTTAAGGAACTTACACTCTAATAAAGCTCCCTTTATTAACACACAAAAGGAGGCAGAAAAGGTGGAGGGGCAAAGGGGACACCAGGGAGCACCTCCTATTTTGTTAAAAGAAACCAGGGCAGCAGATACAGAGTGGAATGAGTCTAAAAGTGCTCTATAAAGGAAAACATTGGGAGGAATTCAGCATTCCTCCCTCCCACCTTCCTATCAGAGAGGAAAGGAAGCTGAAGGCTGTAGCATTACTCAAGGCTTGAGTTAGCAGAATAGTGAGGAAGGAGATGCAAGGTGATGAGTTTAGTCTTGGGAAAGGAAGTGGTCATCTTGTTCCATGGATTTGGAAAAACCAGCCAGGATAGGAGATGCAAAGAGAGTTGAGTGAAGTGCCTAGGAATTGAAGAACCCCTTTCAACTAGTCAACATATCATCCTGTTATTTCAGTCTTTGTTGTTACTTAGTCATTCTTCAGCCACATCTGACTCTTTGTGACCCCACTTGGGGTTTTCTTGGCAAAGATACAGAAATGTTTTGCTATTTCTTTCTCCAACTCACTTTACAGATGAGGAAACTGAGGAAAACAGCATTTAAGTGATTTGTCCTGGGTCATACAGCTAGTAGGTATCTGAGACTAGATTTGAACTCAGGAAAACAAGTCTTCTTGACTTTGGAGCCCAGAGCTCTATCTATTTCCCACCTAGCTGTCCCTTTGGGTTTGAGTATGGATTTAGCATAAACCTGTTTCAGTATTGTTATCTGACTTCTGAAAAAGCTTTCTACTGATCTGGTAAGTCTTTCTCTCAAGGTTGGGCACTAGGTGACCTCTTACAGTTACGCTGTCCAGTTTCTTGTTTTGACAAATGTTTTGCCTCTTCCCCTCTGACTCACAGCATCTGAGTCAGATTCTAGTTGGGTGGAGGGGAAAGGAAAGGAAGGTAATAAACATTTATATAGTGTTTACTGTGTATGTATTGTGTTATGTACTTTACAAATATTATTTCATTTGATTCCCATAATATTATCCCCATTTTACAAGTGAGGAAACTGAGAGAGAGGATAAATAACTTGCCAAGGTCATACAGCTGTTAAGAATCTGAAGATGGATTTGAACTTGGGCCTTTCTAATTCCAGGCCCAGTGTTCTATCAACTTCACCATCTACCAGCTGCTCCTAGAGATTGGATGGCATCCTGATCTCAGCTTCAGAACCACTGTCTCAGACAAGAGTATAACCGGATACGTCTGAGCCCAGTTCTTATCCCTGAACACTGTCCTGCCAAGCTGTCCAGTTTAGTCCAGCCTCATGATTTCCTGCCACCTGCAGCCACATAAAGACTAGTAGGACCACACCATTCATCAATGTTATCTCACTATAAAGACCTTGCTGCCTTCATCCCTCATCCCTGAGGGTCAGACTTAGAGAATAGACAGAACCCTTAGGCCATGTACCCAGACAAAAGACTAGCAAACCTGCTTTGGGGCTAGTTCTTATTAATAGCTGTTACCCTTCACCATTTCAAGTCAAGCCAGTTCCTTAGCCTAGACCTATATTAGCAGGATCCAGGCATCCTCTAGGGAAGACAAAAACAAGATATGCCTCACTGGTCTTAATCCTTAATAGAAAGATCCCAAGGGAAAGAATTCAAATAAGAGGATAATAGAGGAGGTGGGATTTCCCCTGGCCTAGTGCCCAAGAGCTGACCCAGAAGAAAAACACATGCGCTTAAACAAATGGACAAACATCCCATAATGTGGAGGTGGAATCGCCTGGGCTTCTAAGCCCTGCATGAGATTCTTCTTCCCCAGTGAATCTGGGAAGTGGCCAGTTATTAGCAATGAGAAATTCCTACTGCTAGTTTATAAACTGCCATTTTGGAAAAACAAAACCAAAAATTGCTTCTTGGCAGAGATCTCTGCTGTTGGCAGAATGGCTCTAGGGGTGACTTCACCGGCAAGGCTGTTACCAAAAAGCCTTCTGATTTTGCTTCTTTTTGCCCTTAGGCTTCTCTCCTGCCAACAAATGTCAGCCCTGACCTCTATAATGATTCCAAGTTAGCCATTCCTTCTCTTTCCACCACAGGTCATGTTTACAGGCAATATGTAGGGCAGCTGATATAAGACAGGCTCCGTTCAAAGCTACTTCACCTCATTAGTCATGTACTACATGGAACGACCTTTCATATTTATCCTCTCATTAGCTCAAGGTAGTCACCTTGTTTACTATTGCTGCATAACAACAATGTGTAGTACATTAGGGTCAGTTCAACCTAAGCTGAAATAACCCTGGTTTGTGGGGGAGGGAGAAGGGAATTATGGGCAAAGCCTTGAGTTGGGAGCTGAAAGTTCGACCTTTTTGTATCACCTGACACCATCCTGGTATTTTGATATTAAGCTAATCATAATTAGGCTCAACAGATATATATTGACCTTTTATATTGATATTTGTGTATCCTTGTACATGATGGAAAGGAGAAGAATGATTCTGCTCTTGAGCATCTTACAATTTTGTTTGGGGAGAAAACACAATGACTAAATAACTAACCAAATGGCAGGATGGGGTTAGGTAGCCAAATGAGTAAACAGGCTGCATGTATATTATGAATTCAGAGGAAGAAATCCCTATTCTGTGAATATCTACCCAAATGGACAAAAGTTCTTGTTGGTGGTCCTCTTTGTTATCCACCTTGATTCCAAGAAGTGATACGTTATCTTGAAAGAGCACTGAGCTGAGAACCAGGTGATCTGAGTTCTAGACTCAGATGGGCCATTAAAGAACAATGAGACCTTGAGTTCTTCTGTAAAATGGATCAGGGGTTGGCGAGTTGAGTGGACCAGATGGTCTTTAAGATTCCTTGTAGCTTTAAGTCTGAGGATCTTAGAATTATAGATTCCAGTGCTCAAAGGGACCCTGGAGGCAATCGCCCTTCATTTTACAGAAAGGAAAACTAAAGCTTTGTGATGTTAAGTGATTTACACAAGGTCACACAGATAGCAAGTGCCAGAGGAATGATTTGAACCCACGTCTATTGACTCTAATGCCCTTTTTGCTAAATTATTAAAAATCGAATCTTCAAGTGACTTTGGTCTAGGGCAGTGATGGGCAACCTTTTGAGCTTGGTGTGTCAAAATTCACTAAAAAACCAAGCATAATGGGTGGTGTGTCACTTCAAGAAAAAAAAACACCATAATTTCATAATATTTATAATTTAAATAACAAAAATGTATAATTGTAATATATAACTGTATTTAATAAACCAAAGTGCACAGAGTGTCTAAACTACACTACAGCAAATGTTTCATCCTCAGCATGCGGCTCCATACTTCTCTGTCATTGAAAATAGCTACGTGTGTCAGTGCGTCATAGTGTGTCATAGGTTTGCTATCACTGTTCTAGGGAGAAGAGCTTTAAGTATGCTGAAGACTCCTAAAACAGAGAGGAGAGCAAAAAGGTACAGAATTGAAGGGGCCAAATGGAAGGAAACTGATTTAACATTTAGTCTAGGGCAAGCCTTGTCAGGTGCTGCCAACTGACTTCTCTTCATCAAATGCAACAATAGCTTGGATTTGAGCACCGAGCGTGAGAGAACATCAAATTTGGAGTCAGAGGCTATGCTAACTTCAAATCCTGGCTCCATTCCTTCCACCTGTCCCTTATGTGGCCTTAGGTAAATAACTAAACATCTCTGGAGCTCAAGTCCCCCATCTATAAAATGATGACTACTGAGGTCCCTTCTAGCTTGATATCTAAGATTTGATACTATGATGGGGATTCTTAAACCATTTTTGTGGGTTCTGGTCTCCTTTGGCAAGCTGGTAAAGACTATGGAACCCTTTTCAGAATAATGTTTTTAGATGAATAAAGCAAAATGCATGACATCACAAAGGAATCCAATTATATTAACATATCAAAAATTATTAAATTAAAAAACAATTCCATGGACCCAAATTAAAAATATTTATAATTAGGAGCTGCAATAGAATGTAACACTCAAAGGAGTGGACTTTTAAGATATATCAAAATGTTGGACAAATTTTTACATCATTTGACATATTTAGTCCTCCCGATGAAGTAACCATGCTTATATCACTGAAGAACACCAGGATACACACTTTCTTTGTCTACTTGGCTATGAGGCAGGGGCTACAAACCCAGGGAGAAGAGGAAATGAACTTAAGAAGAGAGCTATGTATCTTAACAAGGTGCACCAGTCAGTTCAGAAATATTGGATCCAGCTATATTTCAGTGCACTCAAACAGTATGAGCTAGGATTCTTCAAAAAAGGAATTCTTAAATCCAATTGAAAAGTAAAATTACACACTTAAGATCCTTAGATCTTTCTCAATGAGAAAAGAAAGTCTACTGATGAAAAGTTGAATTTTGAGCTTTGATTTCAAGTAGAGGCATATATATATATTTGGTGAGCATTAATAGGAGAGAAAAAGAAGAAGCAAGGGGAATATGAAAAAGAGCTTCATTCTCATTTCCCCCCTCAAGTTGTAATAATATATTATTTATTTTGGGAAGTGCTTTTAGGAGATAAGACCCAAGGAAGCATGGAATAAATTATCTAAAAGTCCTAAAATGGCCAGACTCCTCAAAAAGAGAGGAGGTAAAGAGAAGGCAGGTGAACAGTTGTTCCAAATATAACTTGTACTTGGGCACTGAGAATAAGAGATCTGTTGATAGCAACAAGTCCTTAGAAAGCGTGTGATTTGGCATGCCTGGAGCTGTGAAGTAGATGCAATGCAGGCAGAAGGCTGCTGGAGTTATGGGGAGGGAGTATGAAGGGCGCTAATTGCCATCTGCAGATGCCTGGATTTGAGGGGGGCACCCCTTCACCCTTCCATAGACTTTCATCATGGGAAAATATTATTGCAGTCCCCAAGCATTTAGATGATGGCGTGTGTAGAATGAACCAGGAGAAACTAGGAAGCCAGGGTGGGAAGGGAAACAGGGTAGAAATCAAACCAAAAAATATTTTTTCCAACTTGCTACAACTTTGTCCATCATTAGCTTTTTCTTTTTTTTGTTATCTGAAAAGCATCTTAAATAAAGAAGCGAGTTTCCATTAAATCTCCCAGATGATTAAAATTAGTACAACATCCAGAATTTAAAATACAGGTTAGTTTTGACTGGAGTAAATCCATGGACTTATCTCATGTCAGGGTTGTCTTAATCACTATCAAATTTCCCCTTATAACAATATATATGAAAAACATAAGCCAAGAAAGTCTCATGCTACTGGCAAACCCACTTATCAACTACCATAATGACAAAGAAAAAGTTGAGGTATATCAGTAAGTGCCTTCTTTCAGTACTTCCTATTATTGTTATATCAATTAGTGACAAACTCTTCATGACCCCATTTGGGGTTTTCGTGGCAAAGACATGAGTGGTTTGCCATTTCTTTCTCCAGTTCATTTTACAGATGAGAAAACTGAGGCAAACAGGGTTAAATGGTTTGCCCAGGGTCACATAGCATTTCTCATATTGCTTTCCAATAGGGGAGAACACCAGACCATGAATGAATGAATGAATGAATGAATGAATGAATGAAACATTTTTAAGTGCTTTCTTTACGCAAAGCATTGTGCTTAGCAGTGGAGATACTTTTAGAAAAGTAAGACAATTTCTGCTCCCCAGGAGCTCACATTCTATTGGGGAAGATATTGCATATGGAAGGTTTCAGTTACAAGTCCCTTGGAAAGATTTCATGGTCTTTAAGATGCTGGTGTTGTTTCAAAGTAGACAATGGCATCATAAGAGTGATTTCTGGACTTGTGAGTTAGATTGAAGTGAGGTAGAGTTGCACAAAGTCATTGGCGTCCTTTTTTCCAGAGTCATTAAAGTCCTGTGGCAGGACAAAAGTCAAGACAACTGGTGATGGTTGGGGATACAATGGATGATCTTGGTTCTTTGCAGTCAGACCAAGTTCTAAGCGCTCCACTGCACCTGCTTCAGCTGCCTTCGTAGCTATTGGAAGAAATTGTTCTCATGTGCCCATTCAAACAGGGGAAGTCTTTACATGCTTGGAGTAGATGGTTCCCCTTAACTCACAAGTGGGTTTGAGAGCTGTAGGTTATCCAGGTTGCCCTCTCTGCCAAGACAGTTTACAGAGCATACAGGGCAGTGGCAAAATGGATGGTGATGCCTTTTTTTTAAGTGTCATTTCCATTGAATAAAACCATATCAGTTTCTGCTGCCAAAGACAGTGCCAAAGAGTTTAGTGACTAGAATTTTCTTTGTGGTGTCTTTTAAAGGTATAACTGTAGCACCAGCAGGAACAGTTTCCAGGCTGCATCTCCATTCTGATCAGGACCAGAAAATGAGATGGAGATCTGATTGGAGCCAGCGCTTGTTAGATTCTGGTTCTTGGCCATATCATTTACAGAACAGGAGAAAATGGTAAACTATCACATTAAGTGAGTGGCATAAGGTAAGTCTGAACAAAGCCACTGAACTGTGACATCAAGGTAACTCTTTGATATAGTTTTGCATTTTTG
>NC_058130.1:602695561-602712889 GCF_016433145.1 Gracilinanus agilis | reverse complement strand
CTCTCTTTCTCTCTCTTCCTCTCTCTGTGTCTCTCTTTCCCTCTCCTCTCCTCTCTCTTTCTCTGTCTCTCTGTTTTTCTCTGTCTGTCTGTTTCTGTCTCTCCCTCTCTCTCTTTCTGTCTCTCCTTTCTTTCTTTCTTTCTCTCTTCTTTTCTCTCTCTCACTTCCCTCTTTCTCTCTCTCTCTGTTTCTCTCTGTCTCTGTCTCTCTATGTCTGTGTCTGTCTGTGTCTGTGTCTGTGTCTGTCTCTCTGTCTCTCTCTCTGTCTCTCTGTCTCTCTCTCTGTCTCTCTCTCTGTCTGTCTGTCTGTCTCTCTCTCTCTGTCTCTCTCTCTGTCTGTCTGTCTCTCTCTCTCTCTCTCTCTGTCTCTCTTTAATAGACCACTCAAAAGTTCACCTTCCTGGGCAGCTGGGTAGCTCAGTGGAGTGAGAGTCAGGCCTAGAGACAGGAGGTCCTAGGTTCAAACCCGGCCTCAGCCACTTCCCAGCTGTGTGACTCTGGGCAAGTCACTTGACCCCCATTGCCCACCCTTACCAGTCTTCCACCTATGAGACAATACACCAAAGTACAAGGGTTTAAAAAAAAAGTTCATCTTCCTTTTTGATTCTGAACTGGTAGTTTAACTGCTGTCAATTCTCATACCACCATGCAGCCTCTGTGCTTCTGTTTTAATGATAAAGAGAAGCTAATATTCCTTCCCCTTTTTAACTTACAGTGTTGTTCATGAGATCACATATGGGAATTATTTTAGAAAGTTTAATAATATCAGACAAACCACAAGTACTGGACCTCTCTCAGCCTGTTTCTTTTGTGCAAATGCCGCCTTCTAAATTAAACCTCTGATCCATCCAGTGGCTAGTGCTTCCCTCTCCTAGCAATTAATTTGTCTATATTTTGCTTATGCACATGAGAGATAGTATGGAATAGTGGATAAAGAACTGGCCTCAGTACCAGGGAAACTAGGTTCAAATCTTGCCTCTGGTATTCACTGACTGGAAAAAACTCCTTAATTTCTCAGTGCTCCAGGAAACTCCCTTAACCTACAAGGAGATACACCTCCATACACCAATGAAATCATAGGTTCAATCCCCATCCTATGTACTTACCTGTGTATGCACTTGCTATTTCCTTTGATAGATTTTAAGTTCTTTAAAGTCAGAATGTCTCATTTTTTACCTTTATAGCCCTACAGTGTATGCAGTAGGTGCATAGTAAATGCTTGTTGCTTGACTTGTAAAATGTAAGTTAGCTTAAAACTACTCCAAGACTTTTGAGCCACCTTGTATTAAACATCAGTTATTAGGCAGTACGGTACAAAGAGTGCATAGATAGTGTATGGAAAGTTGGTCATCGTCATTAAAGTCAAATTGTTCTTGGATGCCCAAGGGCCACTTTATCAAATAGGACACGATAGAAGTATACGTGTATATATTCTGTATCCGTTTATGGCGAGAATATGTGTCTGTGGGGGGGTATTTGTCATCTGCTTTCCTCAGTTATTTTATCCTGCCAGCCCATTATGATGGACGTCATGAGGTGGTCAGTCTCTCTTTCTTTTCCTTGGCCTCTTCCCCAGCATTGAGATGTCACACAAAGCCTGAAAGCCAACAGCCGACATCTGGTTCAATGCAGTATCTTTGGTTCCACTGACTAACCTTTCAACATCTCCAATGTTCAGGCTTCTACAGTCTTGTCTCAGGAAGCAAATTGGGTCTCACCCTACAAGTTGCCTCTGCCCTTCCGGGCTGCTCCCTTCAACTCGTCTCTAGTAACCTCAGGAGATGATCGCCGCTGTCTTTGACTTGAGAAATCACACGGCAGTTACAGATCCTAATCTCACTGCACCTAAGAAGTCTGAGGCTTCGACTCGAGATTTTGAATGTATGGTGGAAAGTTCCTAAGAGAAGCAGCAAAAAAAATTTTTTTTCTGAACCTTCAGTTGAAACCAGAGAGGAAGGTGAACTTTTTTTGTGGCATGTTTAAAAAAGATAATAGCATTTATTTTTAGTTGGAGAGGCGGGGGTCTAGAGAGCAGTGACATATATTATGATTAGCAATTTTTGCACCTAGGCAAAATCAAAATCAGTGGTGTGGGTTTATGGGCTCCTTGGCAAAGACCATTAATTTTATTTATTCATTTGATTGATTCCTTGGGAGTAAGAGAAATGGTTCCAGATCTCAGTCTCCTATAGTTTTCTTCTGGTCCTTCTGGGCTATATTCCTGGGCGTTAACTGAGCTAGTCCACTCCAATCTATCCCAGAGCTCTGGGCCCATCAGCTTTCTTAGCTTCAGAAGCTCTCAGTTCTCCTGGAGAGGAAGACCATCTTTAGGAGGTTCCATTCTACATGCAGTAAAATATCCTTAGAAATGCTTAAGGTGGAAGGTAACTACTACTAAGCACAAGTCTCCAATTTGGGATGTCTAAGGATATTCATTAGTATGACTTCCTGGGGACTGAAGAGTGAAGATCCTCCTCTGGATTTCCTCTTCAATATGGGTTTGTTCTGCTACAGCTTAAACCTCTGCCAGAAAGTCTGGAAAACTGGACTGGTTCTTTGGCATCTATCACTGTCTCCCAAGAAACCCCCTCTTCCTACCCCCTGTACCAAGGAGACATTGTGGTACAATAGAGAATTCCCCACATCTGGAATCAGGAGAAACTTGGGTTTGAGTCATGTACAAGTCATTGTGTCTGAGCCCACAATCTTTAACAAGCACATCTAAGTCAGAAAAATTGATGATAGATTCAGGCCATGACCACATCAACAAATTTGAGCAAGATGGTGGCAGGGAGCAAAAATAGTTGTCAAAATTCCAAAATTTTAGAGGAACAGTTTGAGCCAGACCAACAGTCAGCTTCCTAACATTCCCTGTTATTTTCTTCTTGATCCTAGAGCAATATCTTGGACTGAATTTTCACTCCTGTACCTTGGTCTTAGCCTCTTAAAATTTGATACTCCAAAGAAACTCTAAACTTTTAATTTTATGCTTTGTCAACTATAATTTCAAGCTCCAACACTCCTCTAGGAGTTTTGCCTTTGTCCCACTCTACTTTTTGCCAAATCACTTGCAGATACTGGATAGGATTTCCCCAGAAAGGACAGGACAGTGAATTGTACCCCAAAAGATTGGTGCTCAACTTTTTGGTGAAATGCCTCTCTATACTTAGGTGAATCCTCAGACAACAAAGATAGGCAGTGAAACCATCAATGAATCCCAAAGGAAAGCCTTTTATAGCTGATCAGGACCTGTCAGGGTTTGCACTCCACTTGCATTAGCCTTTGAAAACTTCAGGATCATCCTAATATCACAAGGAGATATGAGGGTAGAACTTTAGTTCAAGATAATCAAAAACCCTGGAGAACATAGGAGAGCATTCATCCCATTTTCTGCAGAAAGCTCTTAGCTCACCAGTAGTTCTCATCTCTAAGGGGAGCTTCTAATTTCCTCTTGTCTCCAAGTACCCTATCTTGAAAATAACCTCTGCTAGGCTTTCTAGCAGCACACACAATTTGAGGATTGGAAGAAAGGCATAAAGGATCCACATAATTTGTACATTTGGGCAAAATTCAAGCTACCGCTTTCCTATCCCTCTTCCTTGCCAAAAAAAAAAAAACAAAAACAGACAGACAAATTCTAAGAAAGTCTGATGCAGGACAAGTACTATTCATTTCCTTAATAGATTGCACTTTCATCTCTAATGTAGGATGGTCAAGACAGAGAAGACCAACAGATTCTTAAGTTTTATATTTGATCTCACAGATTTTGGGGGGTGGGGGGGAGAGGTAGGTCATTGCTATCTAATATGCTTGGAACAAATCCCAAAAAGAATTATGGTTCCCATGAGGCAGCCCTTTGGGACACAAATTCTCAGTTGCCTTCTCTGGGTGAATACCTAACCCCAGTCTTCTGCCCCAGTGCAACATACCCATTTTTGAAAGGGATGAATAGAGAAGGAGATGATGTTGTAGCCAATGCCTAGACGTGCCAGTTTTCATTCTTCTTTTTTTTTTAACCCTTACCTTTCCGTCTTGGAGTCAATTGACTCCAAGGTGGAAGAGTGGTAAGGGCTAGGCAATGGGAGTCAAGTGACTTGCCCAGGGTCACACAGCTAGGACGTGTTTGAGGACAGATTTGAACCTAGGACCTCCCCTCTCTAGGCCTGGCTCTCAATCCACTTAGTCACCCAGCTGCCCCCTAGTTTTCATTCTTGACTCCAAATAGCAGCCCAACTATAGGCAGGAAATGATGGCTTGGGATTTGGATATTCACAGGTTGTTCTGAGTAGAAAATATTAAGTAATCCACAGTTGTTCCTTGACAGGATACAACACAAGGGAATGAGGGTGAGAATAAATTATTTTTCAGTGAGTATGAACAAAATCTGCCATTTGTACTCGGTAAGTTATTTGATTTTCACCAGCAGTGCCCTTCGGGGGTTCTCTGTGGCTCTTTTGCCTTTGTTCTTCACCATACAGACTCAGCTGCCGGTATTTCTGAGAGACCTGGTGCTCAAGACCACAGCACAGTCTCCACAACCCCCTCCCACCGCCTGCTTCCAAATTCTTGAGGCCTCTGCCAACGCAGGTGAAAGGAAAATAATGAGCAGAGATTTTTTTTTCTTCTTTTCTTGCCAATCAGTATGATTGGCTAGAATCTGGGCCTAAGTGGCATTCTAATTAATTTTTGATAAAAAAATAAAGACAGAGGTTTTGGCTTAAAATGAAAACCAGCTAAATAAAGGCAAAATATTCTCTGCAAGAACATAAAGTGTTCTTGGCAAGTGTATTAAGCCTACGACTTAGGAACAATATGTTTGCTGTTTAAGGAGCACACCAGTATTAGGTAAAACAAGGCCAGAGGGGTCTTTGAGAGCACAAGTCAAGACTGTTCTTGGAATGACTGGTTTCTATTCGTAACCAGAATTGGGGGGCTTGAGAGGCAATGTTTGAGGTTCAGTTGTGTCTGACCCTTTGTGACCCATGGTCCGTAGCACTCCAATACTTTTCATGGAGTTTTCTTGGCAAAAAATACTGAAATGGTTCAACATTTCTTTCTCAATGGGTTTAAGGTGAACAAAGTTAAATGATTTGCCCAGGGTCACATAGCTAGTGAATGTTTGAGGCTAGATTTGAACTCAAGTCTTCCTAACTCTAAGCCCAGAACTCTATCCCCTGAGCAACCTAGATAACTCATATTAAGAGTCAATGTAGTATGGTGGAAAGATTGCTAGATTGTTGGATCAAATGAGATAATATTTGCACAAGTGCTCCACGTAGTACCTGACACATAGTAGGTGCTACATAAATACCTATTCCCTCCCTTTCCCCTTCCATCCCTGGTTTTAAAGGCAAATAACCTGATTTTGACTCCTAATTCTGCTCCCAACAACCTATTGATGCAATGAGGAGAGAGTGAGGTCAAAGGGTTTTGAGAGGAAAGGATTGGAAAAAAGAGGGAGCTAGTTGAATGATCTAGAGTAAGGTAAGGAAAGGTTTTCAGCTAAGGAAGAATAAGAAGGAGGAGGTAAGGGAAGTTTGAGGGGAGTAAGAAAGTTTGGAATGATGTCCATGGGGAATGAAAAAGGGAATCAGTTGGGGAGAGATAAAAAGACGGCCTTGCTGGAGTGAGGATCTAGTTCAGGTACAAAATTCAATATTGATAATGACAATGATGATAGTGATTGATAATATTTATAGGGTGCCTACTAAGTGCCACTGTGCTAAACACTTCACAAATATTATCTTATTTGAGCCTGTAAGCCCTGAGGAGTAGCTGCTATTATTATTTCTATCTTACATATGAGGAAACTGAGGCAAACAAGTTAATGACTTGCTCAGGGTCACACAGAGAGTAAGTGCCAGGCCAAATGTGACAGGTCTTTATGACTCGAGGTCCTGCTCATAGTCCCACTAGACTTCCCCTAATATGAATTTATAATGTACCCAATAAACATGGTTGTGGGACTAGGTCTGGAGACCATTAAGCTGTAGCTTAGCTCTGGTGACACTTAAGTCAAAGTCATTGATGCCTTCATTCTTTCTCATCAGCCTCTCTCTCTATTGCTTATCTAACCTCACATGTTCAGTTTTTAAATCCTAATTCTGAGCTTTTGTCCTTGCAACTTTTGGATTATTGATCCATTGGAATAATATCCTCTCTCGCTGAAGCCAATCAGAACACAAGTGGCAGAGGCAAGGGAAGCTGGCCGCTCAAGATACTGATTCACAGCCACTGTTTGTATTCATAACTTGGAGTAAAATATTGTGATTCCACACTCATGGAGGAAATCTGATCCCCAGTGCTTAGTACGATGCCTGGAACACAATAGGACCCATTAATAAATGTTTATGGACTGATCAGAAAACTCAAACCACTACCTCACTCTTTTAGGAAGCTGAAACAAAAGTGAAGGGAGTCTGGAGCAGCAAGGTGGCTCAGTGGATAGACTGCCAGGCATGGAGATGAGAGGTCCTGGGTTCAAAACTGACCTCAGACACTTCCTAGTTATCTGACCCTGGGCAAGTCACTTGACCTGCATTGCCTAGCCCTTTCTTCTCTTCTGCCTTGGAACCAGTACTTTCTATTGATTCTATGATAGAAGTAAAGTTTTTTAAAAAAAGGGAAGAAGGGAGTCATGGTTCTGATTCTAGAAGACACCAAAGACTGGAAGCAACCTTGGGCACTCATCCAGTCCATTCTCTGAACAAACCCAATCTTTAGCTACAAAGCAAAGAGAATGGGTCTGCTAAAATGTCATTTTTCTTCCCACCATGATTTCATTGTGCAGAGAGGCAAGGAAGAAGGAGGAAGGAAAGAGACAGGTTCTGAGGACAGGGTTAGCAGCAGAATATAATGGTCCTGGACTCTTTGGGAGATGAGACTCATGGACTGATTTCTGCATTTCCTTCTCTCTGGACCCAGCTTTTCTCCTTGACTAAATATGCACATGCACTGTACCTGTGGGAAACTGCTCTTTCTGAGAGATAGTAATTATCTGAAACCTGGGTAACTTGTTTCCAAGCAACCCACTGCTTGAATCAGGTGGAAGGGTTTTGAGACTTAATGAAGAGAGACTGGTGGCTTCTGCACCACTTCATGGTTAAATTGAATTCTCTGGCCAAGGTTGGCTGGAAGAAACAGCTAGACTTGGGGGGGGGGCGGGTCAAAAGAACATGGGCTCAGATCGTGCTGTAGGTACTCACCACCTAACTCCAGACAAGTCATTTAAGCCTCTGAGCCTTGGTTTCCTTATCTGTAAAACAGAACCTATGTGACAGAGTGATTTTAAGGGGCAAATAAGATCATGTAGCACTATGTAAAAGAGAGATATCATTATTGTTATAAACTAAATGTGATGTCTGGGCAGGTAGGTGGTGGGGTGGACAAAGTGCTGGGCATAGAGTCAGGAAGATTCATCTTCCTGAATTCAAACCTGGCCTCAGGTCACTTATTAGCGGTGTGACCCTGGGCCACTCACTTAACTCTGTTTACCTCAGTTTCCTCATCTGTAAGATGAGCTGGAGAAGGAAATGGCAAACTACTCGAGGTATCTTTGCCAAGAAAATATCAAATAGAGTCATGAAGAGTTGGCCAAGACTGGAAAACCACTAAACAACAAAAATACGATGTCTATTTATGCTTCTGTTTTCTTATCTGCTATTTCTGTCAGTACTCCTGTAAGCATACTGTGAGTGTATAAAAAGGATGTGATTCGTAAGGTCCTAAGGCACATAAGTGACTTACGTATAAATGTCTTCACAGAGCTATTCATCATCTGAATGCTGAAAGAACCAAGAGACCGATTTAATTTTAACATCAATACTATAAAAACAATTTGAAGACTTTTTTAAACTGATGAAGAATGAAATGAGCTTGACTGGTTCTTACTCTAATCAATTTATATTTGCAAATGGAAATTGACGGTCAAAATAAGAACTATAGACCACATAATAATACATGTATGGCCCAGATCAATTACTTACCATCTCCGAGTGAGGGGTGAGAAGGGAGGGAGGGAGATGATTTGGATCTTATGATTTTGGAAAATATATGTTGAAAATTATTATTACACATAACTGGGAAAATAAAATATCTTTTAATAAGAATTAAAAACAAAAAACTATGGACCAAAAGAATTTAGACTTGCCAAACCAGAGCCAGTCAACATTGGGGATATTTTGGGATCTTAGTTTAATCCATGGAATTCCCTTTTCTGCCTGTGTTTTAAGGTTTGAACTGTTTTATTTCAGTGCTAACTCTACTGGCTAATAGCCTTCAAGATTCAAAAAAAAAAAAAAGGCTTTGGTAAAACCTGTACCACTACCAAAAACTTCACCTGCTTTAGATACAAAGTTGAAATAGTCTAGAGGTTTGCCAAAAGTCTGTTGTCTTATCAATAGAACATTACATAAGCGAAGAGGAAACATTAGGACAAACTATGTTGAGCAAGACTTTGGCTTTGATTTTGGATTTCCTGAATATGTTGATTACAATTGCATTTTAGCAAGTACTAGCTCAGTGAAACTGGGAGTCAGAAGTATATTATACTGAGGGTGTCCAAAATCAATGGCTGCACTTTGCTATAAAATAAAATTGTTATTTATTAGTTAGAATAAAGTTCCTTGTGTTGTGCAATTAAAAAAAAACAATTTTAGTTAAAAAAGAATGAAATAGGCAGAACTGAATCATTTATACTATCACATCAATACTGTAAAAACAAACAATTTAGAGACTTGTATAAACTAATGAAAAAATGAAATAAGCAGAAACTGGAGAATAATGTATACAAAACAATGACACTGTAAAGACAAGCAACTTTGAAAGCTGTAAGATCTCTGATCATCACGGTGACCACCCATGATTCTGGAGGACCAGTGATAAAAGTATGCTGTTTGCCTTGTGACATAGAGGTAATAGATTCAGAATGATAAAGAATGAGATAAATCTTTTTTGAGCACAGATAGTGAGGGAATTTGTTTTGATTGACTATGCATATTTGTTTTAGGAAGTTTGTTTTTCTTTCTTTTCCCAACAGGATGGAGGGGGTTGGAGGGAAGAAAAGAAAATAGAATTCTGTTATCTAAAAAATAAAACTTTAACTAAAAAAGAAAATATTCAGACAGTAAACAATGCGATGTAGATTTTACATGTGCTCAATCAAAATTTATCAATAAAAACAAGAGGAACTAAAAGAACGTGGAAAACATAATTGAAACTCTAATAAATGGGGTGGGAAGTTGTCATGGACAATGAAAAGATAAGTGGTGGAAATAAGGGTATAAAGTCCTAGAATATATTGAAAAGAGTTTACACTAGCCAGCATAATGTAGCAGGGAAAGCCTTGGAATGGATATTGAAAGACCTGGGGTATGGCATTGGTTTTGATATTAACACTCTGAGCAAGTCACTTCTTTTCTTTGAACTTCAGTTATCCGTTGTGTAGAAAAATGGCAATGACACCAGATTTCAGATATTATTAACTTGGAGTCTATGAATTGGTTTTTAAAAAATATTTCATCAACTGTATTTCAATATAACTGGTTTCCATTGTAATCCTGTTTTGTATTTTATGCATTTAACAATAACATTCTGAGAAGGAAGGGCCCAACCAGTCTGCCAAGAATCCATGGCACAAATAGAGTTAAGAAACCCTGGACTAGAGGGTCTCCAAGGTCCCTTAGGACACCATGATTCTGAGTCACTATGCCTAATAGACAGGTTTTCCTCCAATTTACATTTTAACATCGTTGAATCCCACACAAGCTGTGTCACGAAGTCAGTTCATCATTTAGCACCCAAGAAGACTTCCCTCTTCCCTGCCACACATTTCCCCACCCACTACTGATTTCTTGTGCCTCCTACAAAGCCCATTTTGAGAGGAAATGATTTCATCAATCACATGTGTTAAGGAATGAAACAGTTTCACAATAGCACTTAGCATTTGAGTGTAGTCCCCCCTGACACCCTCCTCCGCTTTGGGAATTCTCTCTCACATCTCATACAGTGAAAAACATTTAGAGATTCTGCCCTTCTGAGCAAGAAAGTTATCCAGAGAATATCACAAGTTTTCCTCATTCCTTAGGTAGTACATGAAAGGAGTCTTTGGGGCCAGCTTTTTCAGGTCCTCTGAGAAACCAAAATATGTAGAGGGGCCCTTTTGGGGCAGTTAGGTGGTGCAATGGATAGAGTCAGGTCTGGAGTTAGGAAGCTTCATCTTCCTGGGTTCAAATCTGGTCTCAGACACCTACTAGCTGTGTGACCCTGGGCAAGTCATTTAACCCTGTTTGCCTCAATTTTTTCATCTATAAAATGAGCTGTAAAAGGAAATGGAATGGAATGATATCTTTACCAAGAAAACCCCCCAAGTCGACTGAACAGCAAAAATCTTTTTGGCATGATAAGAGAGGTTATAAACATAAAAGGGCTTTTTTCTACATATGACCTTCTTTGCCCTATTGTTATTTGTCCTCTCTCAATGTCAATAGAGCAGGACAGCGATCCTGGCTGCCCACCTGGAAGGGGCCTAAAAGGTTCTTCACCTTCACCCCTTCATCTGACTTTTAAGGAAACTAGGGCCTTGAGGAGCAGTTAAGAGACTCCCCAAATTAACTACTTGGTTAGTGGTAGATTTGCTTAATTTCTAGCAAGAGCCTGAGACAATAAAAACCAAATGGCCTCAGGCCAACCTAAAAAATAAAAATAAAAAAAACCCCAAATACCTCACATTTACATCATGTTTTTCTACTTTGAAAGGGGCTTTTATGTACATGATTTTGTCTAAGTCCCATAGCATCCGTGGACCAAGTAGGCATTTCTATTCTATTTCTCATCTTACACAGATGAGAAAACAGAGGTGGATAAAGATCGGGGGTCATGAAAATCTCAGTACTAGAACTTAGGTCTCGACTCCTTTTTCATTTCTTTCTTCTGCCTCACATACAAAGGCCTCTAAAATAGAAACACATTTTGTACATCTCCTCTGCTTCTCATTCTTGTACTCCATGAGATCAGAAATGCCTCTGAAATTCAGGTCAGAAGCAAGAGTGAAAAGAGCCAGAAAAGGCAGCTACAATCAGCTCCAGAACCCTCACCATCACCAGGCTGTTGAGGTATTGACAGCATTGACTCACCCTCAATTCCACCCACCACCCATCACAGCCTTGTGGGCATAAACTGGCAAGAGGCATGTAAGCCAACAATAAGACTGAAAAGCAAACAACCCTCATTATCAGTGGTAAATTGCTATATTCATAGTTGGGTAATCATGGTACCATATGCTGTGATCAATAGTAACCTCTAAGGCATCATGATGCAGAAGGGAGCTAGATTTTGAGGATTTGGGTTCAAACTGCTTTGTGACTTGCTTCTCATGTAATGTTGGGCAAGGGCTTCAGTTTCTTTATCTGTTAAATTAGGAGGTTAGCCTGGATGACCTTCAACATCATTCCTTGCTCTAAATCTCTGATCCTAAGATTGGCTTGAGCTGTTGTGGATCAGAGCTCCCTCCCTATCACAAGCAACCATTCTATATAGAAAATAGTATTTTTTAAGACAAAAAAGAAAAAATCTGCATCATGAGTCAATACATCAAAAAAAAACCTGAGAATACTTGTACACTTGTGGACCTCTACATCTACAAAAAATATAGTGGAAATATCTTCTCATAGCTCTTCTTTTGAGCCAGGCTTAATATTTATTGTTTTGTAATATTTACTTTTGGTTGGGGGGGTGGCATGTGTTTGTTCTTTTCCTTGACATCACTATAGCCATTGTATATATTATTTTCTTGGTCCTGCTTTCTATACTTTGCTTCAGTTCATATGGATCTTTCCATGCTTCTCTGTATTCATCACATTCACGAGCACATCACATAGCACAATAACATTCCATTACACTCACATACCACATTTTGGTTAGCCATTCTCCATTTGATGGACATCTGCTTTGCTTTCAGCTCTTAGCTATCACAAAAGTGCTGCTATGGATGTTTTGATGTATATGGGAGTTTTTGGTCATTTCTTATAAGTGAAATCATACTACATTATTCACACACTAAAATTTGTGCCAGCATTGCTGAATCGATGGACACTTGTTGTCTTTCTAGTTCTTTACTACTACTGCATTTCATTTCATGCAATATCTCTGGAGTCTCTAAGAATATTTGTTTTGTGTGTGTGCGTTTGTGCATGTGTGTATGTTTTGTCTATCCACTACTCAAAGCAAAGGGGAGCAGTAAAGAGGCAACCTTGAATCAGGATAACTTGGACTGAAGTCATGTCCTTAACATATACTGACTGTGTATCTCTGAGCAATTGATTAATCTCTCAATATCCTTAAAGGAACTGCTGGAACTACAAATCTAGCATAGTTACTATCTCTCCTGGTAGAAGAATTTCACTCCCTGGGCATATGAGAATTCCCTAACTAAATAATACTGGGTGGAATAAAATCAAAAACCCATGCAACTGCATTAAAACAAACAAATAACTGCTTCATACAATTCTATCAACAAGTACTTAATAATAATAATAATAATAACTAGTTCTTATATAACATATATAATATAATAATAACTAGCACTTTTATAATATGCAATATAATAATAATAATAATAACTAGCATTTATATAGCACTTTAAGGTCTACAAAATATTTTATTATTCCTTGGGTGTATGATTATAAAGAAATAAGTGCTTAAACTGTAATATATGTGTGTGTGTGCATATGTGTGTAACATATATTTCTGTATTCCCATCTATTTTCTCTCCCTCTCTCTTCTTCTCTCCCTCCCTCCATCCTTCCCTCTTTCTACCTCTCTCTTCTCCTCTCTTTTCCTCCCTTTTTCTCCCTCCCTTCCTTTCATCTTTTCTTCTCTCCTCTCTCTGTCTATCTCTCTGCCTTTCTCTATGTCTCTTTCTGTCTCTGCCTCTGCCTCTGTCTCTGTCTGTCTTTCTGTCTGTCTGTCTATCTGTCTGTTTCTTTCCCTTTCTTTCTCCCTCTGCCTTCTATCTCCTGTGCATTCCTTCTTTCTTGTTAAAACAAGTTCCACTTTGGACGTTTAGGGGGCAGAGCTGGAGGAGGATAGCCTTAGTCCAAAAAGCTGGACTTTTAAAGAGTAGAAGAAAACTTGCCTGAATTATTGATTCATGGTTTTATAATGCACCCAGGATGGTAAGGACATTTATAGATTTCATGAGCTGTTTAATATCTATTTGTGGAGCACCGCCATGTGCAATCATCTTGGACTCATTATGTTCCTTTGGCTGCCCAATGAGTCATAATGAGACTCTGAAAATGTAAAATAATGGCTTAGAACCAGAGGGGATGAAATATAGTGAAAGGCAGGTATAAAATTCTTATTACATGCAGTCTGAAAGGGAGATTTTATGTATTAATGCAAGCAAGGGGTAGCTGGCCTCTAAAAACTTCTTTAAAGGGACCAGAAATGAAAGTATCTGGTTGGACAACTCTATAGAAGAGATGAAGAGCTGACAAGTATCTGAGCTCAGGACCCCTACTACTCTACAGAGCAAGCCTGGGGGTCAGAGAATGGGGAAGAAGACTATGGAAAGAGCATCCCTGGCCATCAGCACTGCCCCTTTCCTATGAGTTAATGCTTCAAAAGGGAGCTTTTCCCCCTTTTCTGTGATCCTTCAGCGGTCTAGCATAGGGGATAGTGGGCACAGAGAATGCTTTGATGGAAACTTAGAGAAAGATAAAAATTACACATGGGGGAAAGGGCTCCATCTTGCCTCACCAGCATTAGTCAAGCTGTGAATAAACGCAACTGTGAATAGGATAGGACAAAAGTAAAACCTCCAGGCTCACTAGGGAACAATTCTAAATGGGTGACTGAACTCTAAAAAGCTGGAGAAGAGCAAGAGAAGGCAGAAGACTTTAGGCCCTAGCAACAAGAATGGGGCTGCTTCTTTATGAACAAAACTGATGAGTCCATGAGACTCATGAGTCAGAGAGCAGAGATACGTGCTAAAGAAGAATCTTTACTGACGTTAGTCATTGCTGCAAAATAAAGGAAAATCTTCACACTCTACAGCTATTGTTTTCAGCTGCCCCTGCACATCTGGCAAGCATTGAGCTTTTTGCTTAGACCTGCACACAAGGATAGCAACATCTGGAAGCGAATTTCTGAATAGGAAACAACAGAATGATACGAATTTATCCACATATTTTGTAGTCATCAGTCAGTCAATCCCATTAAGGATTTATTAAGTACCTCCTAGATAAAAAAAAAAGAAAAAGACAGCCCCTAATCTCAAGGAGCTCACAGTCCAATGGGGAAAACCATACAAGTAACCATATACAAATAAGATGTATACAGGATAAATTGGAGATAATTAACAGAGTATCGGTAAGAAAAACTAGGTCAATCTTCATAATTGCCTTATGGACCATGCTTTTTTGAAAGAAGTTGTATAACTGGCTGTAATGGTTAGTTTAAAACTGTGGGGGGAATGTAGGGGAAGAGAGTACCAGACCCAAACTTCTAGTCCTGGGTCCTACCTCTCACAAACAGAGTCTAGACAATGCTCTTTTAATGGTCCATTCAAGTAAACCAGCTCAAAACATAAACTACAGATATTTAGAGAGTGTCATTATCCTTTAAGGAACAGTTTGGTGGCATAGTAGATAGCATGCAGAGCCTAGATTCAGGAAGACTAATTTTCTTGAGTTTGAATCTGGCCTCAGACACTTACTCACTGTGGGACACTGGGCAAGTCACTTAACCCTATTTGTCTCAGTTTCCTAAAAATTAGCTGGAGAAGGAAAAGGCAAACGACTCCAGTACTTTTGCCAAGAAAACCCCAAGTGGGGTCAAGAAGAGTTGGAAATGACTGAAAAAAAATGACTGAATTGATGAACTGACTGGTCCCTCTTATACTATGAAGAAGAAGATGGATTGCAGAACCTTAAATATAATTTTTACATCACTATTTCTTTCTGGCAAGCTTCTTCTCTACCACCATCACCCCACCCATTATAGAAATGAAGAATTTAGTAGTAAAATATTGAAACACAATCCTGCTACAAACTGCCTTGTTTTCTCATCTGGAAGGCTACTATATTTAAGAGTAAATATCAAATTCCAGTGTTTGAGGTTCCTATTGAGGAAATAATGGGGCAAGAAAGGAGAGTCCTGAATGAAGATGAGGTGCCAGAGAGGCTGGTTTTTCCTTCCAAGGCATAGTAAAAGTAAATATAATATAAACACTGAAAGATCAAAAGAAAAAAATAGGAGCTTAGTTCTTATCAGTTAAGGCCTGTCAGCTCTACTTTAACTTTATTTCCCTTTTATTTCTCACTTCTTACTGGCCTTTCCCCTCCAAGTCATGTAAACATCACTTTTGAGTCTTCCTGCTTCAAGAGTATGTTGCTAAATGTTTAATTACTTTCTCTCCATAAGGAAAAAAGTATACACCCTGCAGAAGTTTTATTTGCATTATAACATTTTCTTCATCATTTATTAAAGTTTAGATAATCAAAAAAACAATGAATCTAGCCCTGATTTGTAGTTTGCTGATTTTGAGGTGTCCCATTGAAAATTTAATGATTGGTTGGAGTCAATTTGAGCTATCCGTAGCACATTCTGCAAGGACCTTGACCTCTTCTTCCACAACACATTGCTATATCCTGTCTGACCCCTCAAAACAACACAAAAACACAAATGAGAAAAGCCCTACAGCTCTTGAGCTCTGCAATAATAAAAATCAACTAATAATCATACTAACTCACTTTGATATAGTCTGTTACTGAGCCCCCAGATTCTGGGCTTCCACAGGCTGGATTCAATCTAAGGATCATCTCTTTAAATAACATCTTTTTTAGGTCATTTTGTTCTCAGTTACTTCTGGAAAATCCCACAGTCTGAACTAAACTCAAAGAATGTTAAAACTGTGTAGAACTTTTGATTCAGCAATACCATTATTAGGTCTGTATCCCAAAGATATTCAATAGCAAAAACTTGGAAATTGAGGGGTTGCCCATCAATTGGGAAATGGTTAAATAAGTTATGATACATAATTTTGATGGATTACTAATATGCTATAAGAAATGAGAAGTAGTATGATTTTGGAAAAATCTGGAAGAACTTACATGAACTGATGCATTACTTGCAAAGTAAAGTGAGCAGAACCAGGAGAACATTGTGTAAAGAGAAGGAACATTTTTTGAAGAACAACTGTAAATGACCCAGTTATTTTCAGCAATACAATGATCCAAGACAATCCTAGAGACTCATGAAAAAATGTCATCTGCCTTCTGAGAAAGCATTGATGGAGTCTGAAAACAGATTGAAACATACTATATTTCACTCCTCCTCCTTCTCTTCCTCCTTCTCCTCCTTCTCCTCCTCTTCTTCTCTTCCACAAAGTGACTAATATGAAAAGATTCTTTACATGATTGTACATGTAAAGACATACACCATTTCAGGGAGGGAAAAGGGGTGGGAAGGAGTGAGAGAGGGAAGTAAGAAGGAGGAAGAAAATTAGAAAATTTAAACTTTAAAAAATACTAAAAATTTGTCTTTATATGTAATGGCGGGTGATAAAATATTATTAAAAAAGAAAATCCCATAAAATAGCTCCTGTCTACCCTGGTCTAAGGCTTTGCTGATGTTGATAGATAAAAGGATATCTAGCTCCCATGCAGGCATTTGAAATAACATTGCACATACTGAGTATAGGACAGCTTTCATTTTGCCACACAAAAAATATAAAATACATATAAAGGGCTCAAAGCCCTATAAATAAGTAATGCAGTTCTCTTCCCTCTCCAATGAGTCCTGGAGGTAGCGTAGTATGGTGGAAAGAACATTGGCTCTACATCCTGTGTTCATATAACACTCTGATACTATCTGTATTGTGGATAAGTCATTAACTTCTGTTGGTCTTGAGTTGCTTATCTGTAAATTGAGGTCCTTTCTCCTTTAAATCTATGATCTGTGGTCCTGGCTCGTCTATAAGGGCCTCCAGGCTCAAAACACCACCACGTAGTTGAGAATGTCCTTAGAAAAGTAATAAACTTGAGGTTGCTAGGGAGGCAACCTCATGACATTTTTAGGAGACCCATTGTTGCCACAGAAACCCATGTAGGACTCTAGGCTTACAGTATCTCCCTAGGAGCTTCTACTCCAATCAGAAGGAAAATGAGGTTAATATTCTTGAAGAGGCAACTCCCTTCTCCTCAGATCAATGTTACCCAAGTAATTGATGGAAATAGTGGAGAAGAAGCAAAACCCTTCCCTTCCCTTCCTTTCCCTTCCCTTCCCTTCCCTTCCCTTCCCTTCCCTTCCCTTCCCTTCCCTTCCCTT
>NC_058130.1:602629105-602695190 GCF_016433145.1 Gracilinanus agilis | reverse complement strand
CCTTTCCTTTCCTTTCCTTTCCTTTCCTTTCCTTTCCTTTCCTTTCCTTTCCTTTCCTTTCCTTTCCTTTCCTTTCCTTTCCTTTCCTTTCCTTTCCCTTTGCTGTTCTTCTAGCTCAGGACCACACATGTGAATCTCTTTCCTCTATGATGTTTGAACTTCCTAGGAACTCTCTTTTTTCTTTCAGGGTGGCTGGATTCTTGGATTGTGCTGCCCAGAAACTGCCTCCTTTCTCTACATAGGAGGTTGGAGTATAGAAATATGAGTTGTAGGATCTCTAGTCTCAGGAACTGGGTAAGAGGATATGCAGGGCAGCTAGGAAACACAGTATATACAGTGTTAGACTCAGGAAGTTTCAAATACTTAGAAGCTGTGTTATGGTGGGCAAATCACTCAAACTCCCACACGCTCAGTTCTCTCAGTATGTTTTATCTGTAAAATAGATAAAATAATAACAATTACCTCTTGGGGTTGTTACGAGAATCAAATGAAATAGCACAGGCAAAGCCCTTAAGTGCTATAGATTATTAATAACAACTATAATAATAATGATGATAACAATATAATAAATGTTGCCACCCCAAGGCAGCTATTGGTGTTGGGGAACCTATTGCATACTCAGATCTTTCACCACTTGAGACCAGATCCATTTCTTTTCTTTGTTGTTCTCTAGTTTGAGTTTATCATTCTCAGAATTTCTTAGTAAAAGAAGGAGTGACAAAAGAGGAAGAGGGATGAGATGATTTGACCAAACATTGCCTTTCATAGATTATAAGCTCCTCCATTAAATTATAAGCTCCTTGAGTGGAAAGACTGTCTTTTGTTCCCTCCTTCCCCCTTTTTGTAACTCCAGTATTTAGCACGGTATCTGGCACATAGTAGGTGCTTGATAAATTTTGATTGATTAACTAGCACAAAAAGGTCAATTTAATTCCATTTAGAGAATTCTGCTGGTACTAAAGAAGGTGAATACCAGGCTCTGAAATACACACTAGAGAGATTGACTAAGGGTCTTTTCTTCCTGACAGAACCTTCTCTGGCCTTTACCGTGGAGTTTTAAAGTTTTCTATTCCCCCAGTCGCCTCTTCTATTTTTCCCATTGGCATCCCCTAAGCAAGGAGAAAGCTTTATGAGCTCCCTGCTGTTACTAGGAAATCCCAGTCTCTTCACTCACCTAAGATGTTCTCACACAATCAAGAGGCAGCTAACTGGTGTCTCAGTGGATAAGAGTGCTGGGTTTGGAGTAAAGAAGACCTAAATTTATATCTGGCCTCAGATATTTACTACTTGTGTGACAATGTACAGGTCACTTAACCACTATTTGCCTCATTTTCCACTTTTTCAGGATCAAATGAGATAATACTTGTAAAAAGCACTTAGCACAATGCCTGGCATATGATAGGTGTTATATAAATGTTTATTTCCTTCTTCCCTCCCACTCAGACTAGTACTAGGCCTCTGTCAGGAAGCTTTCTACTATTAGTTCTAGCCAACTTCTAAAATATTGTTCTGATAACCTCTTTTTAATCAAATCAATTATAAATTATTCTAGTTTTCATATTTTTCTTTACTATAAGTTGTCACGTCTCCCTTTGTCAAAATAGAAGTTCCTTGAAGTGGCGGATCATTCCTTTCTTATACACACAACAAATATAACTGACATAATTGGAACAGTCCACTCCCAAAATGATTAGTTGGTTTGTCCACTGGTGTTGCTGGGTTTTCTCATCCCTATTCTGATTCCAGGTGTAACTGAGTTGAGATGTCCTTCCTACAATCACAGAAAGTGGAACTTCTAAAGGACTTTAGAGGTTCTCTCTGACCAGATTGTAGATCCTCTACAATATCCCTGAGTCACCGTCATATAAATCCATTGACAGGGAATTCACTATTCCCGTTCTACTTTGTACAACTGTTATTCATTACATAAGGGTGTTCCTTATTTTGAGCTGAAACTAGTTTTGACTTCTGACCCCTAACAAAACAAATCTAATCTCTCACTTGATAATCACCCCTGCAAGTGATCAAAAATGCCTTTTTTTTCCCCATCTATTTTAAAACCAGTTAATCATTGCCAGTTCCTTCAACAAATTCTTGGTCTTTGCCTCTGTAAAAGAGATGTAATTCTGGGCAGACCAAATTGAATAGTTCTAGGGTTTACACAAGAAGTGACCTAGGGATTTTGATAAGCAGATACTTCTGTCTTCAAGTTAATAAGGTCTTAGAATTTTGAAACTTAGAACTCCAATTCCTTTCTATTTCTATTATTGTCAAATTCAAATTCCTCCAACATTTAAAATTCTTCACAATCTGATGCTTTTCTGTACTCTACACTCTGGCCAAGTTAGCCTTCTTGACATTCCTACCATGACACTCCATCTCACATCTTTGCCTTCCCATAGGCTATCCCTGCGCCTGGAATGTGTCTTTTCTCTACCTCCTCCCTTGACTCACCCTGGTATTTGTTGTTCAGTCATTTTCAATCTTATCCAACTCTTCATGGACCCATTTAGGATTTTCTTGCCTCCTGAAGTAGTTTGCCATTTTCTTATCCAGCTAATTTGACAGATGAGGAAACTGAAGTAAACTGAGTCAGATGACTTATCCAGGATCACACAGCTAGTAAGTGTCTTGAGGCTGTATTTGAACTCAGGAATCTCAAGATCTATCTATCATCTCCAGATAATCTGATAAAGACAGATTAGTTGATAAGGAAGTAAAGGACATAGAAGATCTTTTCATCAGCTCATGCTGCTGCTCTGTCTCTCTTGCAGCATGGAGTTTATTATATATACTTTAAGACTCATTTCACACAAAAGAAACTCCCCCCAAAACTTTGCAGATGCGCAGAAGTTACAAATTATTTCATATCAAAAACACAAAAGGTCTCATTAGCTTCAGAATAGAACAAGGCCAAGGCTGAATTTTGACTGGATTCTTATTAGAAAGCCAAGCCGGGGAATATTTTCTCAGGGTTGAATTGCCCCTGCTAAGGTTTTGGCCTTGGCTGTACCAGGCAGCTGCATTCCTGGCCAAAGGGGAAAAGTGTTAACCTCTTAAATGTAGGTTTGCTAGGAACTTAAAGGTTTTCAATAGGCCACAATACTTTCCAACCAGAAATCACAAGGATCACAAAAAGGGTCAAAAGGGGAGTCTCAGATTTTTATCTATTCTCTTATTGGCTTCCCACATATTTTTCCCTATTTTCTTTAAATTAAAATGATTTATTACACAGGAAAACTTTTAATAATGAAAGGAGTCATCAATTAGTTATAATCATCAGCTATAGCTGGATCTGATAGGATTATAGATTAAACTGTTTATTTATGGCTCTCTACACAGGAAGATGAGTCCTACTGACTCTTGACCTGGTCCTCCATTCTCTGTACCACATAGCTGTCCAATGAACACATTGTCTAAACATTCTGTTCCCTTGACTCATCACCTCTCTTCCAAGAGGAGGAAAGCATTGGTCACTGCATTGATCAGTTTTTAAATCTTTCAAAGTTGTTTATCTTTATAATGTTGCTATTGAAAATTATTCTCCTGGTTTTGCTCACTTCACTCTGTGTCAATTCATATAGGTCTTCCCAGGTTTCTCTGAATTAGTCAATTCTTTACTTTTGATTCCCTTAAACTTTCTTGATGCTTTTCTCTCCTGTATTCCATTAGTCTCCCTAATCACTTTTTTTTCTAGTGGTTCTAGACCCTAAATATAAATGCTACCAAATGTTTGGTCCTTGGTTCTCTTTTCTCCTCTCTCCTGATGATCTTAACTTTTCCCATAAGTTTAATTATCATCTTTATGTAATTGATACCTTTATACATAGCCAGCACTAATGCCTTTCCTCAATTTCAGCTCTGTATCACCAACTCCCTGCCAAACATTTCCACCTGAATCACCATGAATCATATCAGCATCAACATGTCAAAAGTAGAATTAATAAATTGATTCATTGCCACTCCCTTAAATGCATTCCTTTCCCAAACTTTCTTATTTCTTTTAATGATACTGTGATCTTTCTAGTCATTCAGGTTTGCAACTTCAGAATCATTCTTGACTCTTCCCTTTTCCTTGTATTCATCTCTACCCTATAATCAGTTGCCAAGTCTTGTCCATTTTAGTTCCATAACATTTCATCTATTCCCTTTTCTCCACTTGTATGTTCACTACCCTACTTCAGGTCTTCATTAAATCTCACTTGGACTACAGCAATAGACTCATAAATTGTCTCCCTGTTTCCAATTTCTTCCCTCTCCAATCCACCTTCTACACATTTACTAAAATAATCATCCTAAGGCATAAGTCTGAGCACATCATTCCATTGCTTGAAAAACCTCCCTATTGCTTCTAGGATAAAATAAAAACCTCCCAGTCTGGCATTTAAAGCTCTCCACAATCTGGCTCCAACCTTCCTTCCAGATGTAATTCATATTACTCTCCTTCATGCATTATACATTCCAGGCAAAATGGCCTACTATCGGTTCCCTAAACTCAACATTCCACCCCTGGCATCCTCACGTTCTCAGAGATTGTTTCCTTGTCTGGAATGTACTCCTTCCTTCCTTCAATCTCTTAAAAGTTTTATGTTCCTTTAGAATTCAACTTGGTACAACCTCCTATGTGGGGCACTTGGGGCACCCCTTTTTATGTGTGCCCTCTCCTGAAAAATTCTCTTTTTAAGGTACACAGCCAAAAAATCAAAATCACAGCTCATGAGCCCTCACAGGTGTATTTGCTTTTCTAGTCAGCTAGAGTATATGAACAGTTCAAAGCAAAGGCATTTAATGGAATAGAATATTAAGTAAAACAGCCCCAGAATATTCTCCCCATAAACGAAGACACATGCCACTCAATGGGTAGAATGAATCTCCTTAGGGAATCTATATGGAAGGATACATACCAAAGAAAGCACTGGAACCAGGGACGATAGATAGAAGGCATGTGAAAAAAGAACACATGGTCCAAAGAAAAATGTGTAGTCTTATACAATGAACTCTTATGACCAGGGCACATGCATGAAGAACATAAACATGTGTGAATATGGCTCCCCTCCTGAACTCACTCAGCAATGATTAACAAATTCCCAACTCATCATACTCTCTCCCATCCCATTAATCCTAAACCCCTGACAGTCTGTATATAAACTCCATTTCCCATTCACCATTGCTTACTTCTTTATTTCCATTTCCTTCAACCCAATCAGCCTCCCCCACAAATTTCACACTCCAAAGCTGCCCTTCCTTCCACCATGCACTCTAGAATATGTGTTTGGTAAATAACAAAATTGCTTTCATTAAAAAAATTAAATATTTTATTTTCTCCATTATATGCAATAACAATTTTTAATATACATTTTCCAAACTTATAAGATCCAAACTGTCTCCCTCTCTCCCTTCCCCCATCCCAGAGATGATAAGTAACTTGATCTGGGTTATGTATAGATTATCCTGTGAAAGCATACTTCCAGATTGGCCATCATTGTAAGAGAGTACTCATATAAAACCAAAAGTCCAAAATAAAAACCCAAACGAAAATGAAATATAGTATGCTTTGATCTGCATTCTGACTCCAACAGTCCATTCTCTGGAGGTGGATGTCATAAGTCCTTCAGAATTGTTCTGGATCACTATGAGACTGAGAATAAATAGTTTTCCTTTAACAACTTCTTTTCCCACTGCCTTTATTTTCAGACTCTTAATGAGACCAAGTTTCCTCTTGATCACACAGTCTCTCTGGTCACCTTCTCCAGTTTTCATTGGACTTTTACTCATTCTCCTGACCCAATGGTTCTTTTCATTTCTTTTCTTTTTTTACCTTTTTAAACCCTTAACTTCTGTGTATTGGCTCATAGGTGGAAGAATGGTAAGGGTGGGCAATGGGGGTCAAGTGACTTGCCCAGGGTCACACAGCTGGGAAGTGTTTGGGGCCAGATTTGAACCTAGGATCTCCCATCTCTAGGCCTGACTCTCAATCCACTGAGCTACCCAGCTGCCCCTCAATGGTTCTTTTCTTGATTCCTTGTCCCCCTTATCATATTACTGATATGGTCCTGCCAAGCCTTAGCCCTGAATAGCTCTTACCATATACTGCTTTTATACTGCTCACAAGCTGCCAAATGGAGCAGGAGAAAATCACAAAACCATGTTGACTGGATTTGCTACAAATGCATGTTATGAAAATTTGATTATGGAGCAGTTATGTTGCTCAATGGATAGAAATCCAGGCTTAGAGATGGGAGGTCCTTGGTTCAAATCTGTCCTCAGATATTTTCTAGCTGTGTGACCCTGGGCAAGTCATTTAACTCCAGTTGCCTGGCCCTTATGCTCTTCTGTCTTGGGATTCTAAGACAGAAAGGAAGGGTTTTAAAACAACAACAAAATAAACCCCTCAATTATGCCTTCTCTGTAGCAAAATAATCCTTTTGCGCCGATCTAATTGTTTCACTATCCCACTCACCATATTGGCTTTTCCAAATCTTTTCTTTCCTTCTCATATCTCCCATAGCTGACCATCCTCCACCCTGTCAGCTAAAAACCTTGCCTCTTATTTCAGTGAAAAAATTGAGGGCATTCATTGTGAGCTTCCTCTTCTCCCATCAGTCTCAACTGACAACTCTCAGATGCCCTCTGCCACTGTTTTCATCTTCTCCCCGGTGTCACACGATAAAATTCCCTTCTCCTTCCCAAGGCAAAGCCCACTACATGTACAAATGATCCCATTCCATCCAGTCTTCTCCAGCAGATTGTGCCTTTTATTATCCTCACTTTCTGGCTTATCTTCAGTCTCTCTGTGTCCACTAGCTGTTTCCCTGTCTACTATGAACACACCCATGAACCTCTCCTCCTCAAAAAGTCCTCCCTTCATCCATCCATGTCCATTAGCTGTCATACCATATTTCTCCTCTTTTGTGGCTAACCCTGAGAAAGCCAGGAAAAGAAGAACTTCCCTTCATTTCCTCTTGCTCCCTTCTTAACTTTCTACAGTCTGTCTTCTGAACTCATTTTTCAACTGAAATTGCTCTCTTCAAAGTTACTAATGATCTCTTAATTGCCAAATCGAATGTCCTTTTCTCAGGCTTCATCCTTCTTGACCTCTGAAGCCTTTGAGGTTTTTGTGATACTATTCTTTCATGGTTCTCCTCCTACCTACTTAACAGGGCTCTATCCTGGGCCCCCTTATCTTCTCCCTCTATCCAGTTTCACTTGGTGATCTCATCCTATCCCATGGATTCAATTATCATCTCTATGCTTCTCTTCAGAGCAAGCCGCTGGCCATATTGGCTCCTGCCTGCTAAAATATGAGACCTGGAAAGCTTCTCTTTCATAGGACGACATGAAAGATCATAGTTCTGTGTTCATAGGTAAGTTCATAAACTAGAACAAAAGCTACATAGAATGCCAAGTTACCCAGAATTTAGCACAGTGTCTGTTTATGATTATTGATTGATGATTAAATCTTTTCTTTTAAAAATCTTTTATGGAACTAAATCATAATATGTTATCCCAAATAACCATTTGACTCAAGACTAGCAATTCCTTGAAACTCCCATTTTAAGAATCCTGTGCTTTCAAAACTCATTTTAGGGGACTCTGCCAGAAAAACTGCATAGAAGTTGTGTTGAGACTACATGGTTTCCCTTTAGCCATCCCCCTCTCCCAGATCCTCTGTGTCTGGCAAGCAAGCAAATAAGCAGATGAGGAAAAGTAAGAAACAGTATTTTGTTCAATATTTTTGCCTTTTCACATGTGAGTGTGGTTTACAACCTCTCAGACACTGAGGTGCCCTACATAAAAAAGTCTTCCCTGATTGTTAGTTTTCTTTGCCTCTTCAAATTGTCTTGACTTTACTTATCTTCATATGAATTGGACTCATCTTCCCCAAAATCTGTAGGCTCCTTGGATTGAAGACTGTTTTGCTTTTTCCTTTATATTCCCAGAACCTAACCTAGTACATCATATTGTCTCAACACTTTAAAACAATCTTTGTTTAATTGAATTGAACGGAATAGAATTTTCTTGGGAATTCAAAATGAAATTATTATAAATTTGAAAAATCTATTTCTGCACCTTAAAATATACTTGGATTTTTTTGGATCTGTGATATCTTTTATGGAGTAGATGATTTCTCCTGCAGTGTAGATCACATCTCATTCAGCCCTTGTTATCCTTCCTCTTTTCTATTCCTCCCGTACATTTTCCATAGAGTTCACCACTGGGGTTCACCTAGTGAGAAGGAATTCTTTTTCTCATTTTCTTGTCAGTGCATCAGTACCAATGAAGGATGCAGATATTTCTTGCTCTCTATACATGACCAGATCTGCACCTCTTCTGGTTACATATATCACCGAAGATATTCTTTATTTCAGAGGTATCAAATTCACAGAGGAGCAAGAGATGCTCAAAATTTTAGAATTGTTTAAAACAGATTAAAATGTATTTGGGAAATGTTGACAAAATAAATAAAAATATAATACAACATAGATAATGTCAGTTTGTGATTTTCTAAGTCAATATATGACTTAATGTTACTTTCTGAGTATGACATGACTATTTTGTGACATTTGTCCTATACCATTTTTGTTGGCAATATTTTGTGACATATTTGTACCTAGCTCTCTAGTGCCCTTGTGTGATGCATACCTGTAATTCCTCAGAGACTATGGTATTCTATGATAAACAGTTCTATAACATCATCAGAAAAATGTTCATCAATCATTAAATCAAAAAGCATTTCATAATTGTGCTTACAATGTACCTAGCCCTGTGCTATGTGCTAAGGATACAAAGAAAGATTTTAAAAAATCCTATCTTCATATTCTAAAAAGGGACACAGCATGTAAATAACTAGATATGATAAGACATAGGCAGAATAGAAAGGAGGTTATCTCAGAGGGGAAGGGCATCTAGGTGGTGCAGTGGATAGATACCAGATTTAGAGTCGAGAAGACTCATCTTCCTGAGTTCAGATATGGCCTCAGATATTTACTACCTGTTTGACCTTGGGCAAGTCATTTAACCCTGTTTACCTCTGTTTTCTTGTCTGTAAAATGAACTAGAGAAGGAAATGGCAAGCCACTCCAGTATCTTTGCCAAGAAAACCCCAAAAGGGATCACAAAGAATTGGATATGATTGAAAAATAACTAAAGTCAGAGGGGAAGGCATAGTATTTGGAGTAGTGGGAAAGATCTCCTGAATAAATTAGGATTGGGGCTGACTTATAAAGGAAATCAGGGAAACTGAGGTGTACTTGAGAAGGGAGAACATGCTAGTTCTGAGAACATGCCTATTGGGCATGAATACACTGTGAAATATTATCACCAAAGAATAATATATGACTTTCCTATAGAGGAAAAAGAAAAGGAATGGGTTGCTAACAATTAGAATGATTACAAAGTAGAAAGTACTTATTTAGGAGTAGTGGGATCCCCTTTGCTAGTGGTCTTCAGGCAAAGACTGGATGACCTCTTGTAAATATATTGTAGTTGTAATTCTTCTTTGGGTGTAATTTGGGCAGATAACTAGTGAGATCCCTTCTAGTGCTGAAGTTATTCTGTTCACCGATTTCATGATCCATTTTAGCATTTTGCAATAAAATATGAAAAAGATGTACTTTAGAAAGTCTCTGGAGAGTTTTCTTGTCTCTAGAAAATCTGTAGGTAAAGATAAGGCCCAATGATAATTTTTTTCCTGAATAATTTCCCCCATACCATCAGATCCATTACTTGATATGTAGTAAGGAAGGTATGACCCATAAGTTGTACAGTCTGTTCCACCTGCCATCTTCCTCCAAGTTATATATGGGGTTTTCAGGAAGGACTAGCATCTCTGGTGTGAGCATCTGTTGACCATTTTCAGGGCTGTCCATCCACCTTCGATGCTTACCTGCCATCCAGTTCTTACTTGTGGCTTCAAGAACTATAACATGCTCAGCAGCAACACCCAGAAAAACCATGTTGGCCAATGGACTAAAGCACATTAAGGATAACTGACAGTCTCAAACCCTGTCAGTTAAGGGGATGTCTACTCAAACACATGAAGATTTCCCCCAGTGGAATGGGAGGATGAAACAATTTGTTCCAATGGTCAGGAAGAAAGTTGAAGTAGGAGCTGTGGAGCACTTAGAACTTGGCCAGATATCAAAGAAAGGAGGGTCATCTATTGCATCCTGAGCCATCACCACTATTCATCCTGACTTTTGTCTTGTTACTAGATATTGATGACTGAGAGAGTGAAGTCAATGACTTTGGACAACTCTGCCTCACTTAAATCCAATTTACTTGCAAGTCAAGATATCAAGATATCCTCTGAAAACAAAAGACAAATAACATCTGGCTGATTTTGAACAGTCAAGTAACATAGTGGAGACAGAGGCTGAGAAGGTTAAGAGAACAACTTTTTGAGTTGTTCAAGTTAAGCTTCATGAGTTGACTTCAAGACATCTAAAGGTTCCTCTCCATTATCTAAATTATTTATATCATTACCTAGACAGGTCTTGCTATGCGTGTGTTCTACTCAGCACTGGATTCATTGGGCAACATACTTAGTCCCCTTAGGAATGGAAGTGCCAGTTTGTGCCATATCACTACTTAGTTAATTAGATTTCTTCCCTTTGACAATTTCAGAAAAGCTAGATCTCATTGTACTAAATGACAGAATTGGGGAGAGCTTTGAAACATCATCCTAGAGGGAGGGAGGTAACTGTCTCTGTGTGGTTGCAATGTTTTGCAACTGCTCTTGGGTTCATGTATGTTTGCTTTATGTGCCCAGTGTAGAATGGTAGGGATAGGAACATATTTTCTACTATTCTATACCCCTCAGAATACAGTGAGTACTCAATAAATGTTGACTAGCTTTTGGCAAATGGGTGTTACTAGCATGTTTCTCTTGACTGGGCATATAAAAATAGAGGAATGTTTCTGAAAGGTAAATAGAATACATAAGATCCATTTTTTAAAAACTTGAAAAAAAGATTCAAAATCACAGGGAAGGTTTCTCTAAAGCCATTCATTCATTCATTCATTAACTCAAAAAACACTTATTAAATGCTTACTTTGTGCTAGACGTTGCATGAGGAGTCAGGGATTCAGAGGGGAAAAAGAAAACCACACCAAACAAAAACCCATCCTTGTCTTCAAAGAGAAAACATTCTATTGGAAGAAATGAGAATATCTGATATTTACCTGTGGACTTTTGCTGATATTCTAAGACACTGGCCAGGAAGACGGTGGAGGAAATGTTGCTGTTTTATGCCTCTGCCTGTAGAAATGTGGAAAGCTATGCTGTGGGCAATATTGATTTAAGTATATTTAGAAAACTCTAGTATAATTAATAGATGTTGTTAGGGTGGTTTCCAAGGAGGGAAGAATGCCCATTTTTTATTTATTTATCTCAAGGACCACTCTTAGCAAGCTATGGGAGATGAATGCTATCTAACTGAAAGAGAATATCTTGGGGACAGAGCCAAGAAATGGTTTCCTTCAATAACTGTGATTAAATAACTAATGTGTGAAAGGAGGGCCACATACACATACACAGTCATACTTCCATACTCCCTCGCACACATTATGGAAACTCAGTATGAAGTTTGCACATTCCCATTAAGTCCCCATAAAATGGCTACCTCCAGGGATTTGCTGAGAGAACTGCCTTGCAAATGGGAGAATTGTCAAGAATTTTTTTAAAAAGCTGTCCCAGAACAAAGGTATTAAATAAGCAAGAGTATAATAACATACGTTTGACTTTTTAATCTTAGCTAAGTGAAATTCTGGAATGAATTTCAGAAATAGAACAGGAATTAAAGAAAAAACTAGCTTTGAAGTAACTGAGCATTTTTAACATGCATATATATTAACCCATCATTGGAGATGGGCAGGTATGTGTATATATAATATAGGTATGAAATATATGTTTATATATGTTGCATCTATATCCATTACAAACTCTAGGTAATAAGTAAGATGCTTAATGTGGATTTTTCTTTGGAACATATATTTCTAACCATGTAAAATACAGATAGGTCTATATGTGTATATATATATATATATATAATATATATATACATAAATATATATATATATATGTGTGTGTGCATCTGTCTGAACATAGATTGCTACAGATACATATTCCCAAGAATAATCCAGTTAAAGAATCTGACTTACCATATAGAGTTTACTTTTTATTATATTATAATATATATGTAATATATAATAGTTTATTCATTTAGCCTTTCGTTTAGTAATTTACTAATTATCTATTACGTGGGGGAAATGAGTGCACACGCAGATTACTCTAACAGAGAAGGGCAGATGTAGTGGGGAGGGAATGGCCAAGGCACCTCACACCTCTTTTCTCATGGAGCCACAGTGCTGAGTCTTCTTTGCAGCTTAGCTCAATTCCATACTTGGAATTTCTGAAGCTGGCTTTTGCTGGGCCCAACCTCTTCTATNGAAGGAAGGAAGGAAGGAAGGAAGGAAGGAAGGAAGGAACTTTGAATGCAACTTTAAAAAAGCTATGTAACAGAAGTTCATAATTTTATATATAATCCCTTTTCCTTCTTATTTTTGTATTGAAATGTTCTTGCTTGTTGATAATTTTTAAGTTCATAGTAAAAAAAGGAAATTTAGTTTTTTAAAGGAAGTTAAGAACGCCAAACATGAACTCCAAATAATATTATGAAAAATGAAATTTATTATGTGCTAACATACAAGAAATAACTGGTTACTGAAAGAGAAGTTATTTCTAATAGTTGATTAGAAGATTGTAAATAGTCTGAGATTAAGGCAGCTCTCACCTGACCTATTCAAATAAGCCATAGATATGGAAAAAAGTGGGAAATGAATAAAACACTAGATTTCAACACAGATGATCAGTCTTTCTCAAGAGAAGGTTAGCCTGTATAAATCAAGAAATAAGAGGAACCGCCTCATAACTGGAAGAAGATGATAATTATTTCCTCTAAAAATGGCAAAAAAGTAGAGCAAACAAATGTGCAGAAAGTTTAAAGAGAACTGCAATTAAATCAAAGCATCTTAGGGCATTTTAGGCTGGTAACCTCAGATTATCAAGTCCAACCCTCTCATTGAAAATAACAAAAGTAAGAAATAAAATGAGATTTTAAACTCCTTGAGGATAGAAACTATTTTTTACCTCTTTTTGCATTTTTAGTGCTTTCAGTTTTGCCTGGCACATAGTAGACACTTAATAAATATTAATTTACTGAATGTTTTGAGATCACACAGATAATAAGTAGCTAAGTTAGAATTCAAACCCAAGAATTCTGACTCCAAATCTAGTACGTTCTCCCTTATATTGTACTATTTCATTTCTCAAGTCTCCTTATTTTATAGATGAGGAGAGACTCAGAAAAATGAAATGACTTACCTAGTCACATAACAAATTAGTGGAAGACTTGATCTCAGAAGCAAGCATTTTCTTCAACATCATGGTGAGCTGCTGGTGGAACTGTGAATTAGTATAGCCCTTCTAGAGAGCAACTAGGGACTGTACTCAAAAGGTTTTGTCCAAGTGCTATAAGACCTATATTCAAGAGAAATCAAAGAGAGGGGAAAAGGACCCATACATTAAAAATATTTACAATGGCTCTTTTTGTGATAGCAAAGAATAAGAAACTGAGAGGGTTCCCATCATTTACAGAATAGCTGAACAAGTTATGACACATGAATGGGTTGAAATATTATTGTTCAGCAAGAAACGACCAAAGGGATACTTTCAAAGAGACCCAGGAAGACCTGTATGAACTGACACCTATTAAAATGACAATTTGCCCAATAACAACAATATTGTAAAGACAACTTGTAAAGAGTTAAAAATTCTGCTCAATGCAATGACCAACCATAATTACAGAGAACTAATAATAAAGCTAGACCCACTACCTAACAAAGAGGTAATGGACTCAAGATGCAGTCTGAGGATGGACATTTTTGGAGATTACCAATGTGTGAGAATTTGTTTTACTACATGGATACTTATTACAAGGATTCTTTTTTTAAAAAATGAGGGGGACCAGAAGAGTTAGGAAATATATGCTTTTTTATTTGAAAAAAATTAATACCATGCCTTTAACATGCATTAACTTAGTACCACCCCACTTTTCACTTCTTCTGAGAAATAGAATATGGAGGGATTCTTCAGAACAATAAGCCAGGCTTAACAGAAAGAGAAAATAATTTTGTGAAATATCTATTTATGTGTTATTATATCTCATTGCCTCTAGTAGCAGAAAATTTAGAAAATAAGGAAATTAATTTTAAAATGGTTCATTCTCAGGGCCAGGATGTTCCCAGTATGGTAAAGCCAAAATACATAAGACAAGAACTGATTGATACTATGAGTCCTAGGTTCTTTATCAAAATTTTCAGCTACCTTCTCCCTACCACATGGATATGAATATCATCCAAGTAGCTGTTTAGGACTAGAAATGCTATCATAGGAAATTCTGCATCAAGTCAAATTCATCTGCCTGGAGGTTAACCTGACATTAGAAACTTGTTCATTTTGTTATTTTACAAAATAAGAGGGTTAACAATTTTCCACTTTTGGAATTTCAGGTTGTAAAATTCTATCAGTACACCCATCTGTTTACCAAAAAGAATGTCAGAGAATAATAAAAGTTAGGACTTATACAGTTAAATTTATGTTTAATCATTCATTCAACAACTAATTATTAAGCATCTATTATGTGCCAAGCAAAAGGCATAGTAAAATGGGACCTTGTTCGACATGTCCAATACATTCCGAGATCATCCATATACATTGAAAATTGTGCATAATAACAAGGCCCATTATTTAAGTGTTTCTTATATGAAGATACCTGGGCATTTTGCGACTTTTCTTGGGCTTATCAGAGCCAGAAGCATTAACTACTCTTGTACTTTGGGGCCATTATTAATAACTAAATATTATTAATGAAATAAAGAGAATCACTACTCTGAAGCGGATGTGACTTTTTACAAGAGAGAATTCTGGACAAAGCTTGATATAGGAGCTAAAGCTTGGTGCAAAACCGTATAATGATTCACATTAATGCTTCTCAGAGAAAAAAGTAAGCGTTGGGTGAAGTGCTGCAAGATTTTATGCCATTTGGGAAAATGGTATGGTTTTAATGCGTAATTAAAAATTTTTATTTTATGTATTTTTTGCCTTTATTTTTTATTGTTAATTGAGTATACATGAATTTAAGTGTGTCGAGTTTTCATAAAAATGAGGTCCTAATATAATTAGAGCAGTGGCCTCAAAGTAAAAAAGACCCCAATTTAAGAAACACTTCTTATACATAATAGCAGGTTACCCAGATCAAGTCAAATTCATCTGCCTGGAGGTTAACCTGACATTTAAATTGTCTGAAGCATTTTAAGCACTCCAGACACTGTTAAGACAGTATGTTGCGGCTATATGTTGTAGAGAATGTCCTCACTGGAAGTTCCTTTGACTAATGAGGTTACAGGTCCAATATCCTCTGTACCTGCTACTTCCCAAATGAGCTAGGCACTGGGATAGAAAGACAAAAATGAGACAGCCCCTGGCCTCAAGGGGTTTTTCTCATTTGACCCTAACAGCCACCCTCTGAGGTAGGTATTGAAGGTATTTTTATCCTGGATTCACTGATGAGGAAACAGACTGAGAAATGACTTACTTTGCAGGCAATTAGTTGAGATAATGGATTGAGCACCAATTCTAGAGTCAGCAAGACCTGATTTCAAATCCAGGCTCAGGTATTTATTTGCTATTTAACTCAGTTTCTTTAACTGTAAAAAATGGGGATAAACACTACCTCTCAGGGTTGTCACTAGGATCAAATAAAGAGAATATTTGTAAATCACATAGTGGATAGTACTTAACCAATTCTTGTTTCCTTCTTTTCTTGCTTGTAGTCACATAGCTCTTAAGCATCAAAGGTGAAACTTAAAGCTGTGTAATTAGAAATCTTGTACTCTTGAACTCCATTTCCCAGTACCCCACTCTCCTCCTGTCATTACATACTGACATAGGCAGGATATAAATTCTCCCTTTTTTCATCTCTCTTCCTCTTGTCTTCATATCGGGCTTTGGTGGAATGGGATTTTTGAGCAGGTAAAAAAAAACTTAGTCTCATGGTTTTATTTTGTTAGATAATTACCTTTTATTTCTTTACTTCTAGTGATTATTAACAAATCTTATTAAATATAATATTTGGAGTTATATATTAACTTTAATCTTACAATTTAATTTTACAATTAAATTTAATTACAATTTAATTTACAATTTACAATTACAATTTACAAATTTACAATTACAATTAAATTTACAATTAAATTTAATCTTACAATTCCAAGTCATTCTGATTCTAAGACCAGAATTCTTTCCACCAAACCAAGCTTCCAGAGAGCCTACAGAATAGTGGAGAATCCCACTTTGGATTCAGTTTACAGGTATACCTACTATGTGTCCATCCCTGTGCCAAGATCTCTTGATATTTCCATATCTACAGTGAATTTCTCTATCTACATTCCTAGAATGTTCTCACTCCCCCATTTTCACCTGTTGAATTCCTTCCTATGCCTTAATAACCAACTTGATTTGCTACCTCCCTCATAAAGCCTTCCCTGAAGCCCTTGGGTTGGTGATAATCTTCTTTTCCCTTCCCTTAGACCTCATCAAGGGGTGCTTGAACACACTTCTCAATGACTGAATACAATGCAAGTTGAGTACATTACACTTTCATATTCCTCTAATAAATAGTGAGCCCTAGGAAGGCAGAAACCATGTCTTGAGTAACTTTTAAAATATCTGTGGATTTGACTTTTGATTTCTCCTGGCACCTAGCTAAGGATTCTGCACTCAGTAGGCGCTTAATAAATGTATGTTGTATTGAAATGGCAACTGAATATCACCAAGCTGCATTTGCTTCCTCCAGCTTCCTGGCCTGTCCACATCAATATTTACACACTCCATCATTTCTCCGGTTATTCATTTTCCCTGGTCCGTTTTGCACAGTGACTAAGTTTTGCAGCATGCAACTTGACAGAATGCGTTGCAGATATCAATCTTTATTAAGTTCACTGCTGAAAGTACAAAAAATAGCAATTCTGGAATAAGGCACGAGGGTAGAAGATGAAGATATGAGAAGGGGAGAAAAGCTTCCTTTTTCTTCATCTTCTGTCCCTTTACAAGTGATCACATTTTTAAGAAACTTACCTGATTTTGTTGAGGAGCACTTTTTTGTTATATTGATTTAAACAGTGTAAAACACCTTTAAGTATACTAACAAAAAAGAATAGAGAAATGAGAGCTGTAGAAGTGTGTTTCCCCATTCTTCTCTAGCTAAAGAACCCTTAGTTCCTAGAGTTTCCCTTCAGGTCACTGGCCAGCTTCCAGGAGAAAGCAATCTCCCATAGAGAAATATTTTCAGTCTGCAAGGCCCCTTCTGAATTTCCCTTAAACTGAATAACCTAATCTGATACGAATTGTGCCCAGAGGCTGATTGCTGCTCCAAGATGTTCCCACCATTAGCGTCTACTGGAGAGCAATGTAGGCTGCAAAGGGAGTCAGAGACTTGCCCACCTTTTCACCTGAAGCAGGAGTCTCCATGGCAGCCACATCAGCTGTCTTCTGCCAAGTTTTGCAGGAGAGATGAACAAAAGACCCATTTCAGCTGTTTTTCCTACTCTACCTTATTAGTGTTGGTTCATGACCTCAAGAAATGCGACTGAGCTATGGAATACTGGGAACGAAGAGCAGTCCACAGACAAGCCTGAGAGATGGAGTTAGTGGTGTTTAGGAAAGGTAGTGGGGCTCTTTTTGAGGTGGGAAAGCTGAGTAGCAAGCAGACTTTAAAAGTCTCAAAGACATCAATGGGTTAGCACCTCAAACCACAAACTAGCAACAGTAAACATGGGGATGACATGTTGGAAGAAAGATTTAGAGTGAATTAATGAAGAAATGAAGAATTTATTAAGCAATTTTAATTAATATGAAATAATTTAATTAATTAAGGAACAAATAATTAAGCATAGTTATATATGCAAATCACTGTGCTAAGTGCCTGAGAAACAAATAAAAAAGACAGTTCCTGCTCTCAAGGAGGCCACTTTCTAGTGGAAGGTTTCAGCTGCAAATCATATAGAAAAGTCCTATGATGTTTTGGCAAAGCATACATGAATCCTGCTTTAATTTCATTTCCACCCATAAAATCAAATCAGTTTCTGATGAATGATTTCACACTGCCGAGGATTTTAGTGGCGAGAACTATGTTTTTTGAGTCTTCAGTGGCTGGGGCTATAGTACCTGGTCCCTACTGTCTCCTGTCTCTTCCTCAGGATAAGACTGCTGCTTCAGCTAGGCTGTTTTGCCTAGTCTGCCTGTGGCAGTTGATTGGCAGTTGGAGGGGATGTCTGACCCCTTCTTTGCTAGAGGTGCCTGTGGCTCTGAGACTGGGCTGGAAGCAGGAACGGTGGTCTGAGGAGTGTTGCCAGTGCTAGGGCTCCTATACCTATTTATCTGACATATACTGCCTCTCTGTTCTTTCTCTGGGTGCCTTGCTGCTTGAAGTCATCCAGGTCAATCCCTTTCATTTTACAGATGAATAATCTAAGGCACAGAAAGGATCTTAAGAGGACAGGATGGTCTTTTGCCTCTTTTTTATATCCTCAATGCTTAGCCCAGTGCCTGGCACAGAGCAGGTACTTAATAAATGTTTATTGACTGCCTGAAGTTGCAAACGGCTTCTGACAACATTTAGTCAAGCCCCATCACTTTAGAGATGAGAAAGAAAAAGATAGGAAGGTCCAATACACATGAAAATATTTATAGCAATATTTTTGTGGTACCACAAAGTAAGTTTCTATTGATTCCAAAGTGGCTAAAGAAATTATGATGCATTAATAAAAAGCAATATCAGTTCTCTGTGAGAAAATAAGACTATGATGACTATGGAGAGGCATAAGCAGACATGCTATTGGTCCTTCGTTTTCAGAGGACCAATGACATCAAAGGATGATGTCTTGACTTTCTGGTGAACTGGATTTAAGTGAGGCAGAGCTGCACAAAATCATCAGCCTCACTTTTTCTTCCAGAGTCATCCAAGTCCAATGGCAAGACAAAAATAAGGACAACTGGTGATGGCCCAGGATACAAAGGATGGCCTTGGTGTCTTGTCTTTGATGTCTGACCAAACTTTAAGCATTCCACAGTTCCTGCTTCAGCCACCTTTATGGCTGCTGGAACAAATTATTCTCATCAACCCATTCTGACAGGGGAAATTTTTACATTCTTGGAGTAGACATCCCTCTTTAATTCACTGATGGATTTGAGACCTGGCAGGTACCCTTGACTTGGTTTAGCCTGTCTACCAACATGGTTTTACCAGAGTGTAGTCACTGCACATGCTACAGCTTCTTCAACCCACAGGTGAGAGTTGGGTGGAAAGCAGAAACGAAAGCTATATGAGCAGCTCTGAAAAGGGTTTGGCAAGCCTTAAACATCAGAGGTGTGAGATCTCTCAAAACATCTCATATACTCCATGGGAAGAAAAAAATGAATCGATACAAAGTAAAGTAAGCAGAAACCTGGAAAAGAATATGTCTGGTGACTACACTAATATAAATTAAATTAATAACCACAACTAAACCCCAAACTGAACTGAACACTGCACAATTATAACCAAGTGTAGCTCCAGAAAATACATTTTCTATGGGATGGAATAAAGGCTATCACATTATTATCTTGAATTCTCATACTGGATCTAGAGACCTATTACCTTTATCTCTGCAGACGCAGACACCAATGATATTCTGAGATTTTCCCAAAGCAAACTGGTTGGAGGTATAAGAGACAAAGCAAGAATGGTATTTTATTTTTGCAGGTAGCTCCCTAATACTAGATTCAGTGCATTAAACCCAGAAATTGTGTTGAGAAATTTCAGGTGACATAAAAGATTAACTAGCCTTTTGTCATTCTCTTCAACCATCAGCCCTCCTATGTCCTAAAACAAAAATTAATGGTTGTGATATAATGGTTTTATATATAAATGATTACCCATTTGTATATGGCATATGCACATACAAATTCTACATGTGGCATTTGTCTCCTGTGAGGTGTACACATTTCCTCTAATTCTTTTCCTAAACACCATGGGGACCCAGGTACTCAATGTTTTCCAATTGATAAACACAGCTTCCCGATTGAAACAAATACTGTTTTACAGAATTATTTGCTGATAGGGTTGGAAGAAACCTCAGAGATTATCTAGTGCTTGTTGAAAAAAAAACAACTTAATGATCACAGCCTTAACTTGAGCATCTCAGTCTTATCATTCCTTATGAATGTCAGCCTATTAGTGGGAAGATTTCAAATTTCTCAGTCAAAAGCCGTTTCCAAATGATCTCCCAGACTTCCAATGTCAATCTCAAGTTAATTTAGTCTGGAGAAGGATTGTTACCGATTTTTAGTTACTCTGGTTCATTCATCTCAGTTTATTGGAATTGAAGCCAACTCCTTCCCAGTGGAATCTAGTTAGCATTCCCCTGACCACCATGCTTTGGAAAAATTCAGTGAGGACTTTAATTCTGGCTGCTGACTTTTCATTTTTCCTTATTCTAATCCCTTAACAGATAGTCTGTTTTCATACTGTTGCTGGCAGGATAACACTTTTTTTTTTTAAACTGGGGACTTTTTTTTTAAACTGGGGACTCTGAAAATAAAATTACATTCCACCTTATCATGTAAATTTTTCAAGACACTCTTCCGCATTGGTCTCAGGTTATCTACTCAGAGTCAAACTCGCCATGAGCCAAGGTGGAAGTTTTGTCTATAGGAAAATAAAAGATGGAATCTCGCTATTGATACTGCTTTTTTAAAGTCCTCAAAAAAAGGTATCTGAACCTGCTTCAATTCTCCATTTACTTTATAGGCTTAGCCTCATTTTTGTTTTTAGTGATGTTTCCTAGCAACCTGTGATTCCTTTTTCCTGGTTATAGTGGAGTAAGAAAGGTATAGGGGAGAAAAACCAGGGAGAGGTTACTAGTGCTAACTGTGTGTCAGAGCTCGTATGGTCAAAGGACACAGGTGCACTTTTCATTTCTCTGACTTGTCCTGATCTGAACAATTTCACACCTTCCACTGTGCTCTCAGGATCATGAGATAATAGATTTATAGTTGGAAGGAACTTTGGAGGTTGAGTTCAATCTGCTCATTTTATAGATGAAGAATATGAGTGACTTGTCCAGGGTCAAATAACTAATAGGTCTCTGAAGTGAATTCTAACCCAAAACTTCCTTCCTACAAGTACAGAGCTCTAACCATTACACTCTGTTCCCTAACTTTCTTTATAAGCACACAGGTCACAAAATTAAAAGTGGAACAAGGGTCCTTTGGAAATAGTGTGGGAATTAAAAAGCACGAGGACTTGGATTTGAGTTTTGACTCTGCTTTTGGCTGTGTGATCATGGGCAAATTGCTTGACCTCTCTGGATTTTGTTTCTCTTCATTTATACAATGAAAGGGTTGGATTAGATGTTTTCTGAGAAGTGCTGAAACTATAAATCTATAATTATGTGATAACTATAGGTTATATAGACTATAGAAATATGGATTATATGACATGCATGTTATAGAACTATAAATTATAGATTTATTGAATTTATGTGAAATCTCATAAAAATAACACTTATTAGTCAATAACCCTTCTCTTAAGACCCATAGCCTCAGTCACTGTCCAGCACTGAGTAGAGGACCCTATTGTAACTCTCCATAGCTCCTACACTGATAAATGAGTGAATGTTCCCAGTGTCTCTCTTCTTGACACTCTATAATTCCTAGCAAGCTACATCAGCTGTAAATTCATATAAGACAGCGATGGCAAACCTTTTAAAGACCTGGTACCCAAACTACAACCCTCATGCCACATGTGAGCCTCCTGCCTTACCCCAGAGAGAGGAGGGAGGAAGCACTCCCATTGGGCTGTTGGACAGAGGTGATGTGAGAAATGTCCTCAGAAGCTCGTGGAGAGGGAGAATGGAGCAGCCCACTCTGGCAGGCTCCAACACATGTGCCATAGCTTCTCCAACATGGCTGTAGAGTATCCCCAAAACAGGAGGTTTATCAGCTCATTCTGAATGGTGGTGTTTCTCCTTGTCCTTCTACCTGCAGTTCTCCTCCATTCCCAACAGAGGCCACTGGACTCTCCTAGTGGCTCATCTCTGATCTTGCATAGCTCTTTCTATAATTCTCTGAGATCCCCACCAAATGTCATTAATAGTTTCCTGTCCTAAAGAACCCAAGTTTTTTTTTTTAATCATGAGCCTATAAGGTATAATGAAGCTCTTAGACCCAGGTGATTCAACCCTGATGCTTTCCTTTGAATGATGGATCTTTCAGCTTTTGAATGCATAGAGGCATGCCATGTGGTAAGGAATCCATTCTACCCTCTCCTCCTCATGCCTCTAAGTCAGTTTCTGTCTCCAGTGTCAGGCTGAGTTAAAGTCATTCCCCACTCTAAATTTCCCTTCTTTGTCCTCCTGCAACCAATCAGGTAAGATTATTAAAATTATTCAAGATTGCTTTCTCTACCATTCAGGGCAGGCTTATTAACTAAGGTAGGGAAGTGCTTATTCCAGTGTCTGACACATTAAAATTATTTAATAAAAGCTTTTTCTATCTAATAGTTCATGATTTCATTGGTATTGGTATATCTTCTGTGAAAACACATCACACAGATTTTTTTTAAAAATGAGTTTCTGTAGCTGAAAAATATTCTTATTTACTGGCCAATTCCCAGGTCATGATGTTCTCTGGACTTAGCTGAAATATCCTCTGAGTTTATATTCAACCCTTCTCAGCTTGATAGGTCCAGTTAGAGCTCATATTGAAGAGTAACAATGAATAAGGAGAATAGCTTTTAGAAACCCAGAGTCACATAGAGGAGGTTTGAATGGAGCTTTCTTTTCTTTTCTTTTTTTTTTGGAGGGTGATGCTAATTTTATATATATATATATATTTTATCCCAATAACAAATTTTCACATAAGTTTTCCACAGTCATATGATTCAGGTTGTCTCCCTCCCTTCTACCTTCCCCACTCCTAGAGTCAACCAGCAATTCTGCTGGGTTATACATGTATCATCACTCAAAACATATTTCCATATTATTCATTTTTATAAGAGAATAATCTTATAAAACCCAAACCCCAAATCATATACCCAAATAAACAAGTGATAAATCATATGTTTTCATCTGCATTTCTACTCCCACAGTTCTTTCTCTGGAGGTAGAGAGCATTCTTTTTCATAAATCCCTTAGAATTGTCCTGGATCGTTGTATTGTTGTTGGTAGTAGAGTCTATCACGTTTGATCATTCCACAACATGGCAGTTACTATGTACAATGTTCTCTTGGTTCTGCTTACTTCATTCTGCATCAGTTCACATAGAGGTCTTTCCAGCTCTCTCTAAAATCATCCTGTTCATCATTCTGCATGGAGCTTTCTTACAGGTAAACAGGGATAGTACTTGGTCTTTCTGTCTCACAAAGCTATTATGAAGACCAAAAAAGGTAAAGGATGAGAAAACAATAATAATGGCTTATCTTCACATGGTGCTCTATGGTCACACATTATGAAGGCTATACTCATTAGGATAATAGACCATTAACAAATTAGGATTAACAAACCATCTAGGTTTGTACATAGAAAGGACATTAGGGCTCATTTAGTCCTACCCACTAAGTTACATATGAGGTAACTATAGCCCAAAGAGTTTCCTGAGATCTCTTGGGCAATAAATGCTATCAATAGCAAGGATTTGAAACTAGATATTTTGACTCTAAAATCTAAGACTTTTTTCATTATGATAATGTTTTTTTTTTAAATAGTAAAGTGGAAGAATTCAAAATATTTTACTGGCTATGTTCTGGCTCTTAGTTCATGAATCATCCATAGGCTTGAGACCTTTGCTTGGAGGCATAGAGAATGTTAAATAATCTCTCTCTTATTCCTCCTATCAAGTTACTGATATAGTATATCATTATATATATATATATATATATATATATATGTGTGTGTGTGTGTGTGTGATATATATATATATAACATATATATATATATATAATAAAACTCTTTTACTTACCTTTTTATTTAGGAAGATAAATAAGAGAACACTTATAATACCCAGGTAGACAATGTCAGATGTCCCACACTGAGGGAATCATAGGATCTTGCCATAGATGATCCTACGAATGGGATCATTGCGTCAAGAGGCAGGAATAATCAAATTTATTTGTCATTGTTTTACTATTCTGCTCAAAAAACACTGACAACTCCCCATAACCTATAGGATAAAATTAAAACTATTTCATCTAGCATAATGCCTAGATAGTGTGTCAAAGATGATTCTTATTTGATTTATTAATTAACCTGGCATTTTCAAGGCCGTCCATGACATGGACCCAACTTACCTTTCCAAATTTACTTCCNCAGGCCTAGAGATGGGAGGTCCTGGGTTCAAATATGGCCTCAGATACTTCCTAGCTGTGTGACCCTGGGCAAGTCACTTAACCCCCATTGTCTAGCCCTTACTGTTTTTCTGCCTTGGAACAAATACATAGTATGAATTCTAAGATGGAAGGTAAGGATTTTTTTAAAAAGATACATACATATATAATGCAGCATAATTATGTATAAAGCAATTATATATGCACATCTAGAGTGTGTATTGAATATCAAAATATATACATGTTATACACTATGTATATGTATTATATATATATACATGCCTTTTTCATTCTTCAAGTACTATATAAATTTCAGCTGTTATTATTAAAATGATTAGGTCAACCAAATATCTCCCTTTTGACAGTTGGGTGGATAGTTGGTACTAGGTTAATTTGTGTTTTTATTTGTTCTCGTCTTTTATTTTTACGTATGTTTGTCCTGTCCTTACCCTACTGTGAAAAGATTCTTGTAGATAAGAATCATCTTTTCTTTTTTTTTTCTTTCCATGACTCAGTTGCATTGAGTAAATTATACATACATATTAAGCATTTAGCAAATTTTGCTGTCTGTCTAACTGTATACATACTTTATTTATTTATATACATGCATGGGTATATGGGCATAAATATACAATGTATTAATATACCCATGTGTTAATGTTTGTGTATATATGTGTGCATGTACACACACACACACACACACATATATATATATATATATATATATATATATACACATTTTTTTTTCTTTTTCAGAGCCATGTTTAGGATGGGGGCAATAAGGGCTTTGCTCTAGGGCCATGTTGGTAAACCTATGGCACACATGCTGGAGAGGGCTGCTCCATTTCTCTCATCACCCGCCCCTCTGCCCAGCAACCCAATGGGAATGTTTCCTCCCTCCCCTGTATGCCATAAGGCGGGGGGCTCACATGTTGAACAAGGGTTGCAGTTTGGACATTCAGTCTCTAAAGGGTTCACCATCACTGTTCTAGGGCAACAGGCTGCATCCTTCCTGTCTGAGGTAGTTCAAACACCACTATCTCTACAACTCTTGGACCATGTGGTACAGATGTTCTCCCCATCACCTGGTACCTCACTCCTAAAAGGGATTGGGAGGATGAAAGTGGGTATAGGGGTCTCTCTGATGGCTGGGTCACACACTTTCCTGGAGCAACAGCACCTGGAGTTGGACTTCTGTCTCCCCTAGCACACAGTATCACTTCCTTCCAGATTGTCCTATTCCCTGGCCATCACCTACTGCCCTATCCAATATAGGTCCTTACCACATAAAGGAATTTCTAGGGATAGGTCCACAGATGTTGTCTCATTTAGTTCTTTCAAACATCTTTTGAGGAAGGAATCATCATCTCTATTTTATAGATAATAAAACTGAAGTCACAGTGGTTAAGTGATTTTCTGATGTTCATATACCTAGGAAATATCAAAGGCACTCTCCAAACCCAAATTTCTTCTGAAGTCACATCTTGTGTTCTTCCCATTACTTGGCTAAAGATGCCTAAAACTCATCAGAAAGTCTTTTCCAACTTACATATTTTTGTGCCTCATAACTATGCTGTGCTGCCATTAAAACAAGATTCTTCCATTTAGTGCTATGTCTATGGGAAGTAGTTTTCTTTAGGGGGGTGGGGCATAGAGAGTAGATAGTGGGAAGGGGAATTAATTACCCAATAACTTTGGGAATAAGAATGCTGTCGTGTGTCAAGCCTCATTGGCAAAAAAAAAAAAAAAAAAAAAAAAAAAAAAAAGGCAGACAATTTAACAGAAGAAAATTATTTTCAAAGAAGAAAAGGAAAGAAAAAGGGGAATCTTGACCTCCCATCATTTCAACTTTTCTGATTTCTTGTCCACAAAATCACTCAGGGAATAGAGACAATAACAGAGGGGTAAGTGTGCTTAATCAGAGATTTAAAAAAAACCACTAAATCGAAAGAGACTGTGAAATTCCAGCCAGGGAACCTAACTGTGAGATTAAGTGGATTAGCCTACTGTACAGGAATCTGGGGAATGCAGGCTGCATGTGCTTTTGTTGTGGATTACTCAGCAGGCAACGTTATGGTTTCACATCTTCCAGAAGCATATGGGCATGTGCCCCTTATGCAAACCAGCAAGAAAGAGCAGCTCCTGGCATGTTACTTTTCCTGAATGGCACAGATTGATTTCAGGAGATATCAGATATTGGCTTTTTTCGAAAAGAAATGTACGGGAGGTGGGGAGGACATACTGGAGAAAACAGAAAGACATCTGGACTCTTCCTAGCGGCTACCATTTCCACTCTCAGAGGCAAGAACAAGGACCGAGGAGGTCCAGCCTCCATCTGTGGACAAGAACAGGTCAGGGGGACCTTCTGTCTGACAGCGGCGTTCTCGGACTTCATAGGTCAAGGAAATTGTCAGGTCCTTTCCAGGCCTGCTCACTCCTGAAATAGGAAGGTCCTGAGTAACCAATTAAAAGCAAAACAACTCCACACCAAACTCCAAGAAGTAGCAATACTAGGTAGATAAAGGAACAAATGACTACTAGGCAGAGTTAACAGTTTGTATTAGTGGCCTGTAATAAATAATTAATATAGCCCTGGGACATATAAAGCCAGTGACATGGTATCTCTCCCTCGGCTCTAAATGGAACTCCAGATAACCTACTTTGAACAGCAGCGTGTTCACAGTATGTGGGGATTAAATGCTCAATATAATAAGTACTATTGAATTTCCCATCTCCATACAGATAAAGGGCAACTGCCACCCAAAACAGAGTAATAACAGTAACTGAATGATAAAAAAAAAAAGCCCTGCTTTTCATTACATCCTTAAAATGTTATAGGTTAAAATAATCTTAAAGGGTTTAAAAAACAGCAATTAAATCTTTCCATTTCTGTTTTCCAAGACTGCAGCTGAGAAAACGAAAGAGGCCTTAGTGCCACACCGTGCTAGCCTTGCTAATAACTCTCTGTGAAAAATCTCATTAATTCAGTCTGGCTCTTCAGATCAGCCGCTAAATCCTTGTATTGTCACTCATCCTCTGGCCTTTTCAGGATTTCCATAGCCTAACTAGCAGAGTCTCCATGGAAACCAAGCAGTCGTGCTTTGCACATCCCTACAACTTTTTGTTCCTGACAAAGCTTGACAAATCACATGCAGCATGGAGAGTTTAACACAGCGAACTAAATCCTGACCCACACTTATAAATGATAAACCCAAGCATACCAGCTTTATTATAAATGATTTCCTTACAAGATACTTAACCAAGCCGGTGAAATGCTGAACCAGACAAGATTCAAGAACAAGGCTCAGGGAAGAGGGAGGGGACGGACATAAACAATAACAAGACAGCACGACCAAACAAACAAATAAATAGATAGATAAATAAAAAACCCCTGGCGTTGGCAGCGGCAGGCTTCACAAACTAGTTTTCTGTCCTAATTGACTCAAATTGAAACCAACAAAGGAAGGAAATGAGTGAGAGGGAGAATATTTCTCAGAGGTCACTTATCCCTCTTCTCTTTATTGAGTGAGAAAAGAGTCCAATCCCCTATCCTTGCAATTTCCCCTCCCTGCTTCAGCAGGAAGATGGGCTTTGCGATGTGACCGGTTTGGGGGTGTTTTTTTTCTGTCTCTGATGTCTCCCTTCTTGCTCAACATTCAAAGCCCTTGAAGGCCAATGCTCTCTTTGGGGCATCCTGAAAAGCTGTTGAAAATGGGGATAAAAAGAAGGAGAACAATGATGTTCTAACCAGGGACAATATTCTGTCTCCTCAAATTTAAAAAAAAGGGGGAAAAAGCGGGGACTAGAATCTTTCAAGAGCACATTATTATGTACTCCCAAGGTAGAAACAGCTGTTTGTCCATTTGCCAAGCAAGACCCCCCCTTGCTCAGTCCCTTGGCAATCAGGACAAGGGGAACCACAAGGTAAGGTTCTCTGGGAAATGGGAGCTTTGCCATTATAGTCTAGGAGAGGAAGCCGGTTGGGTGGGTGAGTGGGAAGAAAGAAGGGGGCAAGCTCCATACTGCCTTAGAAGTGTGGGGGGTGGCTGAGGAGGGGCTGGGGAGAAGGGGACCTTGGAGAGCAAGAAACACAGGCTTGCATTCTCAGGTACTACTACTTCTTCCCAAGGCTCCTGTCAGAAGCCTAAAAGAAGGCTGCTTCAATGGATGATCAGCTTTTTCTCCTGCCTTTACTCAGGGGGCATAGGTATAGGGTCATGCCAAGGGTATAGCAGGATGGGTACCAATTCTTCATGGAAAGGGGAGGCAGTTTCAGTTCTGTAGTTGCTGTCTTTACCTTTAAATCAATCGATTAACAATGAACAAGCATCTATTAAGAAGATACTCAGACACTATGCTAGGTGCCAGGGATCCAAATTGAAAGAGTAAAACAATCCCTCATGAGGGGTTTTCATAGAATCACGTGTGAGTAGGGAGGCTGCTCTATACAAGAAATTGTCCCTATCAGATATGTCCTCTCTCTCCTCTCCTAGCCTATTGCCACTGATAAACCAAAGGAACAGCAATGAAAATGGGGGTGATGGAAGATGGCTGTGTGTTGTAACAAACAGGGGCACTGGTTCTGAAGACAAAAGAACTTGGTTGGTGCTTAAATCCCTTCACAATTTGGCCCATTCCTATCTTTCGAGTATTTTTATATTTGACTCTTCTTCATATACCTTATAATCTGGCTACACTGGACTCCTTGCTCACCCTGACACATGACACCTGTTCACCCGCTGCCCCCTATGCCTGAAATGTGCTTCCTTGGACCTGACTCCTGGCTTCCCTCAGGACTCAGATCATGTCATGCCTTCTTCAAGTGGACCTTCCCAGACCCTCCTGCTGCTAGTGCCTTCCCTCAGAGATCATCTTCCTTTTATCTTGTTTGTATATGGTAGTCTCCCATCATTCCTTGAGAGCATTTCTGCCCTTCTTTGAATCCCTGGGGCTTAGCACAGTGCTGGATACAGAGTAAGGAGGTAGGTGGTACAGTGGATAAAGAAAGCAAAAATCTGGCCTCAGACCCATCCTAGCTGTGTGACCCTGGGCAAATCACTTAACCTCGTTTGCCTCGGTTTCTCATCTTTAAAATGAGCTAGAGAAGGAAATTACAAGCCATTCTAGGATCTTTGCCAAGAAAACCCCAAATGAGGTCATGAAGAGTTGGACTCAACTGAGAACAATACAACAGAATTAATTAACTCCTCCTGACTGAAACCTACTTCTGATTTTTAGTCCCTGTGGAACTTTGGTCAAGTCACAGCCTCTTTGGGTCTCAGACACTAGCAAAACTGAGAGCTTTCTTTTGGTTTCCAAAATAGTCCTTCCTTGGAAGTTGTCTTCTTGGTTTTGGAACTTAAGTGGTTTTAAGAAGCACTTTTTCTAGGTCATCATTCTTGTCAGCTCTGGGAATGTGTTGCCTTGACAAACCTTTGTTGATTATCATAAACTCTCTGTTGCCTGACACACTATTGACCTACCTTCTCTTTCATCAGACAGGTGTTGTGTGGTGGCTGGTCTAATGACAGGGTCCAAAGCACATAGTAGGTGATGGACTATGTATATTTGTTAGAGGGAAAGGATATTTGTGGCAGAAGAAGGGGAGGCTATGGCATAGTAATAGAGATGTATAAAAAATCAATAAAACTTTTGTCAAAATATAAAGAGGAAAGCAAAAGAAAAGTACAGAGGGGGTCATAAACAGCACTTTTGTTATTGCCTTGTTGAATTTAATATTATCTTTTCTTTAAAATCCAGTTATAACAGAAGCTCATGGTTTATTAGACAATCCTCTTTCTTGTCCTTACATAACAATATTTGCATTTGTTGATGACTGCTTAATTTTAAGTTCATAATAAAGAAACTAAAGAAAGAGTTCAGAGCTAGAACTAGGGACATCTGGTTTCTAGTTGTAATTTTGCCAGTAACCGCGTGATTTTGGAGGAGTCACTGCCTCTCTAAGCCTCAGTTTGCCTATCTGTAAAATGAAATTAGTTTAGATTATCATTACATTTCCTTTCATCTCTGAAATCTAGGATACTTTGGTTCATATCCAGGGTCATTGATAATACTGAATTAATCAGAAGATTTGATTAACCAGAACCCCAGTCATGCCAGAGAACAAAGGCTTTCAAAATGAACTAAGAAAATCATTTGGTGGCTGGGACATTTTAAACCCACGTTTCTATATGCCACCACCTGCTTCCCACTTCCAAATTTTGGATGAGTTACCTTGAGAATCAACAAGCTAGACACACTTTGAATTGACCCTGAAAACACTAGAAATAAGGAAAGAGCCAAGAGCTATCCTCATAAAGATCCTGGTTCCCTCTCTTCTACCCAAGGCAGGCACACCTTAGCCAGAGTAGTCCATATGGAATAGCATGAGCAAGGAAGGTGAAGTCTCTGAGCTCACTTGTGATAGTTGTCTATTGAGTGCAGCTGAATTCCCCTCCTGGCACAGACTCTGGGAAATCAGACAGCCCTCATTGGTTAGAGGGACACTGCCAACACTGGTAGACCTAAAATTAGACCTACCAGCTGTGTTTTGGTTTTACAGGCACGTGCATGTCTGCTTCATTCTTGAGAGCGGTCCGGGTGTTGAAATATATATAAAACCTGCTCTCTGAAGTACGGGGAAAGCACAAGATTCTTGTGCATTTTCTTTTATTTATTGTTTCTTTTTTGAGGCCCTAGAAACTTCTCTTCGATGCCTGGGAATGAAATTTCCTCCTTCAGAGTGTATTTTTTCCCTTCTAGCCCCTGCCTCAGCAGATCTCCCCCCAAAAGTCTGTCAACACTGACGTTCAGGAAGCCCAGACAATTCCATAGGGTCTTCCTGAGGAACTTAAGGACCAAACACACTATTCAATATGTCCATGGATCCTTAGTCTCATCAGGCCCAGGAAGAAAAGGGTTACCCTTCTGGATTCCAGCACACACTGTTTTTTAAATCATACTGGTTGAGGGCAAAAAATTGGAATCTGCCTCAGGCTTCCCAACGTAGCCCTAATTTCTAAGGCAGGACAATAATGTACAGGATAAATGACGTGCTCCATTTTTCTCAAAAATCTTCAGAGAAGAAGAATCTCATTCTCACACTGTAGTTTTACTCAGAGTTCAGTTTAATTTAGTAAACATTTATTAAATGCCTTCTTTGGGCATGGCTCAATGCCAGACTCGGGTGATACAAAGCAAAAAGTCCCTCTTCCTTCTTAAACTCCTTCATATTTACTCATCTGGTTTTAGGTGTCATTCTTCATAATGGAATGTAAGCTCCTTAAGGACAAAGATTCATAATTAGGGAAGTGAAGTCTTCTCAGAGGAAGTAAAAAAAAGTTTTAAGAAAGTTGTTCATTATTATTCAAAAAATTACTAAAATATTCTTTTTTTTGCTCAAATATCCTCCAGGTAGATATATAATATGGAGGTCAAAGACAGAAAGGCTTCAAATTCATCCAAAATTTATAGCAACACTTTTTGTGGGAACGCAGAACTAGAAACAAAGTAAGTTACCATCAGTTGGGGAAATGGCTAAATAAATTGTGATATATGAATGTAATAGAATTCAACTATGCCATAAAAATCTGAGCAATTCAAGGGATACAAAAACAAAAATTAAAGTGTTCTCAACCTCCAGGGTACCCAGGGGTGGGGAGGAGTTCCATGAGGCACCCTGGCTCTGGCTCTGAAATCACATAGATTGAATTCATTCTGAGGATAGACTGACATCAAAGAGAGGTCAGATTTTGCTTGCACTCCAGAGTTTCAGGAAAAAGTTTCTTACACAGATTAGGAACAATTCATGTCTAGGGTCTGCTCTAAAAAGCATGAACAAGGGGAACAACTAAGTGGTTTAGTGGACTGAGAGTCAGGCAAAGAGATGGAAGGTTCTAGGTTCAAATTTGGCCTCAGATACTTCCAAGCTGGGTCATCCTGGACAAGTCATTTAACTCCATTGCCTAGTCTTTGCTGCTCTTCTGCCTTGGAACCAATGCACAGTATAGATTCTAAGAGAGAAGGTAAGGTGTTTTTAAAAAATTAAAAAATGAAAAACATTAACAGATTCCTTTCTAGAATAGATATATAATGTACAATGTAAGTATTAGATATAGGAAAGCTATTTATTTCCTCTGCCACAAAAGAGTAATGCTTAAAACACACTCACAAATACCTTCAAAAGCTCAAAAACTTAAAACATAAAACAATTAATAACTCATCAAGTCCATTGTACTTTCCCAGGAGTCAAAGGCATTTTGCATGAATACAAAACAGACATTTCATTTTCAACTCTGACCACTGCTGTGTACTCAGTTTGCATCTGCCAAAATGCTGAAAGCCAGAACATGGCTTAGACTTTCTTAGTCCTTTCAGTTGGAGCATCCCCTTGGTGATTTCTTCTTGTAGACATACATACTTATTCTTCTGGAAGGAAGGAAGGAAGGAAGGAAGGAAGGAAGGAAGGAAAGAAGGAAGGAAGGGAGGGAGGGAGGGAGAGAGAGAGAAGGGGGGAGAGAGGGAGAGGGAGGGGGAGAGAGAAGGAAGGAAGAAAGGTGGGAAGTATTAATTAAGTACCTACTATGTGCTAGGATCACAAATATCTTCTCAGCTGATCTTCACAACAATCCCAGTAGGTAGTTGCTGTTATTAGTCCTATTTTACAGTAGAGAAAATTGAGGCAGAAAAGTTAAGTGACTTGTCATAGTGAGTATCTAAGTCTGGATTTGAGTTCTGGGTTTCCTGAATCTAGACCCAGAAATATCTGCCAGAACCAACTCAGGAGGCTAGGTACTCTAAAACTCATAAGGATGGGAAAGTAAATCTCTTGTGATCAGTGATTGGTGACCAAGGCTTGGGAAAAGAGATAGAAAACAAGACGGGACAGTCAAGAACTTGAGGTCCCATCTCCATCTCACCTAGGCAAGTATACATTCTCACTGCCAAGGGTGCATAGTTTCCATTGCTGCTGGAAGTGAGAAAGGTAAGAGATCAGACTTCCTTCTCACTAGAATTCCAAAGGAGAGCTGACAGAGTTCCAAGCAATTCACTTAAAATTAGAGGAAAGAAAAACTTTTCTACAGTTCTTATACCCTGCTGAAAGGACAGTGATTCCTGGTTCTGTCACCACTCAGCTTTGAGACAATGTTCCGGTGGCAGAGACTAATAGGGATTGGTGCATCATCCCAAAGCACAAGTCCTTCAGCAGTGATGCAGAACACATTATCCATCCCCATAGAACCAGAGTGCATGCTCAGCTCTGTGCCAGGTGCTTTGCTCCAGCAGTATCCTCAGGACATAAGTATATTCAAAATATAGAAACTGATGCAACAGTGAGCAGAACCAAGAAAGTGTTAGATTCAATGACTACCACAAGACAAATAAAAGAACAAAAAACTGAAGCTTAACATAATGTAATTATAATGGCTAAATTTCAACCTGGAAAAGAGTTCAGAAAATACAAGACCCTCCCTTTATTTGAGAGGTGGGATAATACAGCTGTCAGATCTTATCAATGTCTTGGCTAGTTTTATTAAATTGTTATTTTTTTCTTTTTCCTTTTAAATCTTTATTAAAAGGTCTATCTTCTTGTGAATGTGGGGAGGGAGAGGCATATATTAAGAAATGTATGTGACATATGATGTAAAAATACCAGTTGTTATTTTAATAATATTTGTTATTTTAGAAGAAAGATCTTCATTGCTTAACTTTAATTTTATTTCTCTATCTGTGTTCTGATTTCAGTGAAGAACAACTATGATTCTTTTAATCAGTCTTTCCATTTGGACAGGCATATGTGCATTAATTTTAGAAGTAGACTTGTAAAGCACCATGCCTGGAGATGTGAGGTCCTGGGTTCAAATTTGGCCTCAGACATATTCTAGCTGTGTTACTCCAATTGCCTAGCCCTCATCTCTTTTTTGCCTTGGAACCAATACACAATATTGATTCAAAGACAAAGGTAAGGGTTGAAGTAAAAAAGAATGTGGGGGTTACCTTGATAGTCAAACCCTATGAGCAATGGTGATTTGCATATAAGACGTAGCATAAAGGATATATGTGGGAAGCAGCTAGATGACTCAATGGATTGAAAATCAGGCCTGGAAATAGGATGTCCTGGATTCATATCTAACCTCAGGCAATTCCAAATTGTGTCAACCTAGGCAGGTTACTTAACCCCAGTGACCTGGCCCTTACCAATCTTCTGCTTTGGAACCAAGACTTAGTATCAATTCTAAGGCAAAAGGTAAGGGTTGTTGCTTTTAGAAATTAAAATAATGTAAAATAAAAAAAGAAGTATACCTGATTAGAGGGCAAGACCGAAGGGAGGCATACACTATTATTATTGCTACTAGTGATAATAGTAGGTATATATCACCTTTTTTCCCTACTGAGCTCAATGTGCTTCACAGACATTTATTTGATTGATCCTCAAAAGAAAAGAGGGAGAAGCAGGTTAACCCCTTTCACAGGTAAAGAATGTATATCTCAAAGACTGCGCCATCCATCAGGGAAGAGACTACAGGTCTTGAGTCCATAACTCTATCCTCTCCCAACATTAGCCCTTCATGTAAACCTTAGGTTCTCTGGCCTCTGAAGCATTAGTATTTCCCAACAGCAATGCTAGCCATTTCTAGATGTTCCTGCCCTGTGGATGTGGTGATGTCAAAAGGATGCGGTGATGTCGAGAGGATGCATTTGTTTTCCTGAACTGACAAGGCAGACGTCCTTCTACGTGATTTATACATGGATGTGTGTGTAAAAAGTGCCTAAATATATATCACATCGTTTCGGGATACATTTTGCAGCAGCTGCACAAAGCAGTTTAATGACTACATCACAAGCACAGTAGTTCATATAACAGAAGTTATTTAAGTCATCTAGGTTGCCCATTGTACATAAGTTGGACATGTAGCCCATCAATAAGACAGCAGATGGACCTGCTGTTGCAGAAAATGGACTAATATTAACCCAAGATATTCTCCTTACGCAGATAAAGTATACTGACTCAATTCAGTAATGGATTTTTATGGTCAATGATGGAAGCAAAATGGTCAACACTGCAAAGGAACCAATGTTTGAATTAAATTCATGAAAAAGAACCCTTATGTAGCCATCGACGCCCTTTCTTATGAAATTAGCACCAAAGGACCTTAATTATGATCTAGTCCAATCCCATCCTACATTTATAGACAAGAAAAATGAGGAAAAGAGGACTTACGCTATTCACCCAAGCTCACAAAACTACTTAGAAAACTGAGCAAGTCAGGTCTCAGGTCTACCATCACCTGATCAATGAGAACAAGTGACATATAATAAAATAGTAATAGGTATGCATAGTAGCTAAAGCTGGACAGAGGAGTAAAGCTGGACCAGAAGGTGGTAAATTCCCCATCATGGAAGGGTGTCAAATAGAGACTAAATGACTTTCAGAATAGACATGGAAATTGTAGGATAAATGGGAGGCCATAGCTTTTAAGGGCTAAGGCAGTAACAGGTTAGTGGAAGACCATCAGGGAAATCTCGCTGCACATCATTTTTTTTTCTTTCACTTATCCATAAAAAAAACAGGAGGTGAGCCCTAAATGCCTCTTATTTTTTTATGCCAAGGACCCAGAGACAGTGCCTAGTGGGGAGCTTAACCAGGGTGAGCCAATGGTCAAATATGAATGAAATATTCTAAGAGGAGCCCTGGGGAGACAGAAACTTCACAGGAAATAAAAAGGTAAAAGGTCAATTGATTTTGGTTTTCAGTATGACTACAGATCATGAAAGCAAGGTCTCCTGAATTTTGAAAACTTTGAGGTTTTAAGCAAAGGTGTGTGTGTGTGTGTGTGTGTGTGTGTGTGTGTGTGTGTGTGTGTGTGTGTGTATAAAGCATGAGCTAGATGATAACTTGTCAAATATGTTACAATGAGGACTTTTTTAGGTATGTTTTGGACTAGATGACCACTGGGGTCCTTTCTCAGCTTAAAGTTGTGTGATTCTGAAATGCTATGGCTATTTGTCAGAGATGTTGTAGGAGAAATTCCTGCTTCATATATATACTGGACTGAATGACTTCTGAGGTCCCAGTCCAGTTACTGGTTCATCCAATGCACATCTGTGGACAGGTATACAAATGATCAGGTGAACTCTGAATTAGTTTAGGAAATAAACAGAGGTCATGTAAGCTAAAACATAAATACATTAGGAATGAAAATGTCAAGTTTCTTATGACTAGAGTCAAGCAATTGAAACCACTATGGTGTAGTATAAGGCCATGCTCTGTGACCAGGGTAGTAGTCCATGTAACGAGTGTGATTTAAGCTCTCTCGGCAGATGCCTAGTATAGATAAGTGGTACATGAGGAACAGAGAAGGCTGAAAGAGAATGCAGAGAGATCAGGCTGAAGGAATTATAGCTTGCCTTTCATCAAACTTAACAATTGAAGTATTCCCTTCAGAGAAGAGGTTTATTAACTTTGAAACATCCCAATGGATGATGGTGGTAGCTAAAAGAACATATTAATGGGCCATTTGGACCAGAGATATGATTCTCACTGAACAGAAAGCAAGTCAGATGTAATACCTAAAAGGAAGAAATGAAGAATAGCATTGGTTAGGGATCAAGTCCAGCAGGGAGCAACACGATAACATCAGCTGAAGACATCTGTAGCTTTGCAGTATTGGAGACATGATTTTACATATTTCCCATATGGACATTCGTTTATGTAAGTAACTATTCCCACAGATGATACCTATGGAGAGCTACTCTTTCCATTAGGGATATGTGTATGTGTGTTTGTGGGAGAATGAGTTCAAAAATTCTAGAGGTAAAGTTCTTTTGTTGTTATTATTACATTACATTTAATTAAATGTCTTTGTTATGAATGATGTCATCTGGCTAACAGATAAAGGTAAACACACATGGGTGGGGGCTTGTGAACTATAGAATGGAAAAGATTCTGATTTACAAAGTATCTAGAACCTAGGGTAGCTATCTGAGGAGCCTCAGGTATTACATATGAATAGGAGGTTTTCCACATAAAAATTCAAATATGTTATTTGTTACATCCAAATATAATGACAATCAATGTCAAAAAAGCATAGTAAACAAAATAATGAATTATTCTTTAATTTAGTCTTTATTTCTAAAGGTTGTGTTAATATCACATCCATGCCATTTCTTAAAGGAAACCTCCCAATGATGCTATCTATGCACCTAGAATATGACTTTGAGAAAATAAAAAATGACAAAGTTAATAGCCAAGAATGCCTCATGGTCATAAGTAAACTATGCAATAATTTAAGGTTAGCTTATTGTGAGAAGTGGAACAAAATAGATCATTCAGAACCAAAGTAGGTGGTCAGTGAATTATATAGTGAGAATGAGAGGTAACAACTGGACCACCTGAGTGTTTGGTATCCCCAAGTTGTTGAAAGAAATTAAGGAAAGTTACCAAGATGCTGTCGTCATCCATGAAAAGTTTATGGTAAGATCTAAATAAGGAACTAAATTAAGTGAGATCATGGAGAGGTTTCCAAATGTCTCACTTCAGGGAGTCCCCACTATTATGTAATCACACAGCCAGCAAAATGCCAAATGTTACTTTATTAGGTTATGAGCTTAGCTAGATGTCATTACCTTCACATGCAAATGTTAAAAGTGTTTGGGTCTTAGGACTGAAATGCAAGTGTCCGGTCAGAAAAAAGGAGTAGGCTGGCTACATATGGAGAAAGCAAGATGTCTTTTCTTACCTTCCTACTAGGATATACTCAGACCTATTCCTCCCCAAAAGGGATTCTTAGACCTCTGTTGTGTTTTTAAATGCAAAAAATAAAAACATAAGATTTCAAAGGAAACCAATTATATCCAAATATGATTATCAAAATATTTTCAAAACAAATTTACGAACCTCATGTTGTAAACCCCTGCTCTAGAGGTTCCTATCCCTGAGCATCCTTCTTCTCTCTCCTATTGGTCTGCTGGAATGGAAATGCTCTGTCTGACATTCTCAAAACTAAAAATAGTCATTTCACCTCTAAGACAGGAACAAGAAAGATGTTTGCCCAGTGTTTCCTCTTTGTCCACTCTCTTCTCTCTCTCCACATTGTCTGAAATAATAAATGTGATCAATGCACCCATAAGGCTCAGAGTCTCATCAGCATTTCTGTGGAAGTCTCTGGGGATCTGAGGCTAGCCAGGTCAGGGAATCAACTTTTCCAATTATTCCTTACCCTTGTCAATAGGGCACAAGGGTCCTTTGACAAGGAAGACTGACTAAAATGTCCTTAGAGGCCAGGCAGATGGTCATATTTCTCCTTTGGGAATGGGACTATAAGGAGGAAGTGTGATACCATTGGGAATCCTGAAGGTCTGTCTTTCCAAGGGAATGATTATAAGATTCCACAAGGGATAAAAGAAAGAAGTGAGCTGTGGAGGCAAGCAGAATCCTGATGACTTCCAACATTTCAAAACCGAAGATCCTAGGATGAGAAAGAGGAGTTGGGGTAGGGGTGGGTCCAGCAGGAAGCAGAGAACAAAAATGAAATAGGGAGTAGGAGAACAATATAAGAAGTAGGAAAAGGAGAAGACATTGCCATCTGGGGTATTGACCCAATCCATGGTGAAAGAACTTAGTTGTTATTACATTAATTTATAACATGCAAAATAACAGACAAATCCTGATAAGCTTCTTAGAACCAAAATTGGAGTATACTCATTGGTCACTCCATTTAATGGCCAGTATGCACGTGGTGCAGGGGCAAGAGGGTGTGAGGGGAAAGAAAGGGGAGACAATTCCTTCCAGCCAGAGCCAAGGGAAAGAGAAACTTTGCCTATAACCAGCAAGATTATCTGATGATATCATTGATAGAATTGAGTAACAGAACAGAAACAAAAATGAGTATTGATTTTGTCCAGGAATTAGGGTGGCTGGCTTCTCTGGTCTGGTCTCTGGCATACCGTACCTTTCTTTGGGCAGATATGTGGTATAAGAAACTAAGTTCTCATTATCCCTAACTGAGACAGGTGAGGAGAAGTGTTAGGAGCCTGGCTCCTTGAGGCCACAATAGTGGTTGCTGAGCAGATGGATGGGAGAGCTCTGAAATGACAAAGCTCTTTTCCCATTGACTGCTGAGCTGGGGAAAGGGCAACACTGAACAGGCCCTTTTTATAAGCAGATGAGGAAGCAGACTGAGCAAGAATTAAGTGTTGTACCTATGGTCACAACTAATGAAGAGTTGTAGCTAGATTCAACCCCACATTCCTCAAGAGTCCCAGGATAAGTTTTTCCACTCGGCTCTTCTACCTGCTCAGTCTTGGACATGATGCCAAGGATAGGTGCCAGTATAATTCTGGCGTCATCTTTTTAGGGAAAAAAAAACACCAAAAAACTTAGATTCGATTTCAGTTCAAACTAATACATTATGCAATTATTCTTAAAGTAACAAGTGACATTTTGGCACAGATCATGGTTCAGAAAGGAATTAATGTGTTTGGGCTAAGTTTCATCTTCAACAATTTGGTGCCTGGCATTCCAAATTGGGGATCACTATTTGGTTCAGTTTAAGTGGACGAAATTTAGTTGGGTCTTCATTATTGAAATTATTGAAATTAATAATTGCATTATTTATTTATTGCATTAGTTGGGTCTTCATTATTGAAATTATTGAAATTAATAATTGCATTGGTTGCCTCACAATCTGGATATAACTTTAAAGAAATATACAAATGTGGGCTATTCTTATTGGGTTTTGTTGCTGTAAATGCATTTTTAAACGGTCAAAGGATTCATGCTCACCATCCAGAGATAGCATGGTGTGATAGGAAAAGACTTAAATCTAAAGACAGGAAGACAGGTTCAAATCCCCCTTCGTACAAGTTAATGTGGACCTAATTAATGGCCCTGGCACTGAAAATACAAATAAAATGACTGAAACAATCCCTACCAGCAAGGAACTTGCATTCTAATGGGGGGAGACTTGAAGTTCACATATAAGTATAAGAGGGGCCTGGATCTTTGATTTCATTGGGATAGGGAACTCCCACATGAAGAAATGCCTTCTAATAATGCAAATTGGCACCCTCTAAGTCAGTGATAGGCAAACTTTTTAAAGAGGGAGCCAAAGGAAAGGAAATGCTCATCTGTCAGTCTGTTTCTAAGGCAACTCTTTCGAAGTTTCATTGTATTGATTCCTACTCATTGTGTTCGTCAGATTAGGATTAATGTCGTGTGGCTGGATAGAACATTTTAGGGGACCACATCTGGCTTACAGGTGGTAGTTTGCCCATCACTGCTCTAAGCAATTTAAGTGACTTGTCCAGGGTCACCCAATGAATTTGTGTCAAAGGTGAGACTTGAACGTGGGTCTTCTTGGTTCCAAGGTCAGCTCCTCATCTGTCTCACCCAGGATAAATATAAAGAGAATCAAGAGAAAGTAAATACAAGGTACAGTAATTTGAGAGAAAGAATACTAGCACCTGGGTTCATAAGGAAAGGCTTCAAGTAAAAGTTACGGGTTGTCCAATTTCCATCTTGAAGGAGGGGAGCTATTCTATGAATGAGTGAATGAATGAATGAATGAATGAGTGAAAAAATTTTATTAAGTACTCAGTATGTGCCAGGTCCAGTGCTAATTGCTGGAAAAACCAAAATTAAACAAACAAACAAGATAGTCCCGGCCATCAAGGAGCATACACTGTACTCGAGGAAAACAATACATACATTTTGTCTATATATACATTTATATACATACATACATACACATATATACACACAATATATACATTTTGTTTTTGGTCTATAAGTCACTCGGATGGGGAATAGAATTACAGAGCAATTGATTGACTAAAAAGGTAGAATTGATTTGATTATTCTGAGCTTCTGGTGCCTCATCTGAAAAACGGGGCCAATAATATCTGCGCACCTACTTCACGGGGTTGATATAACAGTAACAATAACAATTGCTATTAATAAATGTATTATTGTGATATATTCACTTTTGGTCATTTTGTTATTGCATTTATTAATTTATTGATATATTATAAATATGATTATTAGTCTGGCATTTATATAGTGCTTTAGATTTGCCAACTCTTATACACGTTATCTAATTACAGCCCCATAAAGGAGGTGCTATTATTATTCCCACTTTACAGAGAAAAAAAACTGAGGCTGAGAGGTTAAATGATTTGCCCAGGGTTAGACAGGGAGTTAGCATTTCTACAGTTTTTTTTAGGTTTGCCAGCTATTATACATTATACATATCACCTAATTACAACCCCTGAAAGGAGATGCTATTATTATCCCCACTTTACAAAGAAAGAAACTGAGGCTGAGAGGTTAAATGATTTGCCCAGGGTTAGACAGAAAGCTAGCATTTGTACAGTGCTTTTAGGTTTGCCAACCTAAATACCTAGATACAGCTAGATACATGTTATCTAATTATAGCCCCCAAAAGGAGATGCTATTATTATTCCCACTTTACAGAGAAAGAAACTGAGGCTGACAGGTTAAATGATTTGCCCAGGGTTAGACAGAGAGTTAGCATTTGTACAGTGCTTTTAGGTTTGCCAACTATTATGCATGTTATCTAATTATAGCCCCCAAAAGGAGATGCTATTATTATCCCCACTTTAGAGAGAAAAAAAAAACTGAGGCTGAGAGGTTAAATGATTTGCCCAAGGTTAGATGGAGAGCTAGCATTTATACAGTGCTTTTATACGTGTTATCTAATTACTGCCCCACAAAGGCGGAGCTATTATTATCCCCACTTTAAAGGTGAGGTAACTGAGGCTGAGAACTTAAGTGATTTGCCCAGGGTCATACAGAGAGCAAACGTCTGAGGCAGGATTTTTAATCAGGTCGGTAGCGGCTCAAGGTCCAGTTCTCTACCCACTGTGCTACCTAGTGACATGCCCAAGTGTCAAATGAAATAATATCGGATTACAGACATGTCAGCTGTAATTATCCACTCCCTTGAGGGACCCCAGAGGACACGGGGGTAAAAATAAAGCGAGCAGTGCCGTTTCATATCCCATTATCCCTCCTATAGCTAAGCAGCGATCATAGATTTAGGGCTGGAAGGGACTTCAGAATCCATCTACACCCCCTCATTTTACATAAGGTAATGTATGAGCCCAGAGAAATAAAATCCCCAAAGGGAGGAGGAGGAGACAAGATTCGAGTCGAAGGCCTCTTATTCTCTCTCCACCGTTCGTTCTTTCCGTGGCGAGAGATCAGGCCACATTTCTTAGCCAAGATGGATGGGCGAGTGACAGGAGAGACCCAAGCTAACCAGGTCCTGCGTTATTAACAGCACAATGAGGAAAGTCTAAGATTCCAGCCCCGAGTTATCAGACAGCCCCATCCCATCACAGGAGGACTTTTTTTTCCTCGTAGGAGAGGAAAGAAAATAAATCACCTCGGAGAAGCCTCTCAGATAGCGGCCATCCCATCGCAGCTCCGAGAGAAGGAAAAGTCTCTCTACAATCCGGGGGCTTGGGAATGGGTTTTCCTGAAACAGAGTTTTAATAACATACTGCAGCTCAGGTTTCCAGAATGATTGAAACCCTTGGTACTCACTGAAGAAGGGGACTAAGAAGGGGGTCGGGGCAAGAGGGAACCCTTCTCTGTCATGGCTGGAAAAGTTCCGCGGTGGTTTAGGGAGACAAATAATCTAGTGTGTCTAGCCTTAGGGGATGAAGAGGGGGAGGGCTGGGACTACAGAGGGGGAAGAGCATAAGTCTATTCAGGCAGGCCTTTCCTGGGCTTGGCAAAGCAAAAGGGCCTCAGCCCGGTGGGTTGGGAAAGAAGTACCAAAATATTTATTTTTTTTTAACTCATGTTTTTACAAGAAGACATCCAGAAGCCCCAGTAACACACACATTTTATAAATCTGTCAATCAGCACATATGCTAATTTTCTATCACAACTAGCACAGCACCACATGCCCCAAGACACTGGGTAAATAGCGTTTGATGACGATGGATGAAAGACAGTTATGTTTTTTTCCCCTTAATTCCCGGTATCAATATAGATTCAATGCCACAGGGAGAGAAAGGGCACTCAGCAGATGGAGACCTAAGAATCAGGAAGTCTGGTTTCTCACTTAACACCTTTGATACTTTTATAAGCAGCCTGCCTCTCTAGGTAAAGGGAACAGCTTTATTACTATAAGACTTAGGTTCCCCCTCGGACTCCGGTAAAGTTAAAGATTGGAGGGGGGAACGACAGAAGTCCAGAAATATAAATGAGAGCCCTTTCAGATATAAAGAACACATTCGATGCCTTAGAAAAAAAGCAAGAGGTTTGAAATACTCAATTTCTTATGAAAAGACCAGCAAAGAAAATATATTTAGTTCTAGGACATGCACTGACTCCATGCCTTAGTCCCAAGTCACTCATCTGCGTGAGACCAATATGGAAATACAAGTACAACCGCTCACCATAAGCAAGAATGCATTCTATCATTAAGATGGAACTATGATCTGAACCAAAAGACTTGGCTGTCTGGAAAGACATCTTCTGCCTCCCGCTTGGAAGTAACAAGCTTCAGTCAGAGCTCTGAAGAGGTCAAAGAGGAGATGCTTCTGCCAATCTGTTTCCCCCTGTTGGAAAGAGCAAAGGAATAAACTCTAACACTTAGCTGAAGAGTACACAGTAAAATTGTCCTCCATAATTAGTTCTCTCCCTCCTCGTTTCCACCTCCTGGCATCCCTGACTTCCTTTTAACCCAAGCTAAAATCTGGTCTTCCTATGAAAAGTCTTTCCTAATTCCCCTTAATGCTATTGCCTCCCCTCTGAGATTATGTCCAATTTATCCTATATATGTACTCTATGTATATAATATCTGCATGTGGTCTCCCCTGTTAGACCGTGAGTGCCTTGAGAGCAGGGACTGTCTTTATACTGCCATGGCTTAGCACAGTACCCAACACCAATTAAGCACGTAATTGGGGATCTTTGAAGGGAAAAGATAACCTCTAACTTCCTTCCCAACTCTAAATCTGTAATCCTATCTGCTGAATAAAATACTTGTTGAATCATTAGGAAAGTAGGAGGGAGAGATCCAAGTCACCCCACAAAGCTCAGTCACCCCACGTCTCTGTTCTCTCAGAACCTTAGGCTTATGAAACTCCCTTCTTTATAACCTTCCTCTTACCCCCTCAACTTCCCTTTAACTAAAGCAGTGATGGCAAGCCTTTTAGAGACAGAGTGCCCAAACTACAACCCTCACTTTACCACATACAGAGGAGGGAGGAAGCACTCCCATTGGGCTACAGGGCAGAGGGACAGGTGATGGGAGAAATGTTCTCAGGCATGCATGAAGAAGGGGAAGGGAGCAGCCCCCTTTAACACATGTGCCATACATTTGCCAACATGATACTAAAGTATTAAATGTGAAGAAACACAATGAAGTAGAAAGAGTGCTAGATATGGGGTCTGATCATCCAGGTTCAAATATTACTTTTGTTACTACCTGTAAGACCCTGTAATCTCTCAGACGTGTAATCTCCTAGCTTCAGTTCCTCATGAGTAAAATGAAGGGCTTAGACTATAACGATGATAATGGCCTTTAAGGTCCTTTCCAGCTCTAACTCTATGATACTATTGTAATAAGGAGAGTCTGTCATCCTGAGAAATCCCCAGAACACGTATAATATCCTTTGGCTGATACCAACCAAGAAATTCATGATGGTGGAACCTTCTCTGTTCCATTTCAGGGCATGAGAAGATATCCTCAAATTGTTTCTTCTTAGCCAATTACATGGTGATGGAAAGTCTTACCGTATGTGGCCATGCCAGAAATGGATTGTGCATACAAAAGGCAGGAACCAAAGACAGGAACCAAAGATATCTCATTTTTCACTGGTAGCTAGTGAGGCAAAGACTACCATGGCCCTCTGAGTAGGGAAGGGATCTTGGGCTCTCTCTCACTACCTGGTCACCATGTAGTCATGGAATGGCTTCCATCTCTTCTGTCTCTATTCTGCTAATGTGTCCCTGCTTTTAAATGAACAAATATTGGAAAGAGAACAGACCAGGTTACAATGCTTTGAGCTTCCAAACGTTAGATGAGCCATCAAAAGTTTCCTGAGCAATGTGATGTAGTAGCATCACTAATTGAGTCTGGAAAACAGCTAGCCCTGAGGAGTGACCTTCTTGGCCCCATCTAGCAGTGAATCAACCTAGAATCTTAGACATTGTGAACTACAAAAAAGGGAGATACTCATCCAAAGAGTACGCCACACCCACAAATGAACCTGGTTAGGGAAAATATTTTCTAGCAACCATTTATATTTTGAGCTCTCTCTTCCCAGGGACTGAGGTTTATGGATGAGAGTATATTCTTTCAGTTTGAGAACAATAGTTCTACTTTGGTCCTTACTATACTTTCTCAATATATATCTCTTTGTAAAAATTAATTGATGTTAATTGACTAAATTACAATGGTGAGATATTACCCGGTGATTGATATTGTGAGGGGTAACATAACAGATTGGAGCTTATGAAAAATAATATTTGAGAATACAGCATTCCCTCTGGGTTATGTCTATATTGAGGGTAGAAGTAGGTGAATTTGGGTGCCCCAATGTGCTAGTCAGTATGTATGTTGGGAGAGTGAGCTCAGAGCCTATCTTCTTCCTTCTGATCTTATGTCTTGGGCACTATTTTTACAAGGTTATTTTCAATATGATACTTCAGGACTTAAATGATGATTAATAGCAGAATTTGAGCTCCCGAGGCAGATGTTTTTTAGTTTTCTTCTTGGTTTTTTATTTTTTTTTTGGAGGGAGTATGAGATTTCCCTTTTTCCCAGTCTGTTTCCTATTTCATAAGAAACCTAGAGGTTTCGAGGGAGAAAAAATTGAGAAATCTTTCAAAGTGTAATCTGAACTCCAAACCAGTTGTATGAATTTCCAACAGCAGTTCTAGGTTTGTAGTGGTGCTAGTTCCAGAGAAGGAGATAAATTAGAGAAAAAATAAAAATAATAATATACAGATGTTTAATTCAGCCCACATAAGCGCTTGCTTGGGTTATATTTGTATTGAGGATTCCCTCGTGTCCTCCTTCTTTTCTCTTCCCCTCTTCCTGACTCTTTCCCTTACCCTCTATCTCTTTTTACCTCTCTTTCTGGCTCTATCTCTGTCTTTGTCTCTCTCTCTCTCTCTTTCTCTCTGTCTCTCTCTCTCTCTCCTATGTCTTTGTCTCTGTCTCTTTCTGTGTGTCTGTGTGTCTGTCTGTCTCTATCTCTTTCTCCTATCAGATATTTCTAATTACATTAGTAAATTTTCCCAAGGGAATAGATTCAAAATAAAGTCTTAAAGATCATTGGTGAAAGCCCCCCCAAAGCCTCTATCACTAGGCATAAAACAATGGTCTCAGCAACAAAGATGAGAATAGTTTTCAACAAACACTCCTTTCTGTCATGCTTTTTCAGGAAGAAAAAGTGTCTACACCTTTCAGAGGCTTCTTCCCAATGACATGATTGGGTTTATCTCAAGATCCCTCAAAAAGTATTTATTAGATGCTTCCACAATCCCTTCTGTCTGCTATGACACAGAAATAATTTTAAGATGCCAAAATAATCTCAGGGATGCATTTCGGTTTCTTTATTTTGGTGATTTTCCAGGGCTCCAAAGGCTGTCGATCATTTACATGATGAGAAACATACTGGATAATTTATGAAAACAAAAATAGTCTGCAGGAGTGAAATAAAGGCCTATACTACCCAGCAGTCATAATGAACAAAATAAATTCCATCGTTATGCAGATGTTCCACAAGGACTGTCAATGCACCCGTGAAAATTTACTCTCTGTATCTGATGCTTAAGACAAGCAATTCCACTGGATGAAAAACAATGTTAGAAAAAGACGTATCATCTAGTTTTGTGTTGACTCTCCAAAGTTTTTACCAGGTATGGAGCAGCACTGAGCTGCTAACCAATTCTCTGGGGTTATGAGAGAAAAGGAGAAAAATCCCTCAAAAACTGCATTTGTCCTCAAGGTTCTTGGAACTCAACATTCCATCTCCTACTCAGTAGCCTTGCACATGCTGCTGCTTCTCCTACCAGGAATGAGAACTATCCTCATTTTTATCCCTCAGAACTCTTACTTTCCTTTCAAGCTTAGCTCAAGGAGCCAACTTGTTATTAATATTCTTTTTTTTTTTCTCCTCAAGTTACCACGTGTTAATGCGAGGTCCTCTGCACCCTGCCAGTTGATCAATCAATCGGCAAGCATTTATTAAGGGCCTACTATGTGCTAGGCACTGTGCTAGTCTCTGAGGATACAAGTACAAAGAATGAAAGCTGAAGGCATGGGCCATCCTAAAGAGGATCGATTTTCGAAAATGAAAGGGCAAAGCGACATATAGGTGACTAAACCCCAGCAGTGCCCCTGCTTCCCTAGACAACAAATTCACAATAGCAAGACTGGGGCCATATGGGTACATCCTAGAGTCTTTTTACGTGGGAAGGAGGTCAAGGGAGAAGAATTGTTTTGGGGATAGACAGAGGGGAACTCGAAGGAGCATGTTTAAAGGAATGATTCCACTTAAGGAAGCCTGTTCTTTCTTCCTCTCTTACTGCTTGGAAGGCAAGATTAGATAAGTGAGACAATATACAATAGGAGAAAATCTCTAGCATACACTGAGGAGGATAAAAGCCACAGTGATACAACCTCAAATTGAAAAAGATTCAGGGCAGTGGCAGCTGGGTAGCTCAGAGAACTGAAAGCCACGTCTGGGGATAGGAGGTCCTGGGCTCAAATCTGACCTCAGATACTTCTGACCTATGTGAACCTGGGCAAGTTATTTAACCCCCATTTCCTACGCTTTACCACTCTTCTGCCTTGGAACCAACACACGGTACTGGTTCTAAGATGGAAGGTAAAGGCTTTAAAAAAAAAAAAAAGAAAAAGACTAGGGACCTGATGAAAGAATACTTTTTTTTTCACTTTCTTAAATATTTTTGTTCAAGTTTCCTTCCACAAAAGGATTAACATGAAAAAATATTTTGCATAATTGCACATGTAAAATCTATGTCAGATTTCTTACCACCTCAGTGAGGGGGGAGAAGAGAGAGGGAGAGAATTCAAGACTGAACATTTTCAAAATAGATTAATGGACTTTTTTTAAAGAAAAGAAAAAGGCTAGCGAGTGTAGTGGAGTCAGCTGTCACTGGGTTGAGTCCTCAGCATTAGACATAGTCTGACTAAAGTGCCTAGCATTCTGGAGAGAGGGGCCAGCCAAAGTGCCTGTCGTGTCTCATTGATCTCCACCCCAAGAGACGTTGGATAGTGATCTAATGGGAAGTTTTGGCTTTGGAGTAAAAAAAAAAAAAAAAAAGAAGAAGAAGAAGAAGAAGAGGAGTGAATATTTTCTCAGCTCCTCACAGGAACAAATGGAAGGGGAGATGATTCTCATTTGTCTTCCAGCAGAGGGGGTTGCTCTCTGGCAGGGGTCGGCAACGTATGGCTCTTCCTTCAGGAGCCATAAAGTCAATTTTTTTCAGGCACTGTTACAGGAGCGCACTGTGAGCACTGTACGGCTCTCGCGAAATTACATTTTAAAAAATGTGGCATTTTTGGCTCTCACAGCCAAAAAGGTTGCGGACCCCTGCTTTCTGGTATAAAGAAGATCTGGTATAAAGAGGGGTTGGGGTACACCTCTGTTGGGTGTAGTGGCATTATTTATTTTATTTTTATATTTTCATTCAAATTTGTATACACCATATTTTATAAGTGAATCAATCAGCTAACACATTTATTGTGGGAGAGGGGAAGGAAGGGAACATGACCAAAAACATTCTTTTTTTTGTGTGTCAGAATGAAGGGGAGATGTTTTCCTGTTGGCTTGGGTGTGATCCAAGATCTGATTGGGTAATATGTGCATGCATGGATGCATATGCCTACATGTGCATAGTATATACAGAGAAAGAGAGAGAGACAGAGAGAGACAGAGAGAGAGACAGAGAGAGAGACAGAGAGAGAGAGAGACAGAGAGAGAGAGAGAGAGAGAGAGAGAGAGCTTGGACATAAAGATAAAGGGATAAAGGGATGGAGCTTAGGGAAGAGAGACAGCCAATGGTCAGTGCTCTCTCTCTCTCCTCCCTCAAATTACTTTGTATTCACTTAGTAGTTCTGGTTGTGTGTCCCCCAAGTAAAGAATAAGGTGGGTTTTTTTTTGTTTTTTTTAAACCCTTACCTTCCATGTTAGAATCAATACTGTGTATTGGTTTCAAGGCAGAAGAGTGGTAAGGGCTAGGCAGTGGGGGTCAAGTGAATTTCTTGGGGTCACAAAGAGGCCAGATTTGAACCTAGGACTTACCATCTCTGGGCCCAGCTCTCAATACACTGAGCCATGCAGCTGCCCCAAGAACAAGCTTTTTAAGTGCAGGAGTTATTACTTTTCTGTCTCTGTTTACTTTCTCTCTACCATAATGCGGTACCTAGCACACAGTAGGTATTTACTGGGTGTGCATCATATCGTATTCAATTGTTTGATATGGAAATTAATGGCTTTATGTATAGTCAGATTCTTAAAGACTGGAAGGGTCTATGGGTCAATAGTAAAAAAAGAATTTTTAAAAAACATTTTCTCATCAATATCACTATACTCAGCCTACATGATTTCTGCATCAACCCCTGTAGGGAAACCCCAAAGTGATTTAACTCGGCTGCATTCACCAGTTCTGTGTAACCAATTTAGCCCTGATAGTTTGCCAGCTAAGGTAAACAGCCAAAAATCTCGGGTTCCTTTCTTCATCCCTGAGGATCAATTCCCCTCACCTCTGTGTCTGGTTTTGCTAAGGTTTAGAAACTGCTGTGGTTCCTTAGTCTGTGCCAAAGAGTTATACTTGAGGTTCTCCAAGCTACCTGCAATTACTTATCTTGGCTGAGTTCTGTACTTTACCCCAGCAGTAATTTGACCATCCTCTTTTCTTTTTTTTCTTTTTTTTCTTTCCTCACTAGGATTACTTTTTCATTAAATGGCTTCATTACCTTTGGCAGCTTGGTTTCATTTGGCTATAGAGGAGAGTTTTCTATAGATCTAAAGTAGTTAGGCTATATTCAGCTTGCCTGAAGGATTTCCCAAGACTCTTCTCTGGGCCAGGTCCCAAGTATCTAGAAAGGACCTGGAATTTCCTGATAATGCTGTGGGTTGGTTTTTAACGGCAGTTTGGGAAGTAATTTTCTGATGCCTCGAACCCAAGTTATAGTCTGAGGGTTTGGAATCCAGCAGGATTCTTGGCTTGCCTATTTAGTTCATGTTTCCTCAAGAGAATGATCTCAGGCACCCTGGATAGCTCCAGCTAATCTCTCCTGGCTTCTTGGAGTCGGATTTGCACACTAGACTCACTAATAAATTGACAGATTGACTAAAAGACTTCTATTCTCCACCTATACATCAGAAATAAAAAGGATCCCATGAAACAATGGGTCTGTGGAGGCCAGGACAAGAACACAACAGACATGAGTTCACTCCAAACTTAGCAGCTTTCATTTATCCTGAGTTTTTCTCAAAGCTCCTACATAAATTTACTACAAAATCATAAAGCAAAACATAAAAGGAGAACAGCAACAGGAAAGTAGTTATACCACAAACTCTACAACAATTATGTGTTCTATCTAGGGCACGCTTAACTCTCTAATTGCTAATTGTAATTTAAATGAAAACATGTGTTTCTTGTTAAATTCATCAAATATATTTTTAAATGCTACTGAGGAAAACTGTGATTAAGGCTAAACACATACCTCAGGGTTCTGAACATCACAAAGCTCAGGCGGGTATCAGGATGTTATCTGAGGTTAAAGTCCCTCCATGTGCATTATGGAGAGGAGAGATATCTCTATGTTCTGGAATGTTTCATTTGGCTTTATTTCTCAATATTGTTGAGACCTTGAGAAGTCCCTATTATCAGTAGAAGTATTTGAAATCCTTCTCTCATCACTCTTTTCTTCTGGGAAAGCTAGATCTAATTCCTTAACACTGACATAAAGGGCTGAGTTTTACTAAAACCTCACTCCTGGAGGAGAAGGTTTTGTGGCCTCCTTAATCAAACATATGTGCCAAAATGGGTAGAGTATATCACATAGATGCAACTCATGGAATCAAAATTGCAGTTAACCCAACAAGTAATGGAGAGTCAAGTGATGGGTGTATTAGACTTCATGCTATTATAAGTTATGATTGGCACGCAAGAAGTGACTTAGAGGATCTTATCAAGGAAAGGTACAATTGTAAAAGGAGATATGCTGAGAATTGGGTAATGAAAGTGAGGGATGAACAGATGGATGGCCCAAGGGTGCTACTGGTTAAAGGAGCTAGAGGAAAGCCACAAGCACATTGCAGAGATCTTTACCAGAGGATTTGTGGGAGAATATGGACAAAAATCAAATAAGGCAAGAAGACTTGGATGGATTTCCATCAACAAAATTCTACCTACGTTAATGCATTGGTTGAAGTTGAAGCATTAATACAAGAATATCCTTCATTCCCCAGTGGAAAAGATAGATGAGATTAAAAGACATTTATAGTGAAGCAGTTACAATTAAGTGCCCCATTCATTAAAAAAAAACCTGGATAATTGAAGAGAAGGCCTGTTTTAATATCCTATACTAAGGACCATTTTGATCTTCTTATGCAAATACCAGTTCCTAACACAATGCCTGGAGTGTGCCCTTAATAAACATTGATTGATTGATTCATTTTTAGATCCAAGAGTTTCTTGATTATATAGTATTTTAAAGAATTGCAGTTTTGATAAACCTAAAATGTAAAATAAGGTCTGTATTTTTGGGGTATGGCCAATGTAGGAGTTTTGCTGGAGTATGCATGTTTATTATAAGAGTTTTGTTTTATTCTTTTTCTAAATTATTGTTCATTTGGAGGGGTAGAGAGAGAAAGAAAATATATGTTCTTAAAAATAAATAATTTAAAAAAGAACTACCTTTTTGTTGCATTGAGATGCATAGAATAACTAGAACTAGATTAATAAAATAATACTTTTATATTCAGTGATTACCACTCCATGACTTGACCAGGCTCAGAAAAAGTGACTTGCTCTAAGTCACAGATGTAATATATCCTCTCTTGATGAAATAAATGGCATTTTGAAATATTTGAATGAGATTTTACAATATTTGTAGCCAGTTTCAAGAAGGGATATATTAGGCATAGGTAAATGATCAAGAGAATACACTGGGGGGTGAGAATAGAAATCATACTTCATAATCCCTTAATATCATGTCTACATAAAACTAAAATATTTAATCAAATGGGTTATTTGGCATGGTGCAGATATGACAAAAATATTGTTTTATTTAAATCAATTGTCAGATCCCTTAGTGTAATATGAGTAATCAGGGAAACGTCTAATCTGCTGGACTGGGGTACCTCACATGTAACTGGGCATGCACACTTTGGCTCCATGGGGACAAACCCATATTTCTGGCCCTAATCCAGAAGATGAGGGTGTGGGGGTTCTCCTAATCACTCATTACATTTTTAAACACAAAATTCAGTCCAGTAAGTCATGAATACAGACATTACCTTTGTCAGGAAATGCTTTCTATGGAGGACAGAATTTCAGGTAGTCCTTTGGAAAAGTAGAAGAGTACTGGGGAAAAGATGTAGGGACAAAGCAGAAGGCATGGCAACCCTGAGGAACACCACATGAGAGGCTATGGAGTTGAGAATCTGAAAGCCAAACCAAAAGGGAATTGTAATAGTTAAAATCATATTTTGAGGCTGTTAGTAGCTTTGGTAGCTTTATTACATCAAAGTAGAGGGAAATGTAGGAAAGAAGTAGGGAGCAGTTTAGCTGAATACCCTAATTCCATTCTGATAGATGAAGTTCACCTCCAACAAAGGCTCCTTCTGGTCTAATCTCCAGTCCGAAGAGCACAAGAGTCTCTTGAGCAAGAATTGCCAGAGTAAGCATCTCCCTTCAGCAAGAGTCACCAGTGTGGTGCAGAAGTGTCTCCAGCAAGAGTGTCGCCAACGCAAGAATGTGCATTCAGACCTCTGGTCACGCCTTCATAAGCCTTTTTCTCCACCCACTAGCTCTCCCATGTCACATCTCAGGAACCAATCATAGTTCCTTAATTTGCCTGGCACCAAGCAGTGCTTGTGGGATCAATTTCCTGTCTCTTTGGTTTCAACTTCCTTTCACTGTGGACTTCCGTATCCTTGTACATCTCAAAGGACATCTAGGTCCATGATTTATTAAATAAAAAAAGAGGAGAATTCCTTTCTCACAGAATATCAGTTGAAATAATGGAGTAGATTAAGAAGAAAGCAACCTTCTGATGGTGGATGCAGAAATGACCTGGGGGTCATGAAGATTCAGATATTTCCTAACTATGTGACACTGGGCAAGTCCCTGAATGTCTCTGAGCTTCATCCCCCTCATTTGGAAATAATAATAGCACCTACCTCTGAGGGGTTATTATGAGAATCCAATAGCATAATATAAGATGTAAGGTACTTTGTCAATCTTAGAGCTTTATATAAATGTAAGCTATTAATTATAATAGTGGTACTTCAGCTAAGGAAGTTTGGTAGAGGGTTAGGGGTTTAGACCTCTCAGCCTCTAAAGAATTATATTTTTACAAAGTATGAGGGAGAATATTCTAGAAAGAGTCCCAGACCTGCATGAGGATTAGCTCAGGTCAAATTCTGACTCTGACACTTCTTGAACTTTTACCTCTCTGAGTATTCTTTAGCTTTAAGATAGAAAAAATAATATTTGCCCTGCCTATATGACACCGAAGTCAGGAAGAAACTGCTTTGTAAACCTTAGATGAATAAGAGAATGTGACCTATGAATAAAGGAAAAAGTAGCAAGGTGACCCAGTGAATAGAGGTCAGGAAGACCTATGCTCAAATTTAGCCTAGACATCTACTAGTAGTTTGCCCTTGGGAAAGTCACTTAACCTCTTCTTGCCTCAGCTTCCTTATTTGTAAAATGGAGATAATAATAATACCTGCCTCTCAAGGTTGTTGTGAAAATAAAATGAGATAATACTTATAAAGTGAGTTATTATTATCATTATAATGCTTTGCAAATCTTAAAATACTACAGATGGTTCCAGGCTTTATACAAATTTGACTTTAAGTAAAGAATTCTAAAAGAAATTCACATTCCAAACAAAACAAAACAAACCATCCATGTTAACTTTACTGTACAGTACTGTACTCCTTGTGTTCCTGCCCTTAGCTTGGCATTCCCTGGCCTTACCTCTACCCTCCCCTGCCAAGAAAAAAATGTTTTAATTCTCCAAGTGAACACAGAAAAATGGATTTAAGGAGAGATTACTAGTGCCTGACAGGGACTTCACTTGAGACATAACTGTGAGTTGACCCCTCAAGTCTCTGTCTTTCATGCGTTTAGGTGGCATGGGACCCTGGGTTTCCCTTGGACACCCCAGACTCCAGAACATTTCAGGTCAAAAAGGAAGCAGGAAAATTCCTTCCTTGCATTCATAAGGAAAGACCCCTGAGATAAATATTTCCCTTGGATTCTCCCCTAGATCATGAGATGGACACAGATACACATCTCCCAGTTATGTTCTGATACCATCAGGCTGTATCCCTGTCACACCCTGTGTCTTCAGAACTTAAACCCTGGTCAGGTGACAAACATCCCCCACTGTTGCCTACCCTCATTCCATCAACCTTTCTCTAGTCACATTACCCCTGTTGTCTAAAAAGTATAAAAAAGCCCAGGAAACTTTTCCTGTAGGAGGCAGTGCTCCACCTGCACTATTCTCCCAGCCATCTCAGCGAGAATTCCAAATTAATAAACTTCTCTTTTTTTATTTTCAAGCTAAAATTTGGGGTTTTGAATTCTTGCAAAGGGTACCTGTCCTGAACCTGGGGTTCACCTCGAGTTTCCCTACAACCAGTACAGGGAGACTGTCCCTGGTCCCTGTATATCATCCATCCTCTCCTATCTGTGTCTGTGTCTGGCCCCCAGTCCATGTGTGAATACCATGTTCTTCCTCTCGGTTCTGAACCTCTTGCTTCTCTGTCCCTGGCCCCAATGCATCCCTGAACCATAAGTCCCCTTCCACTGTAAGCCCTCCTCCCTCCTTCTCTCCCTTCCCCAATTTAGAGCAAATCTGCATTACAGTAAAAATCATTTTACTAGTTTTACAATGGTCCACTTACAAAAAGTGAGAACTGTCCATATACAGTATAAATGTTAGCAATTATTACCATTATTCCTTTCCTTGCACTCTACAAAGCTGATGGAAGATGGTTGGAACTGTTTAGGCAACTGAGATGGACACTTTTCTCATAATATTAGTTGAAAGGTCAACAATGTTGGCATTTAGGGGTCATGATTATTAGATTCCCAAGTAAAGGATCATGTTAAAATGAAAAGGAGGTGTAAATAAGAGGCATCACTTGATTCCTTTGTTTCCACTCCACCTAAATATAGACTAGTTTAGAGTTTAGTGTTTTTGTCAACCAAAAGGTGAGAGACTTTGTTTTTTGTTTGTTTTAAAGCTTAGAATATAAACTGAAAACCTTTTTTTCTTTTAAATCCAATCTACATAGTTCAAATCTTCCATTCTGATGAGAAAGAGTCCATTTTATAGAAAGAGGGACTAGAAGAAAGTCAGGCTTCCATGGAACATTACCCTATATCCCTCTCCTAGGACACAAATGAAAGCCTAACTGATTCTTAGGGCAGATGCTTTCTGAAGACATACAATTGCCAAGATCGGAGAACTCAAGATGATCTCCTGCTCTAATGGATTTTTCTTGGACCTCAACTCTGTGCCTCCCAACCCCCTGTCCAATACCATTTATTGATGGATGGAGAGAAAGGAGGGTCTGAGCATCTTGCGAGCCATGAGAGTGAAGGGAGGTGGGGTGGAGATCCTGGACCCTTTTCCTCTCCATTAAAGCCTCAGGCACACACTGATTAAGCATTAAGAAAGCAATTCTCAACACTCCTGCTCTGCTCTCAGGGGTGATGAATAAAAGGGTATGGTGTCTTGGCAGCCTGAATGCCAACAAAAGGGAAGCTGTTTGGTTTGTCTTTGCTTTGAAAGTGTTGCCTGGCTCCAGGCTGATCCTCTTCAGTACCATTTTTTTTTCACTTGTTCGTAAATGGTTCATGTTGTGGACAATTCCTTAGGGGCTGCTGCTTGATGCATCTGAAATGGGGAGAGTTTTCCTCCAACACAAATGGCTGGAATGATTGGCTGTGACCGGGAGAGGAAGTGAAATGAGAGCAGATGCTTGGCTGTCTCCTCCTGCAGCCGTCTGCATTCCTATTGATCTGAAGGTTTAGTCTGCATTCCGGCTTTATCAGCCAGTGGCATCAAGACTGCCATCCTTTGGCTCTCATCCTTCTAACCTGGGAAGCACTTCTGAGGGCACAAAGAGACTGTTATCAATAGTCCTGAGCCTGAAAAAGGAACAACATGCCTCCCAAAAAAACAGCCCCTTTGCTCCTCTAAAGAAAGTTTTTTCACACATTCTCAATTTAATTTTTTTTAAAGTGCTTTCCCTTCCAGGGCTTTCAGAAATACTTCTGATTAAATTGGATTATAATGAACCTCTTATCAAGATATTTCTAGCTCAAGACAGTGTTTGTGTATGTACATATGTACATGGGTAGATGCTATCCTTGCTTATATCAGCCAGCTATTGACAGAGAGATGCAATGGGGAAAGCTGCATTGCAAGGAGTGATGTATGTTAATAAGGCAAAACAAATTTGGAATCCATCCTTTACCTTTTTCTGGTTGAGGCAGAAAATGCAAAAATCTGTGTCAAGGGTAGAACATAAAGATACATGCTTTCCTCAAATTATGAATTCCACAAAAGAACAGACCTTTAGAGACTCCAGACTTTTGAAGAACTTGTATTCAATGTAATTCAATTTAATACACAATAAGTACCTACTATGTGCAAACTATTCTGCTAAGTTACAGGGGTACAAAGGGAAGGAAGGAAGTGAGGAAGGAAGGGAGGGAAGGAGGAAGGGGAGGGGAGGAGAAATGGAAGGGAGAGAAGGGGAAGGAAGAAAAGTCATATCTTCAGGGAGCTTACATTCTACTAGGTTAAAACAGGCTGTTCGTGGTATAAAAGACTTAATGAAGTGGAGAGATTTCCTCAAACTATTAAATTCTTCCCTTTTTTTTGGGGGGGGGACTCTCTGGACCTCATTAAGATTCAGCTTAAATATTATTAGATCCTATAAGAAACCTTTCCTGATTCCCATCTTTCCCCACTTTCCCCCTCCCCGCCCCCAATTACTTCATATTTATACAGTTTTCATTTACTTTCTATATAAAACATAAGCATATTCAGAACAATGACTATTTTGTTTTGTCTTTGCATTCCCAGTGTCTGGCACCTAGTAGGTGCTCAATTAATGCTTGCTGACATTTTTAATCTGTAGTTTCCCTCCAGGAGAACTCTTTGAGAGTTTTCTCTCAAGAAAGAATGTATTCACTTTTATCTTTTTATTCCCTATGCACAGCGAAATGTCTGTTGAAGATTAAAAATACAACACAAATAACACAAAGAAATCTCAGGGGATGAGGTGCACTAACAACTGGGAAGATCAAGAAAGGCCTTATGTAAAAGCTTGATATTTAAGAGCTTGCAATTACACTGAGCATTTAAGAGAGCCTGGGAATTTAAGAGGGTGGTGATAAGGGAGAACATTACAGGCATGAGGTTCAGCAGCTACAAAAACACAGAAAGGAGTGGAAGGTCCTATGCACTCTGTCTGTCTGTCTCTCAGACACTCACATACACTTAAACACATGGTATTTCACGCATGGCATTGCCTCAGTGGGTCCTCAATATGTTATTGACTAAGCTCTTTGAGTTCTTAATATGCTATGTGAATACTGTGTGCTATTAATGAAAACAAATGGATTCTTAATGTCCCTTCTAGAGCTATCTGCCACCCTCTTTAAAAGGTATATCAGAAAATTTGCACTTGGAGGAATAATAAATTATAGTAATGATCCTTTTAATGGCATCTGACACTTCATATAATCTCTCCCCTTAATTTATAGCATATACTAAACAAATACATAAACAGCCACAATAGCTGTTAAATAAACAAAGCACATTTAATATATCATTTCAAATAACATCCCCTAGAAGAAATAGCATAATCCTTAGGAATGGAATCGTAATTGCATAATGTAGGCTTCATAGAAAAAAATGAAAGCTGGACTGAGTCTTAAAGGAAGGGAAATCGGAAGAATGGGATGGTCATAACTAGGAGTTCTGGTAAATAGGGCAAATTCAGCTGATGAGGTTGGGGAATGGGACAATGTCTGAGGTGTGATCATTCCTATGCGTGATTAAGGTAGCCTGGATACAGAAGTTGTGGGAGTTGAAAGTTTTGTGGAGTTGTGTGACCAGGGTGTTTAAAAGGATGGGAGTCAGAGGAAAGAAAGAGGTAGTGAGTTACCAAGAACTTGTCTCAAAAGAGGGGAGCTACCTAGATGCCCTTGGTCTCTGAAAAAGATGGAGGATAAAGTTTAATGGAGAAGTGGCTATTATATGTTAGGAGCTGAGGGAAGATCTGGAATCCTAAACAAACTCCTAGAGTCATCTATCCTTATTGTCTCTGCTTTCTCCCCTTACACTCACTGCTCAGTAATTTGACTTGAGATTTTATCAGTTAAGTGAACCTGCTTTCTCCAATGACTTTCCCCAGTCTCTTTACCATTTTTCTTTTTATCTCTTTGTAGCATTCGACATTGTTGATCATCTCTCTTGTTCTAAATACTCTCTCCTCTTTCCTTTCTTATGTTTTCCTTTTCCTTTTCCTTCGTTAAATGTTTTCATGAGTTCTTTCTTTTTAACCTTTACTTTCTGTTTTAGAATCAATATTACATATTAGCTCCAAGACATAAGAGAAGTAAGGGCTAGGCAATTGGGCTTTGATCACTTGCCCATGGTCACACAGCTAGGAAATGTCTGAGGCCAGATTTGAATTCAGGACCTCTCATCTCCAGGCTTGGATCTCTATCCCCATAACACTGTTCTCTCTCATTTCTATTCCTCCCTGGCTAGATCATCCTTTTCATTTCTTTTTCTAGATAATCAGGTTCATAACTTTGGGGTTGGGAGGAGATGCCAGCCTCTGGGCCTTGTGAGAGGGGGAGAAGGTTAGTCAGAAACTGGAGCTGGAAGTACCACTTCCCCTAGGATATGCCATGTGAGACAGTTCCTGGTTGCTCTGATAGTTCTAGCATTGATGGAGATTCCTCATCATGAATGATTGGAAATTAGAGGCAGGAGCAGAGGAAGAGAGTAACATGCTTACTTCAAGACAGTACAGTAGTTCTCTTTAGTTAGAACATAGATTGCATGAAGAAGAAGAGCGATAATAATAATTTGGTTGAATAGAACTCAAATATGCAAATTTTCCCACTCTTCATTTTGGATACCTATCTGCCTTCAAAATTGGTATACTGAGTCAGAAGAGTCTCATTTCCTAAATTACTCAAGAAGGATGGGGCACAAAGTTTTATATGGCATTTTTATACTTCTTTTTTTCCATTTAAAAAAGTTATACTTGATAACCACTACCACCACCCAAAAATATTCCTTAATGATTTCTTAGAATATGATGTCTAAGCTCTTTTTTTTATCGTAACTTTCCAGGAGTGAAACTATTCTTATATTCTCTCTTGACCTATTTTCTAGGTCAGTTGTTTTTGTAATAAGATGTATTATATTCTCTTCTATTATTTCATTCCTTTGATTTTACTTTATTTTTTTTGTCTTAAAAAATCATTAGATTTTGCTTGTCCAATTCTAGTTCTTAATACTATCTTCTTTCATGAGTTTTTGGATCTCTTTTTCCATCTGGGTGATTTCTCTTATATAATTTTCTTGATTTTCTTGCTTTGCTCTTTTTTCTAATTTTTCCTCAACCTCTCTCATTTGGTTTTTGAAGACTTTTGAAAGTTCTTCCAAAAGCTCTTTTTGAGCTTGTGGCCATTTTTTATATTTCTTTTTTGCTTTTGAAGTCAGTGTTTTTATTTCACTGTCCTTTGAGTTTGAGCCAAGGTTTTCTCTGTCCCCATAATAGCTATCAATAGTTGGGTTCTTTCTTCTTTGCTTGCTCATTTTTATTTATTTTAAAAAATTAACACTCAACAGACTTCTCTATTGTCTTTTTACTGGAATCTTCGCATTCCCTAATGTGTTGTAACAAGATTTTTAAGTTTTGAGATTTTTTTCCCTGTGCTTGTTTTCTCCTGGGTCCTATTAGTTATTCCAGTTTTATAATGTAGGGTCAGATGTACTCCTGGTCCCCTGCTCAAACCCTAGTTGATCATTGACCTCATGGGCTCCAACCAAAGTCCGAGGGCAGTTCTCCCACTGTAACTGTAAGCAGCCATGAACTCCACTCTCCTAGGAGTGACCATACCTGACCAAGCCCTTGCCCCTAACAGTACAGGATAAAGCAGGTATCTAGTCATATTCCTCAGGTCTCCAAATCTCTCATTTTTTAGAAGTGGAACTTGAGTTCCTGTCCTTAGGCCCTGACACCCATAGACTCTGTGGTGTCCGCTCCTTCAGTCCCAGCTGTGGGCCAGCAGGGTTCTCTGAAGCTGAGACTGTCATAAGCACCACTGCTCCCATAGTCCTCCACTTGTGGATTCTAGTGGTATCCTCAGAGATGCAAGCTCTGGGGCTCAGCAAACAAGGTGAGGTTGCCAATTGTTGATACCACTCTGTTTGCTCTATTCCTATCCCCAAGGTCTATAGCAGCGGGACTAAGGCCAGAATCAGAATCCTTCCTCCCTAGCTGTCTTGGGCTGTTCAGCTTCACTCCTGACTCCTGCCTATTTTTGTCACTTTTAGTATTGGATTCTGTGGTTATTTTTGGTTGTGAAGGGTTTTAGGAGGGCAAGGAAACTTCACATACTTCTCCATAATCTTCCCATAATCCCTCTTCCAAGGTTTTATTTGTGTCAATCCCAATTAAATGTTATCCTCTTTCAAGTCTAATTCTTTGCCTACATTGATTGGTTAATAAGTCAAGAACTGGCTATCTAACCATACCTGGTGAGATAAATTACTATTAAAAGTCCCCATAATTTAAGGCCCATTCTAAGAAGGTAAAGAGTGAGTGGGATGCAGAGCCTTTGCATACATATATAGTCATGTCCTTCAAGGTCTTTGTGTAAAAAAATCACCTTTAATCCATCCCACCCATAGATCTGAGACCTGAAAGAAACTGAAACAAAGCTGAAAAAAGTTATGCTGGGGCAAGTTTGAATTCTGATAAAAATCAACGGCCCAAAGATCTTTGGAAAGTAGTAGAGTTTGTGACATTGGAATGGAGTAATAGTTTTTAAAAAAAATCAAACAGAGAAAAACAGCTAGGTTTTTAGTGGATTGACAGCCAGACCTAGTGATGGGAGGTCCTGGCTTTAAATCTGGTCTTAGACATTTCTTAGCTTTGTGACCTTAGGCAAGTCACCTAATAACCATTGCCTAGCCCTTACTTCTCTTCTTCCTTGGAACCAATACATAGTGTTAATTCTAAGATGGAAGGTAAGGATTTATTAGGGGGAAAAAATCAAGTAGTGAAGCTCTTTCAGAGTTCATGTTCCCCTGTTCACTTTTTGGCTATCTTCACACAACATAGCAATATAGCAATGGGCAAACCAGATTGGGGGCTTGGACACTGATGTCTTTCTAATCATCAGCATTTATGAGCACTTACATGCATAAGTATAGTAAAATTCTTATTTCCCAGCCTGCCGGGACTCATACTCTTAACTCAGAGGAACTGGGTTAATGCAAAGCCCATGCATCTGACCAATGAACTAGTCCCTCTGGCAAAATGTTAGAATGGAATTATGATGTAAGCAGAATGGAACATGCCAGGGACAAAACTTTAGCCAATTAACTTTTCACCTCTAGACACCTATAGGAGAGGGGCTGTTTGGAGTCACTGAATACAGGGGCCAAGACAAAACTTTCATTCTGATTGCCTCCAGATTTGGCAGGATTGTCATAAAGTCTGAAGAACTATTCCTGGTTGAATCAAGTTGCAAGTGTCCTCTACCAGGATAATGATATTACTCAATTTATAGGAAACATCTTCCCAGTAGCTAAACAAATTTTGTATGTATTTAATGGAATATTATTGTGCCATAAAAGCATACCTCAAATGGACAGTTTCAGAGAAAACCGGAAAGAACTCTGAGGATCGTTGCAGAACTAGGATAAAAATTTTTCAAAGAGAACAACATTATAGGGAAAAACAACTATGAAAGATTTTAAAATTTGACTAATGCAATGATAAACTATGAATCCAGAGATGAATCATGCCATCAACCTCCTTCTAGAAAAGTGATGGATATAAAATCTAGGACAAAATATACATTTTTTAATATGACCAATATTAGAATTTATTTGGCTAGACTATTAGTCTTTGTTCTGAGGAATTTTTAAAAATTATTTCACTGGAGCAGGGGCTCTGGGAAGGAGAGATAAATAGATATTCAGCAATAATATATTGTAATGAAGTAATATAAATATATATTGCATCTTTATATTTTGTAAACTATATAAAAATATAAATATATGAAGCATATAAATGTTAAAAATATATAATATTTAGGTAATATTTTTATTAATAATAAAACAATAATTTAGGTAATGTCAATTTAAATGACAGGTTTTTTAAATTATAATATATATAAAATAGGTTATAGATTACAAATTATATAATATACAATATAAAACATGTAAAACATATTGTAATAAATATAAACATAAATATAATAAATAATAAATAGTAAATGAATATTTATTTAGCAGTAAATTAAAAAAAAACATCTTAAGGAAATCTCCCAAACAGGAGAAGGTTAGCAGCCATTTGTAGAAATTTAGAGCTAAGAGATGGAAACCTCAAACAGGGAAACCCTTCCCAAATGCTTTGAATATTCCTTATGTTAAAATTTCACAACTGTTTCAGAAATCTTGAAAGCAAATAATACTAGCTAGAATTTATATGATGCTTTAAGATTTTCAAAGCACTTATCCATACCACCTTACTTTATACCAGTCCTATAAAGTAGTGCCAGTACTACAGTATTATTATTATTCCTTTATTACAAATGTGGAAACAGCCTCAGAGAGGTTAAGCAAATGGTCCATGATAATGCATGGTATGCAATTTGCTATGATTCAACTCCAGTATTCTTTTGAGTCCAAGTTCAACACTCTCTGAACTCTATTCATTGCTAGCTGAGGAATCCATAGAATGTCCCACTAACTAGATGGGTAATTCAGTCTCCTTTCTTTCTTCCTGTTCAGTTCTCCCCCAGCCCCTGTTGCACTCTCCTTTGGACAACTTCTCCACAGTTAACACTCACTTAAGAGAAGAAGTGGGAGATGGTACAAGAGGAGTACCTCATCTCAGTCAGTCCAGCTGGTTAATGATAACAATGAATGGTTTTGTAGCAGAAGAAGGGAAAAGGATGGAGACTAGCAGTCTCAAGGAGTTTTAGGATTCTTAATGGATTTTAGAATTTTACTTCTATTACCATCAAGAACTGATTAAATAAATAGGATCTCAACCCCTCATTTCTGACATAGGCAGAGGAAAACCTTAAAGCATTACCTAAATGCTAGTCATCATTATAATTATTTTCTAAAATGGCACATTGCCTTTTTCATATTCTGCTCTTTCTGTTCAATGAAGCTATATCCTTAGACTCCACAAAAAATATATAGAGAAGGGACTTTAACATGAATCTGCTACACTCTCTACACAAGGTATCCCCAGAATCTTAGCCTAGTGCTCAACATACTACCTGCCACATAGTAGGCACTTAATAAATGTTTACTGATTAATTGATTTGACCGTTTTAATGGTTTAAAAATGCGTAATTTTTAAGACATGTTGTATGGGACCCCAAATGAGTAACCACAAATCCAGTTCACAATTAAGACCAGATTCTTTCATTTGCTTTAGGAGTGGAGGGAGTCTGGCTCTTTTTAGAAGACTGGAGAGAAGAACTCATACCGCCAAGCCTAAAGAACAATTTCTTACCAAAGGTAGTATATACCATACCATCGCATACATCAATACTATACACTTTACTCTGGGATGGTGGTGGTAGAATACAACCAACCTTTCTGAGGCACTAACAAAAGCAGACATTTATATAGCTTTTTAAGGTTTACAGAGTTCTTTGCATGTATAATCATCTTTGAATTGATAGAGCAGAAGAAGTGGAGATGACTGAAAAATGACTAAACAACAACTCTATTCTAGAAACACAAATTCCCTTAGATATTAACAAATTAGAGGAACTCTAGGAGAAGCAAAACCAAAAGAATTCAGAAAGATCAAGAACATTATATATCATCAAAGCACCCCTCAGTGGCATTGACAATGGTGAGAAAGGACATCAATCTAACTTTGTAAAGAACCTCAGAGATCACCTAATCCAACCCCCATCATTTGACAGATTAGGAAAATGACATACAGGAAATTTAAGTAGCTTCCCCAAAGATATACAGAATCTCAAAAATGATAAGGGATGTCAGAGATCTTTTAACCAATGAATACTTATCCAAGAATCTTGTCTGTAACATCTAAGAGTGATTACACAGATTTTGTTTGAATATCTCCAGCTGTGAGAAGAAATAAGTCAATGAGATCCCTATATACCGAATATGGAAAAAGAAAGGTAAACAAAAGTATTGTGTATAATAAAAGTTATCTTGGCAAAGACTCTTCTCCCCCTGCCCCTACAATAGGGGGATGAAACATAAATACACTGACCTGTTAGCAGTGTATAACAGATACTAGAGAAGGAATGGAAGTTTCCAAATCTGCTTGTTGAATTGACATTGTTGTTGTTGATCAGTTGTATCATCATCTCTAACTCTTCATGACTTCATTTGGGGTTTTCTTAGTAAAGATACTGAAATGATTTGCCATTTCCGTTTTAGCTCATTTTATAAAGGAAGAAAGTGAGGCAAATTGGGTGCAGTCACTTGCCCTGAATCACACAGTGAATAAAAGTCTGAGGCTGGATTTGAACTCAGGAAGATGTCACTCTATCCACTGTACCACCTCGCTATTTCTAATATACATTACAACAGCCCAAATGAGTAAACATAAATCTAGTTCACAATTAAGACCAAATTCTTTCATTTGCTTTAGGAGTGGAAGGAGTATGGCTCTTTTTAGAAGATTGGGAGAGAAGAACTCATATCACCAAGCCTAGAGAACAATTTCTTACCAAAGGTAGTATAAACCATACCATAGCATACATCAATACTACACAATTTACTCTGGGATGGGGGTGGTGGAACAAAACCAACCTTTCTGCTGCACTAATAATAGCAGACATTTATATAGCGCTTTGAGGTTTACAGAATTCTTTGCATATATAATCGTTTCTGAATTGGTAGAGCAGAAATTCAGCTTTAAGCTCTTCCAATAAAAAAATTCACATTATGTAAATCAATTGAGATAGAAAAGAGTGAAAAGAAGGGAGCAATAGGAGAAAAAGGAAGAAATAGAATAGAATAGAAAAAAATAGAATAGAAAAAGGAAGAACAAAAGGATAGAAACTT